>NC_063053.1:28613496-28943496 GCF_018812025.1 Megalobrama amblycephala | reverse complement strand
CTCAAGTTTTTCTTGGAGAGAAGTGGCTTCTTAACTGCCCTTGTTGACACAAAGCCATTGTCCAAAAGTCTTCACCTCACTGTGGGTGCAGATGCATCACACCCAACTGCTGCCAGAACTGAGCAGCTCTGCACTGCTGGTGACACAAGTCCATAGCTGACTTCTCAGGAGGAGACCGCCCTGGTGCTTGCTAGACACATGTCCTGAAGCCTTCTTCACTGCTGTTGAACCTCACATTTCCTTGCATGTGAGGACAATTTGATGCAAAGCAATGATGGCTGCATGTCTTTCTTTGGAGGTGACCATTGCTAACACAAGAACACAATGATTAAAAGTACTTCTTCCCTCCTTTTATAGCAATCAGTCTGCTTTTATAATTCGATCAGAATAAAGGAGTGATTTGTAGAAGGTAAATTAGCATCTTTTGGACAATTGCAATCAGCATTTAATCTCCCAGACTCCTTTTTTTGGTATCTACAAGTGAGACATTGTTCAAATGGTCATCCCACAATTTATCACCAAACCAAAGACTAGTGCTTTTGAGCAATGTTTCTTGTCTTGACACAGCGCACATATTTAATTAGCATTTGTGATTTGATAATTGCACTTAGCCATAACATATCAGTTTTATTTTGATTGATTGTACAGCCCTAATTTCTGGCTCCTTTCAGGATGCAGATATAAAGAAATCAGAAGAAACCTGCAGAAAGATGTTGGTGAGTCTAGCTGACACAGACACACACAGTAATTTTTGTTCTTATTTAAGAAGCCGATTCACTTGGATATACATTACAATAGGGAAGAAAAGACAATCACAATTTCTGTTTCATGCTAGTTCATTTGCATGGTTTGTGCCAACCACCCATGATATGCAGTGAATTATTACAAAATTCAAAAGACTGTTTTTCCTATTCAGCCTATGCTGTGCCATTTTTGCATATAGCAGGGCCTGTTCGTGTTAATATTATTAAATTTCAATCTTAGGATATTTTTGTTTGCTTTTGTATAATAAACAATTTTGTTCACCACTTGATATACTGAAGCACAACCAGTGGAGAACCACTAGTTTAAAGTATGCATTGTGCACATGCCCCTCTGAGATCGAATAACTGTGATTCATCAGTGGTTTGTGTTTATGTGTAGCTGAGATGTGTGATCAGGGTGTGGAGGACGTGTTTGTGTTCTGTACCAGAGGAGAGCTGGTGCGCTACAGAGTGCCAAGTCTGTTAGAGGTTTATTCTCAGAGTGGGCTCAGGGTGCACCACCTCCCCTTCCCGGACGGGGGCGCTCCAGAGCTTTCTCAGTGCTGCTGCATTCTGGAAGAACTGCAGGACTGCCTGCAGAATCAACGCAGGACTGTCATACAGTAGGAAACACTCTTACTTACTCCATTCACTGATATTCTTCCTCTTCCAGGAAAAGAAATGTGATCATTTTTCCTTTTTTAACAAATTTAACAGAAAAAATGTGTTTTAGTTTATATATATCAAACCATTTCATTTTAAGCAAACATTATTTTAAATTTATTTTTAGGACAGCTGCATTTATTAAAGGGTTAGTTTACCCAAAAATGAAAATAATGTCATTTATTACTCACCCTAATGTCGTTCCACACCCGTAAGATCGTTCATCTTATTTTAGTTGAAATCCGATGGCTCAGTGAGGCCTGCATTGCCAGCAATGACACTTCCTCTCTCAAGATCCATTAATGTACTAAAAACATATTTAAATCAGTTCATGTGAGTACAGTGGTTCAATATTAATATTATAAAGCAACAAGAATATTTTTGGTGCGCCAAAAAAACTAAATAACGACTTCTATAGTGATGGCCGATTTCAAAACACTGCTTCAGGAAGCTTCGGAGCGTTATGAATCTTTTGTGTCAAATCATGATTCGGATCACATGTCAAACCGCCAAACTGCTGAAATCATGTGACTTTGGTGCTCCGAACCACTGGTTCGACACAAAAGATTCATAACGCTCCGAAGCTTCCTGAAGCAGTGTTTTGAAATTGGCCATCACTATAGAAGTCGTTATTTTGTTTTGTTTTTTGGCGCACAAAAAAATATTCTCGTCACTTTATAATATTAATATTGAACCACTGTACTCACATGAACTGATTTAAATGTGTTTTCAGTACATTTATGGATCTTGAGAGAGGAAATGTCATTGCTGGCTATGCAGGCCTCATTGAGCCATCCGATTTCAACAAAAATATCTTAATTTGTGTTCCGAAGATTAATGAAGGTCTTACAGGTGTAGAACGGCATGAAGGTGAGTAATAAATGACAGAATTTTCATTCAGGTTTATTTTTTTTAAGAGAATTAAACAAGGATGCCTTCAATTGATGTGAAAAGTAAACATGTCATGGTTTCCACAAAAATATTAAGTAGCACATCTGTTTTCAGCATAGATTGATAAGAAATGTTTCTTAACTACCAAGTTAGCATAATTAAATGATTTCTGAAGGTTCTTGTGCTGAAATGTAAATTACATTTTAAAATAGAAAAATCATTTTAAATTGTAATACTTCACAATATTACTGTATTACAATATATCTTCTTTCATATATATACATAATATCTTAGTGTATAAAATACATGACCATTGAAGAATATCAGATTGTAATTGTGCTTGTATTCTTCCACAGTTGTTATGGAGGTCTGGGACGCTCTGGACTAAGCAAGTATCAAACGCTCAAACTGAGCGCAGTGTCATAATTAATGTTAGAGCCCTGTGTGTGATTAGGAGTTAAACTTGCGTTTCATTGTCACAGTTGCTGCATGTTTGCTGCTGCAGCTCTCTGTCGCCATGACGCCCACTGCTGCTCTGGAAATCCTGAGGGAGCTGAGAGGGGGTGGAGCCATTCAGACTGTCAAGGTAAGAGGCAACATCCGAAAACCTAAATACATCACTTCCCTTAACCATACAACTCAGTTGTTGATGCTTCTTCGTTGTCTCTTATAGCAATACAACTTCCTTCATGAGTTTAGGGAGAAGTTTGAAGCATATCAAGAAACCAAAGAGCGGCTTTCAGAGAGATCAGTGTCCCGATGATCAACCTGACATTCAGATGATTTGAAAACAGGGATTGGTTGTTTTGCTTTATGGATGTTCTCTACCTTGATTATGAATGCATTTGTTTCTATTCTGATGGCACTTTAAAAATTCTGTACTAAGTTGATCTAATAATATTGTGCTTAATATATAACTTTAACTTTGCAATTAAATGAGCCTTTATCACGTAAATGTGGTCTTAAGTTTCCTAAACAAGATATTGTCTGCATTAATCCTGGCCAGTGGATCAAATTAAGAGTGATGCGGGGTCAGCTCATGCTGAGGTGCGCAGAAGCCGCCAACTTTCCAGAGGCAATAGCTACAGACCTCCAAACTTCATGTGGCCTTCAGATTAGCTCAAGATCAGTGTGTAGAGAGCTTCATGGAATGGGTTTCCATGGCCGAGCAGCTTCATCCAAGCCTCACATCACCAAGTGCAATGCAAAGCATCAGATGCAGTGGTGTAAAGCACGCTGTTACTGGACTCTAGAGCAGCGGAGACGTGTTCTCTGGAGTGACGAATCGCGTTTCTCTGTCTGGCAATCCGATGGACGAGTCTGGGTTTGGCGGTTGCCAGGAGAATGGTACTTGCTTGATTTGTGCCAAGTGTAAAGATTGGTAGAGGGGGATTATGGTGTGGGGTTGTTTTTCAGGGGTTGGGCTTGGACCTTTAGTTCCAGTGAAAGGAACTCTTAATGCTTCAGCATACCAAGACATTTTGGACAATTTCATGCTCCCGTTTTTGTGGGAACAGTTTGGGGATGGCCCCTTCCTGTTCCAACATGACTGCGCACCAGTGCACAAAGCAAGGTCCATAAAGACATGGATGAGCCAGTTTGGTGTGGGGGAACTTGACTGGCCTGCACAGAGTCCTGACCTCAACCCGACAGAACACCTTTGGGATGAATTAGAGCGGAGACTGCGAGCCAGGCCTACTCGCCAACATCACTGCCTGACCTCACAAATGAGCTTCTAGAAAAATGGTCATAAATTCCCATAAACACTCCTAAACCTTGTGGAAAGCCTTCCCAGAAGAGTTGAGGTTGTTATAGCTGCAAAGGGTGGGCCAACTCCATATTAAACCCTACGGATTAAGAATGGAATGCAATTAAAGTTCATGTGCACATAAAGGAGGGCGTCCCAAAACTTTTGGCAATGTAGTGTATATAAAAAAAAACCTGAAACCAAAACGGTTTTCTTCAGCAAGTGGAAATGACAGTGACAAAGCTGAAAATATTTTCTCAAAAATGTCAATAGTACAATTCATGACACACAAATTAAAAAAAACAACAACTGCTGTACTATTCTATCAGAGTAAACCAAACCCTAGTTCATGTGAATTATTTTAGCCATGTGAAAAACGAGTTCATTCATACAGAGAAAACAGCATCACAAAATGAGCCATGAGCATTTGTCATGAGAAGTTTGTCTATGGAGGACTTTATTGGGAACTTTAAAGCAATATTACAAGCAAAAAAATATCACAATTTACTACAGCTCTTGCAAGACTTTTTAACATTCAAACGCACATATCAAGCTGGATTCACTCACACACAAAAAAAGGGCAAACAAAAATATTCCTAAAACAATCACAGGTAAAAGTCAAAAATAACCTATTACTCTAAACATCACCTTGGTGGTCCAGCTTGGTGATTAGGAACAACTGCATTGACTCCCAGTGTAGTCAAGGATCCTTCCACACAGCGCTGCTCTAAATCCAGATGCAAACTACAGCATCACTGAAGGACTGAAGCCTCTCTGTCAGCCTGTGATTACTGACAGGATTTAAAAAAAAAAAAAAAAAATCTTGGCACACTGAGATCATGCCAACATCAAACCAGTGTCCAAAATAGTGTCCACACTCATCTCTGCTATCTCACATAAACAACAGAAATAAAACTAAATCAGATAACAATTCCACTTAGAAATACAAAATGCACACAAATAAATTTAAAAGCAAAAAAGGTTACATGTGGAGTATTTCCAGGGTTAAGAGCGAAGCAAAGCCTTCAACACACTTAAAGCATCAGTCCTCATTTGCTTCCAACAAGACAGAAAAACAGCAGTTTTAACACTTGAAATGGAGGTTTATCTAATAAGAACCATCAACATAAAGCAGACCATGAGCATGAGCTCAAAAACATCAAAAGATCATGAATTACCAAAGCAGCACACAACACTGAAGGTCAAATTAAAGAACTGACTGAGCTACAAGGCAGTAATATAGTGAAGATAAAATAAGTCTGTAAAAATGCTACAATCAAGATCTTTATTTTGCCCCACAGTTTGAAAACACAAGAGTAAAATCTCTGCACATATCCATCAGCGGTATAGTTTGAAGCCCTTGTGCATCTGCTTTGGACATGATCTGGTCAATGTAAACGGTTTCATCTCATCTACTGATGCTTTCAGTGTGTGAAGAGCTTTGGCATTGGTGCAGCAAGTGTGTATAGGTCTAAACAGGTTGTACTTAAGAGTTGGTAATCATTTATTTTTGCATGTGTGGTTTCTGGAGTTGTGCGGGCTGCTTGCGTCCTGAATCGTTCTTGGCTGATGAGGAGTAAATAAAGTCAATGTCCACTGGAAACAGCCGAGCAGAACTGAGAGAGATGTCCGAGTCCAAATTCAGCTCCATTTGGGTTTTAAAATCAGCATCTCAAACGCCTTCATATACACTTTGCAGCAGTATCCAGATTAAGAGCTCACCAAAACATAGATCATCCTGTAATAGAAACACCAGAGAGAAACATTAGCACAGCTATAGAGTTTCAAATGAAACACTCATCAATTTAATGTAGGGCTGCAACAACTAATCGATCAAATCGATAATCGATAATGACATTCGTTGTCGACAACTTTCATTATCTATTAGTTGCATGTGCCACCATGCACGGAAAACTTACGCCAGTCGCGTCAAATTACGGCACTGAATAATGCATTTCTATGGACAAAATAAATTTAAAAATAGTGGAGGAAACAGAATGAGCTGCTGCGGCAAAGGTACATGATCCAAGCTGCCCAAAACATGAGAATTCTTTATTTTCAGCTTCAAGCTAATGCTTTAGCATAATGTTTAGCATGACTTGCCTTGTCAGGTGCTTTGACAGCGCAAAACTTTCATTTTACGGTTATATCCTTATCTGTAAGTGTTACAAATTCACGCAAGTATTTCCATTTTCCATTAAGGCTTGTCCTGACAGTCTGCTTTAAACTTCAAACTTTACTGAATGAGCGCTGGTGCGCACATGACAAGACGGGACACAGAGAGTGAGACAATTAAAATTCAGTGCAAAAATATTACATTTGCTGAAATATCTGATGTTGGGCGTTAAATTTAGGTTTAAAAGTCAACGTGTAATTCAAAGTATTTTATGAGACTGGTAACTGAAAAGGAATAAATGCATGTAATTGAATGTAAACGCAAGACATTTCTTACATTTACAGGATAAAGAAATAACAGTAACAGGTAATTGTGTCCAGAGTGAACGTGCGAGTTACTGCAGAACATCCCTCTTATCTGTTAACACTGAGTGTGTGTTTTTGTTTTTCTTTATTATCTTTATTGTTATCTTCATTTTTAATGTAGGGATTTAGACAGTCTTTTTGCTTTAAAGCTCTTTTGCATGTACTGTTGCATAGATATAGATATATTCACTATATGCGTTTTCATAGCATTCAGTTGGCATGTTTGTTTAAAGGACAGCATTGGGCAGGATGTGAAATAGTGCAAGTTGTCAATAAAATAAAATAACTGGATAAAAATACCAATTTAACAATCAAAATAATCGTTACCTGCAGCCCTAATTTAATGTGTCCTTGCTAAATAAAAGTTTTCATTTCTTAAAAAACATTTGAACAGCAGTGCATGTAATATAATAAATATACTAATGTTTCTGCACTGATAAACAGTGAAACTGTACACACCCGTAAAGATAGTAGAAAAACGAGAGGAGGTAAAATGCAAGTTTGCACCAGCCCTCCTTCTGACAGTATGCCAGAATATCTGCGTTCATTATCGTGGTGGGGTCATACAATCCAGGTCCACTCATCACAGGGCGGCTCATATACCTGCACAGAAACAAATGATTCATGTTGCACTTTGAGCAAGACACAACGCTGACCAATAACTTATTAACTTTAAAAACACTGGCTTGACACATCTGCTGAGGTGCTTGATATATAGCCAACAAATATGAAATGTGTGTTTATCTATGATTGGTTTCTGTGAATGCCTCACCCACCTCCAGACATGATAGGCCAGCAGGGGCATGTTGAGTCCAAGTGTCAGCCATTCAGCGGCGCACAGGAACATTACGCAGAAAAACACATGGATGAGGTACTCCGGCAAGACGAGCTAAGGAAACCACATAACACATGGTCAGAAAAACATACACAGATCCACCTCAGAGACAGAGTTCTATTGCGCCTGAAGCCTGTGCCCCAAATCTAGCCAATCAGGTGTAAGAATCATTAGGATTACCACCTACCCATAAGCCATAGATCTTACTGATCTATGCACATCTAAATCTCTCTAAACCTCAGAAGAACCAGATCTGCTGAGAATAACTGTCATAAATCCTTATTTAAAGCAGTAATAAATAAAACATTAATAATCAAACATTTCAATTTAAAATCAAACAAGAGACTTTAAATTATGGAATATAGATTGCAAAAGTAAATGGAATGTGAAGAATTCAAGCGTTTAGAATTCAAAGACCTTTGATCCATTTAAGAACTTATGACATCATCAAGTTCAAAATTCAGACCAGCTAGAAAACCTGTTTCTACTCAATAACCTCTGGGGTAGGGCATCTATCATATCCCAAAGCTGTTGGGGTTTGTCAAGAGCACACTATACCCCGTCTGCTTTAGACTTTGTTAAAAATAGAGTGCTGAGTTTCTCTTATTAGGCAAATAGAACATCTGGCCATTAGCAAATTACTGTAAAAAAAAACAGATGACTTGACATTTACTACACCCCCCATCCCCCATCCCACATACAAAGGTATGGGAACAGACTGAGGCAGGATCGTGTTTTTTTTGTTTTGTTTTGTTTTTTTAACAGGGATACAATGCCAGGCAGAGTGAGAAGAACAGCCATGCTAAGGAAGGGAGCAGCTACAAGGACCCCAAGCTGCCCCTGCCATGCCTGATCATAACCGGTAAATGAAGACAACACATGAAGCCCATGCAAAAAGAGAGAAAAGTGTTTGTTCTGCTTTCGCCCAACACAAACACATTGTAAAAAATTAAAAATTCAAACTGTTGATGGTGATTATGAAGGAAAATTGCCTCAAAACTTATGTGATCGGGCACATCCAGCCACTCTAAGGTATACTATTGCACAACTCTAGATTAATGTGTACCAAAGATGCTCACTACACCTGCTCTTCTTTCCCATCCATCCATCATTAATCTCAAGTATACTTGAAATAATGACTTCTCCTGCATGATCTTAATGATGTGATTGTTTTACACCGGTGCCAAGTTTATAAAAACACTTTCTAAGCGAGACATCATAAATGGAGTTAGTCGCTCTGGGTTAAGAGCAAACGAAGGGGGTGGGGGAGACAGAACGGCACATGCATGTTCTGAGCATTTGCAAGTCTTTTCAGTTAACACTTTTTTTCCCTGTAAACCACTGTCTTTCCTACACTCAAATATACACCTGCGCAGATGACATCTGTGCCTCCACCCAACCCCACACTAAACCAGCCAAACATGAGGAGATATGAGCAACCCTAAAGGAGCAATGTGTTTTGTTCATTCGGCATCTGTGATGGCGTTTGCAAGAAAAGACATCCTCTGCAATCAAGTGGCTTAGTTGGCGTAAACCAGGTCCTGTCTCCCTGCTTGGCATGTTTGTACATTGAGGTGTTAGGCTAGTTAACTGAAAAGACATTTGTAAACACTCCGCTCGTGCACACAGAGAGACTGTTACTGATCTTAAGCTGAATTCTGGTACCAACCTTCAGAGCAAGCCTGACCCTTTTAATTTTTTTCACCCTGTCAACTGTCTTTGAGCCAATCAGAGGAAAAAAAAGGTAAAAAAGTAAATATTAAGAAAATAAAAGACAAAATGCAAATCAGAAAATCGAACGAAAGTAGTGTTAGTGTTGGAAAGCAACATTCACTGCAGATGATTTCATCGATTAGCAGAACAGTGTTGTGATAGAAGAGAAGAAACAGGAGTACATGCATCACCCGGCATCTCTCCAAAACTCTCACTTACCGGGTTTAACGTGTTACATTGGTCTATAGGATTCTTATAGTCAGTCTTCAGCTCATCAAATGCAATTATCTAAAAAAATAAATAAAACAAGGGAAAATTTAAGTACATGATCCAGGAGTAGGGATGCACGATATATTGGCATCGGCCGATATATGTTCATTTTAAATGTTATTAATATCGAGCAGAAATAATGGATTATTTCCTTCAGCTGAGACACTTCAGATGCGCACTGTCCACCATGATGGTTTTGAATTGTTTGAAATATGATTGAAATCACTTTGAAAAAGAAAATACAGTTAAATGCAACATGCAGTGCAAATCTGTCATATATAATACATAAAATTATAATGAAAACATTACAATTGTGTGCTTGAGACATGGCTTTTAACGGTTATTATCGGTATCGGCCAAAAATGTTTATATCGGTGCATCCCTATACAGGAGTAAACATACAAACATCATTTCCCACATTATCATGTCAGGAATGTGGTGTTTTTTCAGAAGCAACAAAGTTTTTGTTAAAAACATTCAGAAATATTTTTGGTGTTGAACAAATAATAAAATTTAAGATACAAATTATAAACAGACAATAAAATACTGACAAACATAAAAGCTAAATATTTCATGAGATTTGT
The DNA here is from genome assembly GCF_018812025.1 of Megalobrama amblycephala. Lineage (NCBI taxonomy): Eukaryota > Metazoa > Chordata > Actinopteri > Cypriniformes > Xenocyprididae > Megalobrama > Megalobrama amblycephala. The sequence goes on along the minus strand of NC_063053.1, from coordinate 28,933,569 downwards.
GTTGCAAGAGAAGTGATGTGAGTTTAAACCGATTTAATACGGAAACACACAGTTGCTGAGTCAGAGATCTTTACGCTCTTCTGTTTCTCTTTGTTTTGTCTGACAAGTGTTATCAAATGTTATTTTTTCTCATTTCAAATACAGAAAATATGCTGTGTATTATCCTGTATGCCTGAATCAAATTGAGGTTATAATCGTTTACTCAGGAAAATTAGTAATTAAAGATTTCATCTATTACCAAAAGCAATATATAAAATTCACTATCCCCCTTATTTAACGCTAAGGGGGGAAAAACTATATTGCAATCACTATTTTAACATGTGTAAACATTTGAATGTATTTGGCATATTTGAGTCAAGGCAGAAATGTGATACTAGTTCAGCAACTGAAGGCGTTTTTATCTCTGAAACAGGTTAATGACATCAGGCAACATTGAAGAGACATGAACAATGGTGCTGTTCTGTCCGCAAATAACTCTAAATGTGACTTCAATTTTAACAAAAACATAACAGTTCGGTGTAAATCTAACATGCAAAGGCCCACAAGACGAGAGGTACACTCATGACAGACTTCACTACATCGGCTTTTAGTTATTTATTAGCGTTATATTTAGCGTTGTTGATTTTAGCAGCAGTTCTGATTTATCACTGATCTGTAAACACTATAACGTTAGCCAAACGGGAGCGCGCCCCATCCGCTCGTCATCACAGTAATAGATGCGACAAACTGATCAACAGAGAGTGCATTAAATGTATCTAACTCTGTAGATAATACGTTTAAATACATAGAAAATGCCCTAATTGTTTAACGGAAGAATAGCGATAATGATAATAATGGATGTCACCAGGTTGCGCTCGTGCCATTCATTCGCGTTGGTCTCGCGCTCTGCTATATGTTTAACTAATTCCACTATACGCTGAGTATCTGTGTCCAAAACCTCACCGAATGTGTTGGAAATCAAGTCAAAACACTTACATGCCAAATAGCGAAGAAAATAAGCGCCGCCGTCAGCAGAAGCGCCAACATATAACAAAAGGCCGCGAATGTGAACGCCATTTTTCGCTCATGTGGAATTATCCCGACCGACGACTGCTGTGACGTTAGACAGCTGTACGTCACGTGACTGGAGAAGGCACGTGGATACTCGAAAAAACGCGAGAGCAGGGGAAACCCCAAGTATAAATAAAAGAAAATTTTAAAAAATTATTATTATTATTTCTCCAAACCCATGTTTTTCGTGGAGCACAAACATTTATATTATGTCCACATATTCATAAAGGGCACGTCTATCAGACTTTAAAAGGGACTAAAATAACATATTATATTCCAAATCTTTGTGTGAGGAACAGACCAAGATGTAGGCTGAAGTTCACTGATCTTTCTCTCTGCCAAAGCTCAGAAATCTAATGCTTCATTCCTGCATCATATGTAATTGATTAACTTTATTAGTAAACTTAATGCTTAACGCCTATTTTCAAAAGGCTAAGTGACAAAGATGTATACTGATAAATAAATATAATATTCCTGTGATGAATAAATAAATACCATTAACAAAGACTTTATAAAATACTCACAAATATTAATCACAAACATAAAAGCTTAATATTCTGAGAATGTTTATGTGTTGCAGTGAAAGTGATGTGTTTAAACTGCTTTAATATGGAAACACAAGCCAGAGATCTTCTTGCATTTCTCTTTGTTTTGCCTGTAAACCATCCCAAGTTTAGAAAATATGCAATGTATTATCCACCATGCCTGAAAGGTGATCCTGCTGAATGCCATTGCTGTGATTCTTCTCTTAAACCTTTCATCTTTTCATAAAAGGTTGCAGAAGTCATCTATACTGGGTGTTTCGCTGACTGTTATTCATGTTACTGTAGTGGTTGGTAAATAACCCAGCCAGACAGAAACCACCTGAAAACAACTGTGGGTAGAATGGTTAATGGTTTGTGGCATCAACCTAATACTATTTTACTAATGCAAACCCAGCAGTCATGGAATATTGAATAAACAAAGTAATGAGCATGGCTAAATCACCCAATCTTTTTCTAATGGAATTACATTTTCTCTTAGCAGATACTTCCTACCCAAGCCGTGTGATGCATATGTCTAAGTGGCAGTAACCAGGATAGGTAGGTCTTACTCCTAAAAAGTAATGGCTATTATTCAGAATAGAATAATGTATCATTCACTCCCACCCAACTTCATCCGGTCAACTTTGCTAAAATCAGTAAGATACTCAGACTTAACGTATGACTTCAATGTTAAATTTCAGGGTAGTTATATTTTATATGACATTATTTCATCCTTTTCTTACTGTACACATGACTGAAAAACACTACCATGAAATAAACACACACGATGCACACCAAAACTAATAAGTTTAAAAATAAAATAATGTATGAATATCAATCAAGAACACTCCAGTTAAGCACATGGTCAGATTTTCAAAGGAAAAAACCTTCTATTTAATTATTCAAAACAGCAGACAAATGTAATTGAGACACATATTGAAAGGTTATCCGTTTTTCTGGTTTGAAGAGATTATAAATGATCAGGAAAAGCATCTTCAGTCATTAAAAATTTGATGTTGAACACATACACAGTTCACTACTGTATGGGACATATCATGTGATATCCACATCATAAACCACCAAAGTGAGCAATCAGTGTTTAATTGGAAACAGCACTAATCACAGGTGTTACGGGTTCTACGGATGTACAGAGATGAGCCTGACCCACATTAGAGCTCACAGATTCTGAAGACGCGAGATCTGCAGAGGTATTCCTTATCGAAACCACGATAACATCACTTCCTCCAACTGTTTGTATTACTCTGTTAAGCTGTAAACATTTAATACATTTCCAGTGTTTACATTTTGCCAATAGAATGATTGTTTTTACATAAATATGGAAATAGCGATGCTTTGCATGAACTCAAGAATAGTGTATTCCAGTGTTTAGCTGGACAATGATAAAGAGGAATTCATTACGAGATGATGCCAGTGGCAGAATTAACACTATAGCATAGCAAATATCTGCCGCTATACATCTAAACCTACACACTGCAAAAAAGGTGGGACAGATCGTCTGGGTGATGTATACCTTGCCCCCTTTCCCAAAAAACAATAAATCAATAAAAATGAGTCCCGGTACTCTCACCCAATTGTTCTCACAGATTCTAGATCTTTAGTGGAGATTTGTTTGTCAGGCTGTGAGCACAGATTTAAAAAGGCAAAACAGAATGAATTTATGACACTCAAGACAACAGGTCAGAAACAATAATAAAATGCTCTCTCCCAAAAATATCAGTAAGACTTCTGAACCCTTCACCTACCATTACAGTTCAACAGATATCAAAACAAAAAATTCATGTTTGGTCAAAATATTTCAAATTACAGGTAGAAAATGCATTACGAAGGAAGAAAATGTTTGGCCCTTAATCAGGGCATTACATGAAGACTTATGTGATTTTACACCATAACTGGCAAAACACGTCACATGTTAAGAGTTTTACGATGTTTAAATCTGTTGCCATGTCATCTATCAAGAAGGACAGCTGACATGGGATTGCCTAAAATCACAGCGTGTCACCCATCTATCATGGCAGTAAGACTGGACCACGTGTGCAGGTCAGTACATACTTTACTGCTCAGGGACGAGAGTGGAATGGTTCTAAAAATCCAAGGAATAGTTCAGAGTACTTGTGGCATTTGCTTTCCTATTTTCTTTTCTTTGCACCTCAAATATCTGTCATCTTAAACTGGTACAGGCGGGTTTAGAGTTTGGGCAGAAGCATTCAAACATACACAAACAGACAGTATCAGATGGACTATGGTATTCTCTCCGTTTGGAGGTGATGGTCCCATCTTGGTCACTCTTTAAACTTGAGCTTTAGCTTGTTCGGTCCGTTCTTAGCGGAAGAAGCCCAGTTTCTCTCGGAGCCACTCCTCTGTCAGGTCTTCAGTGTTCCTTATCTCAAACACCTGGAAAAAAAAAAACATTTACACTGCTGTTAAGAAAGAAACATCACTGTGAAACATCACTGTATGTAAGGTTAAGTGTGTTAGAACTCACCTTGGTTAGTTCAACCGTCTGTACCAGTTTGTTTTTGCTGCCAGCATACATCATCTGCTGCTCAGGTTTGCATCCTGGAAAAGTGAGTTTCATTTTAGAGACTTGGAGAAATAATACACATATTACGGAGTTTGTGCATATTGAATTTTTCATTTTTAAACAGATTATCTTTACCAACAGGACTGGAGAAGATAAAACACAGAGGGTAGGACACTCTCCCATCATCGTGCTGGTACTTATAGCTGTAGACTACAAATGTGTCACAGGTTAGGGAATCTAACGATTGTTAAATGCTGAATGGAAAATAGAACATTTCTTAAAAGACCCACAAGTTACTAGAGTTTAAATCATGGTACAATAATACAGAGTAACTTTGTTGTAGTTAAGGATATCTGGGCTGTCTCTCTGGTAGCTCGTTCTTCAGATCTTCAGGGGAAATGTCCTACAAGAAATCAAACCCTGGTTTACACCGAGCTGTTCGATTGTAATCTTCAATGAAAAGCCGTGTAATTATGTATTCATGCAATAACAGTGGTTATATGTGTGTGTGAATTTACCTCATGCTCCTCCTCCAGAATCACCAGCTGTTTGTCTTTATCAATCTTCACTGTAACCAGAGGAGAATACAGCAATATCAACATTCAATCCTCATAGTATATGAGAAAATGTAAGTATATGGACCAGTTTGAGTGTGTAAAAGTTTTATTTTAGTTCAACTCACTGATGATGGCAGCATTATTGGTTTCCTTCCTGAAGCGGAAATCACGTAGCTTTTTCACCAGGTCTTCGTCCACTTCACACACTACTAAAGATTCACTCTGCACACACACATTTTCATTATTACTATTTTCCACTTTTTAAAATATTATAAAAGCTATCAGCTATTTAAGTAACAATACTGTAAGTATGTGAATTATGTAGTGACATATATATTGGTTATATGATATATATATTTTGTTTTCTTTAAAATACCCATCCTTCAAATCACAGCTCAGCACACTCTCAGTCTTAACCATACTTCATTAGGTGCATTTTGAGACCATATTCAAGGGTGTTTTTCCTCTCGTCTTGTCTGTCGGTCCAAACTTGTCCAAACCTTTGACTAGTAGTGTATAAATAATTAATAAACCTGAGAAACTCCCAATTAATCTCTTTGATTAAATGTCATACAGGTTAGGGACACACTAAGGGTTTGAGAGTTTGTTAAAGGGATGGTATAATGCCATTTTTACAAGATGTAAAATAAGTCTCTGATGTCCCCAGAGTGTGTATGTGAAGTTTTAGCTCAAAACAGAAACTGTTCAGGCGGACAATGATGGAGAGACTCAAGAAGAAGTGACAACATGTAGAATGCAACAGGACATTTCTGAATGTTAGTTGATGAATTTATGTAGCTGATGTGGAATATATTAAAGTCATTCATTATCATTTTCTGTCATGATAATCTATAAATCGCTCATGTGGGAACTGTTGTAAGATCAGAGCCAGAGAATATATGCTGCATGAAGATATAACAGGTATAGTTTAGTTAAATTACGGTTATAACTTGTCATGTTGTCATCTTGCTTTTATGACAAGCTATTGCATTTGTGTTACGTACTGTATTGCAATAACACGGCCTCACCCCTTTGTTGCGTGTTCTCTGGGGCAGGGTTTATGTAAATTTTAGTTAGTGACGTCACTAACCCAGAAAGAAGCTCGTTGTAGTCCTTAAACAGAGAATTCTTTAAAAGAAAATATTCCTTTTGCTTTGAACTTTGAGCGTCGTAACTTTGCAGATGCTGTTTGTGCTCTAACAGCAACATCACACACTGACTAAAGTTAAAAAAGTGAAATCATAATCAACCACCCCTTTAAAGTATATCTTGTGGTTCTAAACCACAGGACCGGTGCCCAATAAAAGCTCTGATGCAAACTTACAGGGGCCCCAATAAGTCTTAAAATGAACAATCTTAATTAAAATGCTAATAATAAAGATTCTAAAGATAAACTTCATTTATAAATTTATTTATTTTTTGTATAACATAACATAAGTAAATGATGTACATATCAGCTTAGCTAGGAGGACCTTCAAATATTGTCTTGGACAAAGGGGTGCCTTGGGAATCAAAAAGGTTGAGAACCACTGACCTAAAGTAAGAAATAATCAACAGACTGAAAGGAGAGAGTGGAAACTACATTGCATTTCTTACGACTGTGAAATTGTTATTCTGTTAACAAACTCTAATCCATAACAGTGCTATACAGCTGCAATAAAACCACCTGTCTACTCTAACACAACAACAACACCCCCCAGCTGGATGAGGTCTCACAAAGATTATGAGTTCACAAAACTCATGCATCATGACAGCCAGTGTGGGTCATCGCTGATGCCATCAGGGGAACAATCACTTTCTGAGCTGTTGATGTGGCGGAGGAAGTGGGCAAACGTGTTTTGTCGTGCAGTGCTGGTGGAATGCGAAGAATCTGCCTTGATTTCATTACACTGTTTGCCATTTCTGCTCTGATTAAATTACATTGTTTGATCGTGGCTTGACGTGTCATTCAAGGAAAATGAGCCACACCGTCGCTTTGTCGCTCAGCAGATTTTCCAACATTTCCTTGAAACACTGAAGTGTGAGCACGTCCCTGCCCGCAACAGGAAATGAGAATCCCCCGGAGCCGCCGGAATTCCATCATATCACAATTATGTAAGGCAATCCTGTCTCGTGAAAACCCTAAACAGATTTCAGGGTAAATGTAACGCCAAACGCGCCTTTATTTTGGTAAACTTTATGAAGTCGATGTAATGCAGGAGAGGGATTGACATGCAGCTCATCACAAAGCACTGGGTGGAACTGCAACAGGGCTCAGAAAAACAACAACCTTTCTAACATACACATATCACATATCAGGCGTACGGCGTTATTTCGAAATGCTTCCGTATTATTATACATCCTACAAGACAACGCCGCCATTGAAATGTTTTTATTAATCCAAGCCAGTTTTCGTACTCACCATTTTCACAGACAGCACGAGCCCAGCAGTGCAGGAGTTTTACCGTGCCGCGTCTCGTGACGTGCGTTCGACCAATCAGAACGCCTGAGCGCACCGGGATTTGTATAGCTGACTGTTCCAGGATCAGCTCGGTTCACCCATAAAAGGACGAGCTTTGTCTGATCCCAGAACAGCAGTGTTTATGAACTCAGACTGATGATCATGGAAAGAACTATCGGATGCATGCTTCTCTCCACACCTTTCATAATGTGCCCCAAGTGAATGCATTCAATGACTTAAAATAGCCATTATTAATTTATTTAGAGTAGCGTAAAAGTAATGTTTAAAGGTGCCCTAGAATTGAAAATTGAATTTACCCTGGGCATAGTTAAATCCAAACCCGATTCCAAAAAAGTTGGGACACTGTACAAATTGTGGATAAAACAGAATGCAGTGATGTGGAAGTTTCAAATTTCAATATTTTATTCAGAATACAACATAGATGATGTCAAAATGTATCATTTTAAGGGAAAAATAAGTTGATTTTAAATTTCATGGCATCAACACATCTCAAAAACTGTGTGGCATCCCCTCTTCTTTTTATAACAGTATGCAAACGCCTGGAGACTGAGGAGACAAGTTGCTCAAGTTTAGGAATAGGAATGTTGTCGCATTCTTGTCTAATACAGGATTCTAGTTGCTCAACTGTCTTAGGTCTTCTTTGTCACATCTTCCTCTTTATGATGTGTCAAATGTTTTCTATGGGTGAAAGATCTGGACTGCAGGCTGGCCATTTCAGTACCCGGATCCTTCTTCTACGCAGCCATGATGTTGTAACTGATGCAGTATGTGGTCTGGCATTGTCATGTTGGGAAATGCAAGGTCTTCCCTGAAAGAGAGGACATCCGGATGGGAGCATATGTTGTTCTAGAACTTGGATATACCTTTCAGCATTTATGGTGCCTTTCCAGATGTGTAAGCTGCCCATGCCACACGCACTCATGCAACCCCATACTATCAGAGATGCAGGCTTCTGAACTGAGCGCTGATAACAACTTGGGTTGTCCTTGTCCTCTTTAGTCCGGATGACATGGCGTCCCAGTTTTCCAAAAAGAACTTCAAATTTTGATTCGTCTGACCACAGAACAGTTTTCCACTTTGCCACAGTCCATTTTAAATGCCTGCACTTCTGGATCATGTTTAGATATGGCTTCTTTTTTTGACCTATAGAGTTTTAGCCAGCAACGGCGAATGGCACGGTGGATTGTGTTCACCGACAATGTTTTCTGGAAGTATTCCTGAGCCCATGTTGTGATTTCCATTACAGTAGCATTCCTGTATGTGATGCAGTGCCATCTAAGGGCCCGAAGATCATGGGCATCCAGTATGGTTTTCCAGCCTTGACCCTTACGCACAGAGATTGTTCCAGATTCTCTGAATCTTTGGATGATATTATGCACTGTAGATGATGATAACTTCAAACTCTTTGCAATTTTTCTCTGAGAAACTCCTTTCTGATATTGCTCCACTATTTTTCGCCGTAGCATTGGGGGAATTGGTGATCCTCTGCCCATCTTGACTTCTGAGAGACACTGCCACTCTGAGAGGCTCAATCATGTTGCCAATTGACCTAATAAATTGCAAATTGGTCCTCCAGCTGTTCCTTATATGTACATTTAACTTTTCCGGCCTCTTATTGCTACCTGTCCCAACTTTTTTGGAATGTGTAGCTCTCATGAAATCCAAAATGAGCCAATATTTGGCATGACATTTCAAAATGTCTCACTTTCAACATCTAAATTCTATTGTGAATAAAATATAAGTTTATGAGATTTGTAAATTATTGCATTCCTTTTTTATTCACAATTTGTACAGTGTCCCAACTTTTTTGGAATCGGGTTTGTAATTAGAGTTCAGTACATGGAAATGACATACAGTGAGTCTCAAACACCATTGTTTCCTCCTTCTTATGTAAATCTCATTTGTTTAAAAGACAAGCAAGGACAATAGCGAAAAATGGCAGATGGAGCAAATAATAACTAACATGATCCATGATATCATGATATTTTTAGTGATATAACTAAATGTTTCATTAGCATGTTGCTAATGTACTGTTAAATGTGGTTAAAGTTACCATTGTTTCTTACTGTATTCACGGAGACAAGAGCCGTCGCTATTTTCATTATTAAACACTTGCAGTCTGTATAATTCATAAACACAACTTCATTCTTTATAAATCTCTCCAACAGTGTGTAATGTTAATGTTATCCCCGTTAGCCACGGAGCACTATCAAACTCATTCAGAATCAAATGTAAACATCCAAATAAATACTATACTTACATGATCTGATATGCTGCATGATGAACACTTTGTAAATATCCATTTTGAGGATTATATTAGCTGTGTGAACTTTGTTTATGCAATGTATTATAGAGTTGTGAGCTTGGGGGCGGGGAGTGCGAGCATTTAAAGGGGACATGCGCTGAAATGGCGCATTTCTAATTATGCCCCAAAATAGGCAGTTAAAAAACTGAATTAAAAAAAATCTATATTAAGCTGAAACAGACACATTCAGGGGACACCTTATACTTATATTACATCTTGTGAAAAAGCGTTCTAGGGCACCTTTAATGTAAAACAGACTTTGACGTTTAAAATATAAAACCACGCAGAACATAATTGAAAAACTAATTTATACAGTCAGTGAACCTCGTTGAGAATACATAACATTTTGTTTTCGCAACTATTTTTTTAATTTCGTATATTTATTGAAGAAAATATCAAATTAATATGTTTATCTTTAATTTATATGAAATATAAATGCACCACTAACTACAAACAAAAATTCCAAATACTAAAAAACCCCAAACTATCATTTGAGTGAAAGTAAAATTAGACAAATCATCTTGTATTTACATTAAATTGTATTTAGATATTTCCTAAATTTTAGGAACAGGGTAGAAAAAAAAATAGAAAATAAAACATTTTATAACATTTTTATACATTTGCCTCAAAGGTTCACCATCAACATTTTGTCAACCTTCACATCACCCGTTGTTGGAAAATCCTCACCTTTTCAGCTTTTCTCCACCCATTCGTGGAAAGTGGCATTTAGAAAACCGGAAAGTTTCTAAATCAGTTATGGGAGTGTGATTCATTTTATTATGGTATTGGTGGTTTTATTTTAAGCATCCCAGGGTTGAACTCCCCACCCCCCGTCACAGTAACCGCTACGCATGCGCAGATAATCCAGCCCATCCCTCAGATGACACGCCCCTCGAGCAGAGTGCGCGTGCATTGCGCTCATATCTGATCTTTAAACACAGTAGATTGTTCTGTGCCTTTAACTACAGCGGTGAATGTCTCATCCATATACTTTGGTGCTCACAATGTTTTCAAACACGCCGTTGAAAACCCTCAATATTCCAGTTATCACCTCACTTCCTGTATAGAGTTTAGTAATACTGACTTTCGGATCTTTTCGGCGACGGGACCTGGTGCTGCTCAGAAACCCGCATCTTCGGACGGCAGGCCCTGATCCAATCGAGGTGCTTGTGCCCACAAAACTGCTCACATTGCTGCTAAAATGCGCATGTGTATAGATTACATCTATACATGTGTATAGATTACATAGATTAATTCATGTATATTTAGAAAGGTGCCTGATTTCATATTAAATCAGATCATATTTAAAAGTCTAGTGTTTAAAATAACAAGAATGTGTTTGATCCAGTGACGCTGCGCTCTATTATTAGCGTGTTTATAACTAGTTGTTTACATGTACTAGATTTATGACAGATAATGATTTGCATTCAATTGCATGACAATAAGTGTCACTTTTTTGTTTCCCTTTTAGGCCATGGCAGACTTTTCGGTAAGTTTTTTAACTGTTTATGAATAATTCTTCAACAGTTCACTTGTATCATTTTGGCCTTGTATTTCCTCCTGTCTTATTCAAGTTAGCAGTAGAAAAATGACTGTACTACATTTTATGTATACAGTATTCTTTATTCAGCAAATATATTCAATAATTCTGTATAGTGTATATATATTTATATACCAAAATACAGTGGGGTCCAAATGCTTGAGACCACTAGTGAAAAAGTCTCCATTATGCATTCTTTTATAATTTATTTAATTATAATAAGTGGAAGCAAGAACGTCTTGTCTTATTCAGTTAATTTCAAAGAAGATCATGATTAATGTCACAAATTTGCTTAATAAGTGACCTAGAAAATTAAATGTTATTCATTTTATATCATAATGTTGCTTTGTTTTGTTTTGTTTTTCCCTAAAAGTTTCTTTACCAGTTTAATTTTGTTTTTTAGTCCCATGTATATTCAATATGGTCTCAGACTTTTGAACCCCACTGTTTGCCCTAGTTAGTCTTTGTGACGACAATAACAGACCAAAAGTCTTTCTGATAAAATGCTCACCTGTTGTTTCATTTGCTGTGATTTCTTTGTGTAGCTTGCTGACGCAATCCCAGATGATGTTTCTGGTGAAGCATCGAAAACTAGGCACACCAATCCATCAGCTCCTGGAAATGGTGCTCCGCCCCCCACTAATCCTGGATGGCCTGGTTCGGCCCCTGGTGGCCCTAATTTCCCATCCTCAGGAGGCCCTGCCCAACCAACAGCCCCTTCTGGCTTCCCCCAGACCGGGCCATCTGCCCCTGGTTCCTTTCCACCCGGCCCAGGAGCCCCGGGCCAGTTTCCTGGAGCCCCCGCTGCCCCGGGCGGATACCCTCCAGGACCGGGCGTACCTGGACAGTTCCCCCCCAACCCTGGAGCTCCAGGACAGTTTCCCTCAATGCCAGGTCAGTTCCCACCAGGTGGGGCACCCGTGCCATACCCTGTTCCTGGACAGTTCCCTTGCCCACCTGGGGCTCCACAGGGCCCGTATCCAAATGTGCCTTACCCACCAGGTCCATCTGGGCCTGGCATGTACGGCCCAGGTGGCCCTGGTGCTTTTCCACCAGATGGAGGCCCAGGATATGGAGGAGGAATGTTTCCTCCAATACCACCAGGGTCTTGGGGTCCACCCGGAGGGGGCTTCCCTCCTCAACCTGGCCCACCAGGAGGCTATGGTCCAGGGCCCATGGGACCATACGGAGGGCCTGCAGCTCCAGGTGGAATGCTGGTGAGCAATTATGACTGTATGAATGGGTGTAATAGGGCTGGATATTGACACAAATTTCAAGATTTTATTAGATTTCAGTTCACAGGCTTGCGATTCAGTTCAGTTTCTAACTCAATTCATAAGGATATATATCAGGTACAGTAGATGAGAGACACTTTTCTCCCAGGGGGGATGCTGTCAGTTGGTGCATTACCATTAAATATTAGAGTAAAGTTAACAGCTGATTGATTTGTATACAAACATTTAAACTGCACATAAGGGAGTTTTTATAATACATTTTTAATTATAAAATTATGTTTCTACTCCATATAAACATTTAAACAGTGGTTGTCATATAAACTTGTTTTCATGACAGATTTGTTAATGTATGAAATGTTGAAGAACCGGTTAAGTAAAAACATAAATAATATGTAGTAAAGTGCATATTTTCAGCAAAATGCTCCTCTCTAGAGATTTTTCTTCTAGCTAACTCAAGCTATGGTCATTGAATGGCTTTTCTGAGGTAACATTATGTAACATTGTTTACGAGCTGTTTTATTGACGTTGGTCGAAACTGATTGCACGTTTACATCAGACATTGTACACTCACATTTTAGTAAGTGTACTGTTTCTTTCATACCTTCTGATGTTCATTCATGTTTCGTTTGTACTGTTATTATTAGTAGTAAAGAAGAAGAAATAATCAGTTCACGTGCACTCTGTCGAATAGGAATTGAATTGATATTGGTTCATTAAAATCGAGAAATGAATATTGTCAACCCAGCCCTGGTGTATGAAGGGATTTGCTTGTGTGAGTCCGCTTATAAGCGTGTGTGATGATGGGCTTTGCTTGGTGATTGCTTTCGACCTGCTGGAGTTTGTTTTATCAGAGTGTTGGTGACATAAGCGTTGCTTTCAGGGTTGTAGGTCTGGCTCTTGAGGTCTGGGATGTTCCTGCGGTGGTCTCATTCTTCTGGGTCACATTAAAACTACAGATCTTAAACTTGTGTAGATCTCAAAAGCTCCTCTTCTTGTTTTTCAGCCACCACATAGACCTCCATATTTTTGAGCACAATGAACAGCTCAGCCAATCACAGGAGGAGGACAGCACTGCAGCCATCACAAAGACCCCAGTTAACATCCAATCAGAGTTCTGGACATTTAGCACAAAGCTCACGCTGATATATTTGCATATCACCTTTGCAAACAAATGCACATATTTAATGTAGCTGAGCAACTTTTCTGCGAAGTTCACTCATGATTATTTTAATACTATTTACAGGTGTATGTTTTAATGATGTTATTGCTTAAAAAAAAAAAAGAGAAAAAAATAAATAATGCACTTTGTGTTTATACAACAAACAAATGCGTATTATTGAAATTAAAGGTTTTTATGGGTTGGATTTATTGTTTGTCAATGTCAGCTTCTGTCTGATATTGTAGGTAATGCTGAGAGGCTGACAAGTTTTTAAAAATTGCAGTCAGTTTTTTAATGTTTTTTAATCTCTTTTGTTTACCAAGGGTATATTTATTTGATCAAAAATACAGTAAAACACTTATATTATTATTAGAATTTAATATAACTGATTTCTATTTGAATATATTATAAAATTTAATTTATTTCTATGATGGCAAAGCTGAATTTTCGTTGCTTTGGTGCTCAAGAAAGATTTCTTCTTATTATTATAAATGTTGAAAACAGTTGTTCTGCTTAATATATTTGTGTAAATTGATACTTTTTTCAGGATTCTTTGATGAATAGAAAGTTCAAAATAAACAGCATTATTTGAAATGAATATATTAATGTGTCTTTTCAGAACAGAAATATTAATTTCTTTTAAAAAAGATCTTACTGATTCAAATTTGAATGGTAGTGTACATGAATATTCATGATTTACAAAGTTATCTCAAAGCTCTTGAATATGAATATCATGCAGGTTTTTACCAAAAATTTGAGTTTTGTGTGCGTTTTTCACACCAGGCTTTATTCACTGAAGGGAGTAATGAGTCAGTGGGTGGGGTTTGGAATCAGGGATTGGCAGTTTGAGATATGTCACAGTGTTGCTAAAGCAAAGTTGTTTATAAACTTGATGTCATCAGTTAGATTTCTTCCTGGTGGTTTGTCATGTGATCTCTGACGTGGCGTTAGCTAGAATAAGAGGGAAAAAAGGGTTTGGTGTTTAGATTTGTTTTGGGTGTTTGCTGTTTAGTATACATAGGCTTTCATGATGTCGAGTAACTAGCTTCTCTTAGAGTATTTTTTCAGTTCAAGTTGGAAAAATATTCCTTTGAATAGAACAGTCCTGTTTAATGTCATGGTGTTTTGCACTCTATGGAAAAGCCATGGAATTTTATGATGGAGAATGGAAGAAACTTAGAGACATCATGGGAAAACTTATTAAAGGATGCCTGTCAAGTCTCAGCACTTCATGTGTAAAACTCTGAGCTCTCAGGGAAATCTAATCCAACACTGAGAAAATGATAATGCATATATTTTTCTTTATACTTTATTGCAATTTTATTGAAAGTTTTGGGGTCAGTAAGATGTTTTTAAATACTTTTATTCAACGAGGGTGTGTTAAATTGATCAAACATTACAGTAAAAACGGTAACACTTTATTTTAGTGCCGTAGTTACACGTTACTACATGTACTTACTATAGTAATAACAGTAAATTATGCATAATTACAAGTAACTAACCCTAAACCAAACCGTAACCCTAACTGTAACTCTATAGTAAGTACATGTAGTTAATTAATAGTACCCAGTATTTACTTGAGTAATTACAATGTAACTACGGCACTGTAAAATAAAGTGTAACTGTAAAAACATTTTAAATGTTACAAAAGATTTCTATTTCAAATAAATGCTGTTCTTTTTCGATTCATCAAAGAATCCTAAAAAAATGTATCACCATTTTGAGCAGCAAATCGGCATATTAGAATGATTTCTGAAGGATCATGTGACACTGAAGACTGGAGTAATGATGCATTTTAAATAGATTAAAAGAGTTATTTTTAAATTATAATAATATTTCACAAGATAACCGTTCTTTACTGTATTTTTGATCAAATAAATGCATGAGAGAATTCTTTTATGTATTTATAAGCATAAGAGGCTTCTTTCAAAACATTAAATATTTGTACAGACAGACCCTAAACTTTTAAACGGTGGTGTATTTGTATTTGTAAGAGATTCGTAATTTTTGTCTCTTGTACAGTCATATTTTGCAATATAGAGTTTATTTTAGGATAGATTTCATAACATGTGGCTACTTGCAGGTTTTTTCTTTGCATTTAGAGAAGCAAAATATATCTCCATATGGTTATTGGTGGATATTATTATTTTTTTTATAAATCAATAGTATTAGTTGATATTGGATATGTAGTTATACATGCTAATTAGATTACCTTTGCCTTCATCTAACGCTTATTTAAATGAATCTGTAAAATCAAGTTAATCTGTGAAAACACTAATAATTTATAACAGTTTAAAATAATCTTTAGCTTATCTCAAAATTAAATCCACTTTTCATGCTGTACATTATAATGTTGTGATGCACAAGTACACTTGTAGCATTTATGGTTAATTTTTACTTATCAGCCTTTTATTGGTTATCAGCCATAACATGAAAATATTTATTGGTATCATGCCAGATATTTAATATTGTACATCCCTATTTGCAATATTAATATCTACAAGGATAGATTCTTAGATATACTCTTTCTGTAGAAACCTGTTAAACCTGTTAAGGACTTCAAATAACTTCTGTGTATGTGTATATGTGTGTGTTTTAGCCATTGCCGTACGATATACCGCTGCATGCAGGGATAATGCCCGGCCTGCTGATCACTATCATGGGTGAGCCAGTACCAGGAGGAGACAGGTAACACACACACTTATGTAACAAAACACAGCATTACCTCTACACGTCCAAAGCAAACACTCACTTCTCTTTTCTTAGGTTCCATGTAGATTTGGTGAGAGGGCATGATGTGGTTTTCCATTTCAACCCACGTTTCCATGAGAACACCATCGTACGGAACACATATCTTGGAGGCTGTTGGGGTCCCGAGGAGAGAGAGGGAGGCTTTCCCTTTGTGCAGGGCAGACAGTTTGAGGTACGGCTTTCTGATTTACCTCAGAGAAGGAATTTCAGTTGAGTTCCCATTGTCCACGTACACATACAAATTTTCAGTATTGACAACCGCAATAAAATACTGGAGTGAATCCCCTAAATTATCATTCCTTGTGTGTACAGAACACAACTCACTCCCTAAATTGGATGATTGACATGCTATGGTAACCCTAGTGAAGTCCTGTGCATTTGGTATCCACTATTTTTGACTTAAGTGATATTACACCGACCAAAGCCTCATTATGTTTGGCTATTTTAAAGGTGCCCTAGAATCAAAAATTGAATTTACCTTGGCATAGTTGAATAACAAGAGTTCAGTACATGGAAATGACATACAGTGAGTCTCAAACTCCATTGTTTCCTCCTCCTTATATAAATCTAATTTGTTTAAAAGACCTCCGAAAAACAGGCGAATCTCAACATAACACCGACTGTTACGTAACAGTCGGGATCATTAATATGTACGCCCCCAATATTTGCATATGCCAGCCCATGTTCAAGGCATTAGACAAGGGCAGCCAGTATTAACGTCTGGATCTGGGCACAGCTGAATCACCAGACTAGGTAAGCAAGCAAGAACAATAGCGAAAAATGGCAGATGGAGCAATAATAACTGACATGATCCATGATTACATTATATTTTTAAATTTTCTTTCTAAATGTTTCGTTAGCATGTTGCTAATGTACTGTTAAATGTGGTTAAAGTTACCATCGTTTCTTACTGTATTCACGGAGACAAGAGCCGTCGCTATTTTCATTTTTAAACACTTGCAGTCTGTATAATTCACAAACACATCTTCATTCTTTATAAATCTCTCCAACAGTGTAGCTTTAGCCCGTTAGCCACGGAGCACCATCAAACTCATTCAGAATCAAATGTAAACATCCAAATAAATACTATACTCACATGATCCGATGCATGCACACAGTATGCATGACGAACATCTTGTAAAGATCCATTTGAGGGTTATATTAGCTGTGTGAACTTTGTAAATGCACTGTATTATAGTCGAGAGCTCGGGGGGCAGGAAGCGCGTGATTTAAAGGGGCCGCAGCCTGAATTGGTGTATAGTTAATGATGCCCCAAAATAGGCAGTTAAAAAAATGAATTAAAAAAAACCTATGGGGTATTTTGAGCTGAAACTTCACAGACACATTCAGGAGACACCTTAAGACTTATATTACATCTTGTAAAAACTGGTTCTAGGGCACCTTTAACCAAATCACTGTCAGTCAATGCTCGTACCTATTTCACTGTGGTTTTCTTGCACCACACATACAAAAGATCTCTGATGTGTTTAAATATGTCATTAAAGGGTTAGTTCATCCAAAAATGAAATTTCTGTCATTAATTACTCACCCTCGTGTCGTTCCACACCCGTAAGACCTTCATTCATCTTCAGAACACAAATGAAGATATTTTGAATGAAATCTGAGAGCTTTCTGTTCCTCCATAGAGATCCAGTGCAACTACCACTTCCAAACCCCAGAAAGGTAGTAAAGACATCATTAAAGTACTCCATGTGACTCCTGTGGTTTAACCTCAAGTGACTAGGGATGGGCATTTTTCTACGCCAGTTATTGTACAGAATGTATACACACTCGAGTCAGCATATGGCTATCATGTGTATATTGTTTCACATGTTCATGTTGAGAAAAACAATAATACCATATGCTCGGGTGAGAAAACGCACTGCTGACAGACATTACAGAGACGCAAAGGAAGACGGTGTGCGCTAAGTTTCTAACGGAACTTTGTGTTTTCTGTTCCTAAACCTTTCTCCCTTGATGAAACTTAAAGGAAGCATATGTCTCGAGATCATTTTGCTATCAGATAAGTTATGTTCTCGGCTCACTCGGAGTACAGCTGCGCTTACCTGTCGTGAATGCAGTGATGGACAGCTGTCTTTCCTCATTCGACTGGTGTTTGGATTTCATGTGATTTCTCATCGTGGTGATATTATAATTACTCAGTTTCATTCATTCACCTGATGAAAAGTAATTCCATTTTTTAAGATCATTTAGTAAGATAATTTTCATCTAAGTAATTAAAACTTTGTGAGGCAGACGACGACATTTATGGAGGACGAGAAATTACTTAAGTATAAATGAATAAAAAAATAATAAATACGTAATTGCATAAATAAATAAATAAATGTAGAAATACATAAAGAAATAAATGAAGAAATAAATATAAATAAATGAATGAATAAATAAATGTAGAAATACACAAGTAAATAAATGAATAAATAATACAAGTTGTTTTACTACATTTTTTCTACATTAATTTATGCATCTCTACATTTCTACATTTATTTATTTCTGTATTTCTGTGTACGTATGTTAATAAGGTAGGCGGTCTTAACCTTTCTCATGCAGGATTGGTTAAACAGGATCGTTATCGTTACGGCTGTACTACTGTGGATACTAGTTCTGTTAAATATTGCAGGGTTTTAAGTACCATTGCTAATGATTTGCGTTTAATTCCAAAGGTTGTAGTACATTCCTAGTGGCCAGACTGACTTACTACGGGTGAAATTTTGCCAATACCTACCTTAATGTATGTACAGTACACAATTATTTTTCAAAAAAATACTGTAGGCCTAATTCATCTGTGTTTTTTCATGTTCCAGTGGTTGTAGTATGTTCCTAGTGGTCAGACTGACTTACTACAGGTGAGATTTTGCATTATTCACCTGTAGTAAGTCAGTCTGGTCACTAGGAACATACTGCAAGCTTTGGAACATAAAAAACCCAGGTGACTAACAGTAATTTTTTTCAAAATAATAATTGTGTACTGAATGATTGGACGTTTATATTTTTAAACTGTGAGTGGAATTTGCTGACAGTGAATAAATCTTTACTGCACTCTTTTAGTGGACAAACAGATCTACATCCACATCAAATGTAGCTGCTAACTGGCCTAAAGCGCGTATAGATGAAACTACTCTGAAGAGAATATAATCAGCAGATAGCACTTCAACAGTGTCAGCCAATGGAGTCATAGAGACCGCCTTCTGATGTTTGATTGACACCCTCTCATTAGCATGTTGCACCAAGGAAAAATAAATATGAAGCTACATTAAAAAAATGAATAAATGGTTTAAAGTAAAAAAGTCAACTTTCATCTTAGCATTTCCTTTAACATTTTTTTATTTCCCCCAACATTCGTTTTATTTAGTTAATTATTTATCTCCTTCCACATTTTATATATATATATATATATATATAATATTTATTTATGCAGGAATATGTGGATTTATATATTTATTTATGTATTTATTTTCACATTTATATATATATAATTTTGTGGATTTATTTATTTCCGTATTTATTGTTTTTGCAGGTTTCGGCCTCCATATTTCTCGTCCTCCATAGACATTACCCCGGTTTCACAGACGAGGCTTAAGCTAGTCCTTGACTAAAATGCATGTTTGAGCTGTTTTAACTGAAAGAATCTTAAAATATGTCAGAGCCATTGTTTTGTCTGAAGATCCACACCAGTAATATTTTTTTCTAGGGTATGTTTATAAAAGCTACTTAAATACCCTAATTGAAATAAGGCTTAATCCTGGTTTAGCCTAAGCCCTGTCAGTGAAACTGACCCCTAATGTGATAAAATAGAATAAACCTGTTAAACGCGCTCCACAGCGCCACCCAGTGCATTTAATTATAACTGCTAGTTTTAGTGCTTGGAATTTATCATGGATTCACTGCATTTACAGCCAGCAAAGCAACGTGATAAAATTCGAATAATAATTATATTTTTCGAATAATAATTACAGATTGAATATTCGTGCACACCCCTAGAAGCGACACGAGTGCTTTGTTGGAGCAAAAATTTAATTTACCACTTTAATGATGAAAATATTGATCTGCAACACACATTCACAATGTGTTTTGTGTTCACACAAGCTGACATTGTGGCTTTGGATAAATTATTTTGTAAATAAAGTGGTAACTTTTTTTTTTTTTTTCACTTCATAAAATTGAGGTTAAACCACAGGAGTCACATGGAGTACTTTAATGATGTCTTTACTACCTTTCTGGGGTTTGAAAGTGGTAGTTGCACTGGATCTCTATGGAGGAACAGAAAGCTCTCAGATTTCTTTAAAAATATCTTAATTTGTGTTTTGAAGATGAATGAAGGTCTTATGGGTGTGGAACGACATGAGGGTGAGTAATAAATGACAGAATTTTCATTTTTGGGTGAACTAACCCTTTAAAAACTAGTTGTTCAATTCGGCTCTGTGCACACTGCGTAGGATTTGTAAATGCGGTTTGTCACTCTCGTAATTTACTGAAGTTACTGTGTGTGTACAGAACAAGATTAAGCACTAAAAGATGAACTGACAACTGAATTTAACTGCAATGTGTACATGATCCTAATGTGTTTGTGTGTGCAGTTGAAGATCCTGGTGGAGACAGACGGGTTTAAGGTGGCTGTGGACGGGGTTCATGTGCTGGAGTTTGAGCACAGAACAGGCGGGATGGAGGATGTCACTCGTCTGCACATAGAGGGAGACCTCACTCTGTTCAGTGCAGCTCCCAGCATGATCTGAAACACAGGGAGCCATTTGACAATGTTGAGGTGACACATTAAGTCATTGGTCCATGAAAAGTATTGATTATCTCCAAAAAAGTGGGACGAACAGAAATTAATTAAAGTTCTAATGAAATATCTGTTACCTGTCTCTCCATTGCAGATTAGTCAAACACATGATCGCCACATGATCTAAACAAATGAAATACTGATGTAGAGAAAGTTTCGACCCCTCTGAGAGGTCATTAGGACACTGATATCATTGATATGTGTCTAACGCTTCATAACTCTGTTTTTCCTCATTCTCTCACCCGTCAGAATGCATTGTGCTAGTTACCCTTTCGCATGTATACCAGAACATGACTAATTTTGTAAAAATCAAACATGTACTGTTCAAAACATACCTATTGTATGACCTTCAGTGTTAGGATGGTACAGTACCAAAGCCTGTGAGGGGTCATAAACTCTAAAGGCCCTTTCACACCACGATCCATAACTATAAAGATGCTCAAGCTCTTTAAAGCAGGATGGATTCTGATTGGCTGTCAGTGTTTGTATTATTCATCAGCTGAAAGTGATTCCAACGATATCGTTATTCGGTGCTGATAACATTATAGTTGTGGTGTGGACTCTTGATACTCTATTATATTACAAAGATTTTTAGAACTATATATTTATGGTTATCTTTATAGTTATCGTTCTTAGTGTGAACGGGCCTTAATTCAGGAAAACTGCAGACCAGAGCTGTGACACTATGCTGAATTACATCAAATCAAAATGGCTGAATATTCTTTTATTTGGTATGGATGTTGGAAAATGTTCATTATTTTGAATAAAACCATAATGAAAGCATTGTGATAACGGAGATAAGCAAATAATTATGTCCAAATAAATGCTGTATTACCCCAATTGAAATGTGCTTGGTCATTTTTTATTCTGCATGTTGATCTGAGACTGGAGAATGTATTTTAACATAAAACGTTATTTTAACATAAAACGTGAAGTGCATACTAGAAGTATGCACTTCACTGGGCATAGAAACTTGAATCATTTTAGTAAGACAGTGTGAGAACTGGGACACACTGCCAGGTCATATTATAAAATTGTGCCTTTATACCATAGACTCATTTGACATTTGCATCTGTGTGTAAGCATTAGCTTCTGAATTTATGTTAATTATCAGCATTATATAGTCCTTTTGTCTTTCCACTTTTATACAACTGAAAAGTTGAAGCTGAACCACACAATGTTGTGCAAAAAGCTGGCGAAAAAGCATGCATGGATGCTTATTATTTAGGATAAAAAATATAATTGGGACACAGATTATGTGATTACCACATTCAGGTTTGCTGAAATTTTATAAATTTTAAAATATTTTTTTAAAACACTGATATTAACACCAATATTAAGCAGACTCTGTGTGCTTTTTCCTATTTCTGACAAATCAAAAACTCCCAACATGAAATTAAAATGTAATAATATTAATAAAAATATTATATAACATGTTTTTCAAATAATTAGGGCACATGCAATGCATTGATGAAGCTATGTGAGATTTTCTTGATTGTCAATGCTGTTGGGTCTGATTGGTGAACGAATCGTTCTTTTGAATCAAATCTTTTTAACGATTCAATTGAACCAGTTCACAAAAAAAGAGGTACAGGTGCATCTCAATAAATTAGAATATCATGAAAAAGTTCTTTTTTTCCCTGTAATTTAATTCAAAAAGTAAAACTTAAATATATTCTAGATTTATTAGACATAAAGTAAAATATTTGCAGACTTTTTTGTTTTCATTTTGATGATTACAGCTTGCTGTTCATCAAAATCAAAAAATCAGTATCTCAAATTATTAGAATATTTAATTTCAAGTTCTATTAAATTACCATTCTCAGGGTATAAATACTGGGTTTAGGTCAGTAATCCCAACAGCAGTCATGGTGAAGTCTGCTGACTTGACAGTTGTCCAGAAGACGATCATCAAGAGCCTCTACAATGAGGGTAATCCACAGAGGGTCATTGCTGAAAGAGCTGGCTGTTCGCAGAGTGCTGTGCCAAAGCATATTCATGGAAAGTTGACTGGAATGAAAAAGTGTGGTAGGAAAAGGTGTACAAGTGAAAGGAATGACCGCAGGATTGAGAAGATTGTCAGGCGAAGCCGATTTACGAACTTAGGAGAGCTTCAAAAGGAGTGGACTGAAGCTGGAGTCAGTGCATCAAGAGCCACCACACACAGATGTCTTCAGGAAATGGGCCATAACTGTCACATTCCACGTACCAAACCACTTCTGAACCAAAGACAACATCAGAAGCGTCTTACCTGGGCTAAGGAGAAGAAGAACTGGACTGTTGCTCAGTGGTCCAAAGTCCTCTTTTCAGATGAATGTAAATTTTGCATTTCATTTGGAAATCAGGGTCCCAGAGTCTGGAGGAAGAGTGGAGAGGCACAGAAACCATGTTGCTTGAAGTCCAGTATGAAGTTTCCACAGTCAGTGATGATTTGGGCTGCCATCATGTCATCTGCTGGTGTTGGTCCACTGTGTTTTCTGAAGTCCACAGTCAAAGCAGCCATCTATCAGGAAATTTTAGAGCACTTCATGCTTCCTTCTGCTGACAAGCTTTATGGAGATGCTGATTTCATTTTCCAGCAGGACTTGGCACCTGCCCATGCTGCCAAAGGTACCAAAAGCTGGTTCAATGACCATGGTGTTACTGAGCTTGATTGGCCAGCAAACTCACCTGACCTGAACCCCATAGAGAATCTATGGGGTATTGTCAAGAGGAAGATGAGAGACACCAGACCCAACAATGCAGATGACCTGAAGGCCGCTATCAAAGCAACCTGGGCTTCCACGCAATTCACGCAAAAGGAGGCCCAACCAAGTATTGAGTGCATAGAAATGAACATACTTTTCAGAAGCCTGACATTTCTGTTTAAAATATCCTTTTTTATTGATCTTATGAAGTATTGTAATTTATTGAGATAGTGAATTGGTGGGTTTTTGTTAAATGTGAGCCAAAATCATCACAATTAAAAGAACCAAAAACTTAAAGTACTTCAGTCTGTGTGCATTGAATTTATTTAATACATGAGTTCCACAATTTGAATTACTGAAATAAATGAACTTTTCCACAACATTCTAATTTATTGAGATGCACCTGTATTCAACTTGAAGCGCCACTGCATAAGCTGGACATACTATATCTGCCATGTTGCCCTTATCGACCTACCATCGTCAGTTGCGTCGTGTCATATGCACACTTTAAGACTCTCACTGGAAGAAGTAGGTCTTCCGAGTAGGGGAGACCGGGGGCAATTGTAAAAAGTTTTGAAACATTAGAAGTCAAATGTTACATCTGCCCCCACATGCGGGGGCGACTGTAACAACACACGTAATACCGTCATATAAATACCAGTGACCACAATAAACTCCAGAGAATATGGATATAGTTAAAACTATTTAATATCCACTATATCCATATTACCCAGAGCAATTAATTAACTCCGCTTGCTGTTTTCATTGGTCTAAACCTAGGCATGCTGTGAACAGAGAGTGTACAGGGCCTACTCAGTAAAATGGATTCCTAGATCGAGAGGCAAAAACACTTTTCTTAAATTATTGGAAAAAATAATCTATTTTGATGTCCTTTCTAAGCTGGACACTATTTTGATGGTGTCTGAGGCAATTGTAACATAGTGTTACAATTGCCCCCGAATTGCATTTGGTTTCACGGGGTACCACCCAGTGAAACCAAATGCAATTCTATTTTGTAACTTTACATTAACAATGTATTGTAATAAATGTTCTGTTTATCAAAACCAAGTCAATCTCATCAAGTTAGTGTTTTAAGAATTTCTACATTCATTCCAAAATAATAACTAAAGGCAATAATAATTTAAACAATACATTTTATTTGTGTTGGATCATCAGTAAACTTTGTAAACCGTCTGTCACAGACACGAAGATGTATATGTAATTTCACCAAGCTGATTTCACTAAAAAAAACCCCACAGTCATCATGTTTTCAGTCCATTTCAAGTTTGATTTTGACATGACATGAAGCGGTGATATCTAACTGGGTGATCTGTTTACTTACTTTTCAGTTAGTCTTCCCATTGACGGCATCATTTGTTCAGTTAAACTGACGCGCGGAACACGCACGTCAACAAGAGGCGGGATTTATCGCACAAACCAATCATATCCAGTCATAACCAATTACATCCAATCATAGCGCGATGGAGACATTGTCTCCTCTCACGTGACTTCCCCCCACAAAACCCTCCACACGCCGGGGGTCTGATGGTTTTCTATGGTTTTCTATGAGAGCAAAGGGAGGCATGACTCCTGATGTAACTTTACCTGCGGGTGTTGCTGTTGGGCAGTGTTTCTTTTTAATGTTCTTTTTAATGTCATCATTTGTAATATTTGTGTTGTTTTATATGTAATATGGATTATTTTCTCATCTTATTTTTTTTTAAGGAGGCACTGCCTCCCTTGCCTCCTAGGAGGAAACGCCCCTGAGCCATAATGTCTTAAAGATTTGTTCACAAATCTCGAATGAATCAGTACGAGCAGCCAACCGGTCACCGATCCGGTCACTGATCCGAGAACTGCCTCTTTCAAACAAGTCAACCGTGCTGATTGTAAGGACATTTGACTGGTGTGGCGAAAGTACTACAGATATTACAAATAAAACGTAGGCCTACAGAAAATTGTATGACTTGATTACAAAAAGTTAAAATATTTGGGGGTTTTTTTCAGCCAAGAGAAAAGAGGAGTAAATTAATTATTGTGTTGTTGAACGTGAATTTAATATCTACAATAAAATTTACAAAAATAACCCTCTACAGCACAAAGTTGCCCTCAGGCAACGGAAGGTTTTCTTAAGCCCTATGTTTAGTAAATTTATCTTCAAATGATTACAACCAATTAGAAACGTTGAGAAAGCACCAAAGAACAGTCCATTAAGGTAAACACTATTTAAAGGTGGGACGTCCTGTTCTGACACATGGTCACAGGAGCACATGGTGTGAGAAGAAGGCAAGATTATTTGCTTTAGTATTCTTATTTAAAATTACATGAGCTGTACAAAAAAATATGTGTGTGTGTATGAAGGTATAGAGAAGCCTTTTGTCAAGTTTTATGAAGTTTTTATTTTTTATTTTGCATGTTCAGAAATTCAGTTTTTCTTTTCGTTGCCTCAGGGCAACGTTGTGCGATAAGGGATACTTTTCGAGGAGGTTTTGAGCAATACCTCACATTGGCAACAATATGTTATAAGAAGGGAAGATGCAAGGTTTCTGGGTGTGCAGGAACACCCAAAGTGATGTGCAAAAAATGTAACATACACCACAATTTCACAGCAGAGAAGAACTGCTTTTTGGAGTTTCGTATGGAATGAAATCATATTACATGAAGTACATTATATGGCATAGCACACTACATGATACATACCTATGCATGTATCAAATTCAGTATATCAATGTCTTTCAAGTGTTTTTCCCTTTTTATTTAATGGTTTCTTGACATTTTTTTTTTTTTTAAGTGATTTTGATGATAATTTTCTCTATGATTCTGTACCATTGTTGCACAACGTTGCTCTGAGGCAATGAAAAAATATTTTGGAGTGGGGCGAGGGTGGGGGATCAATCATTTTTTTTATCAATACAATGTTCAACATGTGTGCAGTAGAGGGATAATCTAATCGGGAAAAAAACAGTAACATCAATAGGCCTGCGTGAAGTTTTAGAGCATCTCTACACATCTATATGATGCAATATGGCGAACTGTTTGCAAGAACCGACTCTCGAAGATGAGTCAGGCGTCCCGTCACTGCAGTGCACTTTGAAAGTGTTCCGGTGGTGTCCGTCAGGGGGCAGTGACGGGTGCGCTCGTGTCCCGGCAGCATTAGAAGAAGCAGGCGGAGTTCCGCACGCTTTAGAAGGATTTTAGCTGTTTCGGGAATAAAAAGTAGAACTTTTCCGACATCATGAACGGATCCGCACACAGCGCGTCGAGCGTTACAGATATTACACTGAAAAGAGGCCCGGCCGGTAAGTTTGGCTCTCTCCTCGACTTCTCCTGTTGGAGCTGTTGAAACAAAGTTCAGCCCGGTTCGGTGCAGCTGGTTCGGCCCGCTTCAGCATTAAGTGCTGACATAACAGGCGCCGTGAGCCCGAACAGATAATCCGGACCCGAATGGGTTCTGCAGATGAGTAGATCGGGGTTATTTAGAGACGTTTGTGTTGTTATGAAAGTGAAAGTTCAGTCCAGATCAGAACCAGCACAATACACCTTCAGCGTTATGGAGCGACATATACTGACACATTTCCGGCGGATTCAAGCACACTATGTTTGGCTGATATTCTTTCAGGAGTAGTGGATCTGGTTCCGGTCCATTATTTCAGGTTCTGAGAGCCGACAGTCTCAGCTGCCTGTTGACTTTGATTAAACTGTTATATAATGCGTTGGTGTGTGTGACCTCTGCGAGGTCAAGGACTGAACTGCTCAGATAACTCTGGACTTTGACTTGTGATTAAATAGTATGACTTTAAAACAATAATAGAGACATCATATATCATCAACACTATAGGGTAAATCAGTATGTTTTACTGATATCAGGCCAACCCCTTAAAACAATCCAACTGACTCTATTGGAAAGAAAAAGTCCTGTTTCTTAATCCCCAGTAAATTAAATGAGATTTTGACCTCTGTACTGGATCTGACATAATTATATTTAACACATGATTGTACAATAAAACAATACCAGGAGCAAAACTGTCCTCCAGTGTGCAGTGATGCATGACTATAATAAATATTGATGATCTTTTTTTGAAGTTCCAGACTCTCTTGCCAAACATATGCAGATTTATTTTAGATTACAACTTAAATTTAAAATAAATTACATGTACATGCAATGTTTCATCAAAATATCATATCGATCTCAGAGAGAAGTCGTGATATTTGCAGAACTTTTCCAATTATTTAGCGATACCCACATTTAAAAATTCAATCAACTGATTTATAGGAACAAATCCCTGCTCTACATTTTATTTTTATTTATTTATTGATAAGCTGGTTTCACTCAGATGTACGTCACAATATGGAGGAAAAGATCTGTTGCTTCCTACATGTCATTGTGACTTTAAATTAGAGTTGTATCATCCTCATACTAAAATACATAAAAGAGCAAAGAAGAGGAACATGTTTCCTAGACTACAACTTTTTTATGCACATAGAGCCTTACGTAGTGTTTGTTTGTCTACAATCATTAATTTTAAGTGTTTTGATTAACATTTCTTACATTAGTATAGCTATAAAATGTTTCTGGCAGCAAGGACTGCATTTCACAGTGATATTTCCCATGTGTCTCGTTGAAAGATTTTTCTGTGTGTGAACATTAAGAATGAGACCAGTCTTAAAGGATTAGTTCACTTTCTAATTAAAATTTCCTGATAATTTAATCACCCCCATGTCATCCAAGATGTTCATGTCTTTCTTTCTTCAGTTGAAAACAAATTAAGGTTTTTGATGAAAATATTCCAGGATTTTTCTCCATAGAGTGGACTTCAATGGAGCCCAAACGGTTGAAGGTCAAAATTACAGTTTACAGCAATCCCAGATGAGAAATAAGGGTCTTATCTAGAGAAACCATCGCTCATTTTCTTTAAAAAAATAAAATTATATACGTTTTAACCATAAATGCTCATCTTGAACTAGCTCTCTTCTTCTCTCTAGGAATTCAGGCAGTGTAGACACTGCTAAGTGTATTACTGCCCTCCACAGGACAAAGTTTGAACTAAATTGTCATATACAATATGCTAGTGCAAGTATATAACAATTAGTTCAAACTTTGACCTGTGGAGTCCACTATATGGAGAATAATCCTGGAATGTTTTCATCAAAAACCTTAATTTCTTTTCGACTGAAGAAAGAAAGACATGAACATCTTGGATGACATGGGGTTATGTAAATTATCAGGAAATTTTAATTTGAAAGTGAACTAATCCTTTAAGAAGTGATGTCTGGCTGGGATCATGTCTGTTTGTTCACCATCTCCATTTCTTCAGAAATCACATTAAGGTCTTCTGAACATAGTTTCAATCATGTAAGTAGTCCAGCCTGGAGCTGTGTGTAATGTCCTCTCTGTCTCTGTCAGGTCTGGGGTTTAATATAGTGGGTGGAGTGGACCAGCAGTATATAATGAATGACAGCGGAATCTATGTGGCAAAAATAAAAGAAAACGGAGCGGCTGCGCTGGACGGACGTCTGCAGGAGGGAGACAAAATTATTGCGGTAAAACCACTGTAATTTACTGTATAAACTCAACAAATTATACTTTACTAATACTTAATTCTTGAATATCTGACTTGAATCAATACTGCCGCTTCACTGTACAACAGTGCAACTATACATGAGTGATTTAGTGTAACACACAGAGCTCACTGTTCCTGTGGATGACTCTATTCAGCTGCAGTGCAGATCCTCAGAATAGTGATGCTACTTCAGCATTACAGTTTTTATGTGGATGTGTTACCAGAACAGAAGTGGATACATTTTATAATAAAAACATTATTTGTTAAACATATAATATATTAATATTTGGGATCAGTAAGATTATTTAAAAATTTACTTATGCCCACCAAGGCTGCATTCATTTGTTAAAAGAAAACTGTTATATTGTGAAATATTGTTACAATATAAAATATGTTTTACATTATTTTTAATATATTTTTTTGTGTCATTTATTCCTGTGATCAAAGCTAAATTTGCAGCATAATTTCTCCAGTCTTCAGTGTCACACGATTCTTCAGAAATCATTCTAATATGCTGATTTGCTGCTCAAGAAACATTTATAAAACAGTTATTCATTTTTATTTTTATTTTTTTCAGGATTATTTGATGAATAGAAAGTTCAAAAGAACAGTATTTATCTGAAATGGAAAGCTTTTGTAACATTATACATGTCTTTACTGTCAATTTTAATCAGTTTAATGCATCCTTGCTGAATAAAAGTATTAATTTCTTTCCCCAAACTTTTGAACAGTAGTTTTCATTAGTGTATAATGTTACAAAAGCTTTCTGTTTCAGATAAATGCTGTTCTTTTGAACTTTCTAGTCATCAAAAATTCCTGGAAAAAAAAAACTACAAAAAAAAAATCAGCATATTATAATGATTTCTGAAGGATCATGTGACACTGAAGACTGGAGTAATGATGCTGAAAATTCAGCTTTGCCTTTTTACATTGTATTTTAACCCTCATATGGTCTTTGGGGTCTGTTTGGACCCTATTTGATTTTTCCAAAACCCAAAAAATGGTTCCCTTCATCTCAGTGGCATGAGATTTTGTGACTTTTGTTATATTACCTCTAAACATCTAAACATACACACACACAAAGTCACACTCAGGGTCTTTGGGGTCTGAATGGACCCCACATTGAAAATGAATGGGAAAGGTAACATTTTTTTTTTTATTTTTCAATAAATCTGTAGACTGGGTAAACCCAGCCTGATCTTCTGGCGATTTGATTTCGCCCTGCAACTCAGTCTGGAAACCCATACATTCATTTCTACTGCTCCTGTTACACTTTTGCGGGAACCAATCACAGACTGGCTTATCCACCTTGCTCGCTATTGGCGGGTAAAACACGATGACGATAGAGAAGCGTCGGGAAGCACGACTGTCAATCCAATTCCTTTTAACCTCTCGACGATGCTGAATGACTTCTTTAGTTTAGCAAACAAATCGCTCGAGTGGGTGTAAATACCGATCACTTTCATTTTTTTTTTTGCACAACCTGCAAAAATCGCTCGATGCCATTGCTGCTTCTGCAAACCGCTGATCAATGCTACAAAACAATACAAATTAAACCTGTCTGGAGTTTTTGCGTCGCTCTGCAAAGTACGTCACCCGGATCGTTGATCTGATTGGTTGAAGGACTATCCAATTGCATGAGTAATGCTCGTTGATCACGCCTCTTGTGCAGTGGAAAATACATACAGTCTCCCCAGACCAATGTTCAATTTTAAATTGAGCTTGGTCTGGTGATAGCCAGACAAATAAATCTGGTATAAATCTGAATTTTCACACAGAAATGAATGCATGGTAGTGGAGCACAAAAGCAATTTGGAACAAACGTGCTCGCTCACACGCACACACACACACACACGTGTGACTACAACAGACAGCATTTGTATAGAATTTGGCAAACAAAATCAGCCACAAATGAAGAAAAAATGCATATATGAAGGGGTGAGACCTAACACGCACACAAATGCATGCACACACATGCACGCATGCACACAAACAAACTCATTTGCATGCACGCACACTCACCCACACAACTCCTGTTCATTTCTGTTTATTGCTGTTGGTTTTATTTACATATTTTTGAAATAACTTCTTATTCTAAAGTTTTGGTTTATTGAAGTAAATAATTTGTGAATACAATCTGCCTCTTAATTTTTTTTAGTGGCATTTCAGTTATATTTTTGCAAATGTATGTGGCATTATTGCAAAACACTATTTCCTACAGGTTTACTTCTAACCAGCAGATGGCAGATATATATATATATATATATATATATATATATATATATATATATTATATATATATATATATATATATATATATATATATATATATATATATATATATATCATATATATATATATATATATCATCATATATATATATATATATATATATATATTTTTTATATATATATATATATATATATATATATATATATCATCATATATATATATATATATATTCATCATATATATATATATATATATTCATCATATATATATATATATATTCATCATATATATATATATATATATATATATATATATTCATCATATATATATATATATATATATATATATATATATATATATATATATATATATATATATATTCATATATATATATATATATATATATATATATATATATATATATATATCATATATATATATATATATATATATATATATATATATTCATCATATATATATATATATATATATATATATATATATATATATATATATATATCATCATATATATATATATATATATATATATATATATATATATATATATATATATATATATATATATGAATATATATATATATAATATATATATATATATATATATATATATATATATATATAATTCATATATATATATATATATATATATATATATATATTCATATATTATATATATATATATCATATATATATATATATATATATATATATATATATATATATATATATATATATATATATATCATATATATATATATATATATATATATATATATATATATATATATATATATATATATATATTATATATATTGTCATTATATATATATATATATATATATATATATATATATATATATATATATATATATATATATATATTTTTTTTTTTTTTTTTTTTTTTTTCATCATATATATATATAAAATTCTGCCATCTGCTGGTATGATGATAATCATAATGATGAATGAAGACCCGGAGTCAGAGTTTAAAAAAAATAAATTGAAGAGAATTTTACTGAGGAATAATTTGGAGTTTCATCAGCAGAAGCCAGCTTCAAGTCTCACACAGAGTTCGTAGGCCGCTCTGCCTACATTCACATTTCCACAACAATTATAACAGAGTCAACTAACTACGTCATTACTTCAGGTTGAATGATTCTGATTGGCTAAGAAAAATAAACAAATTTGGTAATCTTCCACACATGGACAGATAGTCAGAAGCATATCTCCATTCGTCAGGATGCTGACGAGGGGACTCTAGACTTAGGTACTGGATGTCCTTTTGGGGTCATGACATGGAGTCTGTCTGTTCTCCAGCAGAGTGCCAGTTGTCCACCCGTACAAAGGTCCTGCACAGAACACTTAGCGCACATACACAGATACACATGATTCACAGCTTCTTCAAGGTTGAAGTTGCTCTGAGCAGGAAACTTTCCCAAAACATACTGATAACATGTTCTTTTCTCTAAGTGGGAGGTACAGACAATATTCAAAATGTATTTTCTAGTGTTTGAAAAGGAAAATAAATGCTTAAACATATGTTGAAGAAGTCATTCAAATAATTTAACAGAAAGGCAGCTGTTGATTGATAACTTAAAAGATATATATTGAAGCGGCAGTGGTTTCCAGAATCCACCCCCCTTCAATCTATATATATATATTAATATGACCACTTTAGATGAATGATGTGTACATGATTGTTTTGTGTAGATAAATGGCCAAAAGTTGGAGAATCTGTCTCATGGTGCAGCAGTGGAGCTCTTTCGGTCTGCAGGAGAGGATGTGCATCTCCGCATACAGCAGCGAGTAAGTACTGCTGGCCATCGCGAATGTGATGCAGGTAACATCTCTGGGAAGCTTCACTCACATGCGTTTGTGTATGTCGACAGCCTATTCTGCAGAACGGCCCCACAAGCTCTCGTGCCGATGGAGAATCTTCATCTGCTTTCGGTACATGGACAATGTGTGCTGTAGTCGCCCTGGCAGTAGTAACAGCAGGTTTCATCGCTTACAAACGCCTTCACCTGAACCCTCGGGGGGCCCGGGGCCCGTTTTAACCCATCACATTTTATAGACTAAAGCTTTTTTTTTTCTTTTTTTTTGAACTCCCCCAGACACAACCTGGGTGTGAAAATGGAAACCCAGTTAATGGAAGCAGAATGTGCAAATTTTCTTTAATTGTTTATTCCATGATATTATGACACATGTAGCTGTAAAATTTTCACAATTCATTTGGTGATAATCATTGGAGTTTAACCAAGAATACCCAGCATGCCTGATGACATTGCATGGTGGAATAAGGGAACAGTGATGATGAGCACAGTGTTTGGATCAACAGCAGCAGAAATCTCCGTTATCCGAACTAGACAGAGGGCCGCAGGCAGGAGACAGACGTGGAGCTGTGTTTCTGGGCAGAAGACAGAACCACAGGAATGATTTTTCTCATCTTGTACCTCCAGAGCGCTGGAATGAGCCCGAGGTTGTACCATCCATTAGATTATTTGAGGTCTTCTCAGGTACCTGCTTGTGCAAGAGTATGTTTGAAAGCTGCATGATATGGGTTGAGTTTTTTTTTTTTTTTATTAATACTTTAATTTCTCCTCCATGTTTGAACATGCAGGATGCATTTCTGTGGCTGCAGTAGTGCTGGGAGAAGTGAAGACGTTCAGTTTGTTTATTTGCCATCAGCGCTTGGCCTTGTATTTGCTCTTCCTCCCTCAGGGGAAAAAAAAACTAAAGGTGGCACTTGTTAGAATTCACAATCAGAATGAAAATAATGTATGTTGATGTTATATATGGCTTGTGTCTGGAATCGTCTTGTCTTGTCTTGTCTTGTACACTAATTTTTTTCTTCACCTCTCTCAACTCGTGCCTTGCCATGTTGAGCTGCTGGTCTCAGTGCTGCTCCCTGTCTGCAATTATAGGGGCGGCAGCTTGTGCTGTTTCTGACTGTAATATATATTCTATAACTGACAAATGTGTTTGTGTTATCATGGCGGTTCTTCTGCAGTTGTGTGTGGATGAATCCACATGTAAAGTCTTCACGTATGAAATGCTCATTCACGTTTCACAATTTAAATAATGTTGAATTCACATGCATCATGCATTGAATAAATCATTTGTTTGAAAAAACTATTTTGTGTGCTTCTCAGTATTTGTAATGTATATGTTAAAAAAAAATTACATTTTAAATTGTATAAATTAGAATTAATGTATTATGAATAGAGATGCACTGATGCTGATAGCTGATTATTCAGTGATATCTGTCGATACAGATAGTTTGGGGGTTCTACTTTTTATAACTTCTTTTAAGTTACTGATAATTTCATTATAATTAAAAATTAATCACTATATTTTTAATTATTATATTTTGAAAGAAATGCGAATAAAAAATGTACAAACCCGATTCCAAAAAAGTTGGGACACTGTACAAACTGTGAATAAAAAAGGAATGCAATAATTTACAAATCTCATAAACTTATATTTTATTCACAATAGAATATAGATAACATATCAAATGTTGAAAGTGAGACATTTTGAAATGTCATGCCAAATATTGGCTCATTTTGGATTTCATGAGAGCTACACATTCTAAAAAAGTTGGGACAGTAGCAATAAGAGGCCAGAAAAGTTAAATGTACATATAAGGAATAGCTGGAGGACCAATTTGCAACTTATTAGATCAATTGGCAACATGATTGGGTATAAAAAGAGCCTCTCAGAGTGGCAGTGTCTCTCAGAAGTCAAGATGGGCAAAGGATCACCAATTCCCCCAATGCTGCGGTGAAAAACAGTGGAGCAATATCAGAAAGGAGTTTCTCAGAGAAAATCTGCAAAGAGTTTGAAGTTATCATCATCTACAGTGCATAATATCATCCAAAGATTCAGAGAATCTGGAACAATCTCTGTGCGTAAGGGTCAAGGCCAGAAAACCATACTGGATGCCCATGATCTTCGGGCCCTTAGACGGCACTGCATCACATACAAGAATGCTACTGTAATGGAAATCACAACATGGGCTCAGGAATACTTCCAGAAAACATTGTCGGTGAACACAATCCATCGTGCCATTCGCGTTGCCGGCTAAAACTCTGTAGGTCAAAAAAGAAGCCATATCTAAACATGATCCAGTAGCGCAGGCGTTTTCTCTGGGCCAAGGCTCATTTAAAATGGACTGTGGCAAAGTGGAAAACTGTTCTGTGTCAGACGAATCAAAATTTGAAGTTCTTTTTGGAAAACTGGGACGCCATGTCATCCATTATGTAAGGTCTTTATACACCAGTCAAAACACGGTTATGTATATTATATTGCATTTCCGTTGAGGCAAAGTCACGTAATTTTTTTTTTTTTTTTTTTTTTTTTTGCGCATCGAGGAATTTATTCAGTAGTGTTTCCATCGTAGTTCAGCAGGAGTCCTGGGGTGCGTTTCCCAAAAGCATCGTTGGTGAACCATGGTCGTAAGTCCGATTAAACTCTATTGGTAACGACGGAACTTGCGACCATAGTTCGCTTTGGGAAACGCACCCCTGCCCAGAAGCAGCTCCATAAGTGTCTCCACTGCCCCCTTCAGGATTCCAGAAGAATTCTGACTTCTTAAAGGGATAGTTCATCCAAAAATGAAAATTTGATGTTTATCTGCATACCCCCAGCAAGATGTAGGTGACTTTGTTTCTTCAGTAGAACACAAATGATGATTTTTAACTCCAACCCTTGCAGTCTGTCAGCCGTATAATGCAAGTCAATGGTAACACAGTCTATAAGAGTAAAAAAAAAACATGCACAGAAAAATCCGAAGCGCGAGAGATCATTGCCGTCATCAGAACACGTTTTCAGACCTCACATACCAGACGCTCAAAGCAGTTGGACACAGTTTTAGAGGTAAAAAATTATATAAATACTGTTCAGTTTCTCGCACAGACCGATCGTTTTGTGTCTTAGGACATCAATGTGTCGTCACGAGCCGCAGGGTTTAATTTGCATTTGTCTGTGCGAGTTTTTTTTACTCTTATAAACGAAGTTCCCATTGACATGCATTATACGGCTGACAGATGGCAATGGTTTGAGTTAAAAATCATCATTTGTGTTCTACTGAAGAAACAAAGTCACCTACATCTTGAATGCCCTGGGGATAAGCAGATAAACATCAAATTTCCATTTTTGGGTGAACTATCCCTTTAAGATGAAATTTTTTATTATATATAGTTTTATAATGTATAATAATAATATATATATATATATATATATATATATATATATATATATATATATATATATATATATATATAATTCTTATCAAATATAGCTTTTTTGAATTTGAATTACATATAAATGCATAAATATAAGATTTTTTTTTACCGTGTGTGTAAATATATTGCTGTCAAAATAGTTTAACCCTTCTCCTAGTGTCATATAATCATGACTCTTGACCAGATTCAAAATATTTTGTACTGTGAAAATCAGTTGGTTCAATTGCA
Source organism: Megalobrama amblycephala (assembly GCF_018812025.1). NCBI lineage: Eukaryota > Metazoa > Chordata > Actinopteri > Cypriniformes > Xenocyprididae > Megalobrama > Megalobrama amblycephala. Next base: position 28,896,669 of record NC_063053.1, on the reverse strand, counting down.
TTCGTGAGGGAAGGATGGAATGCAGAGAACTGCTCTGCATCTGGGTCCCATTGAGATGACTGACTCAGGATAACATGCTGTCTGCGTGAGTGGATGGACTGCTGCTGTCTCTCTGTCTAAATGGGTAGACTGCTGTCTGAGAACAGAAGCATGTTTGTGTTGGTGTGTGTATTAGTCCTCCTCATCAGAAATCAATACACTTAAAGGCAGCAGGGATTGGATGCACTTAAAGTAGGAGAGAGAAAATGCAGTACTTTCTCTGGAGTCTTATTACATTATGGCTGAAGCAGAAAGGGTGGTGGCATCATGGTTACTTATAGATTTGGCTTATTTACATTTACTTCTAATGAATTTAGAATATTGAATAAATCAGCACCTGCTAAATAACAACTCTGTAATGCTGTTTTATTAGTTAATTGACAGCTGCATGGCTAAAACATTTCTAACACATTCCTTCATGTGGTTACTGTACTCTACTAGACAAGACTTGCTATAACAATTTGTGAGAAATGGGACATGGATTCAAAAGCACACAATACAATCTATTAATGCAATTTTGCTCAAACACCATCAATCAAATACTAAACCTATGAGGACCGACAGCCTCACCATGTTATGGGTTGCACAGAGTAAGCATTAAATCTCACTCCCTCTCCCTCTCTCTGTCACAAATAAACCCTCTGAGAGCGATGAGCACCAGCTTAGATCAGCTTTTGTGATAATGCACTGTCAAAAAATGGTTAAATTCACTGTAAACAATGGAAAGCCACACGATGACCTAAAGTGCATCAAAATTGGCCTCTGCAGAAAGTGTGACCAATCATAACATCATAAGATAAAAACAATGAAGCAACACCAAAAAAACAACAATATATATAGCAGTCCAGTGTGCATAACTGCAAACAAAAATAACCTTTTAAATAAGCTCTAAACAAATGTGATGGCTTGCAGTAATTCTGGGAATGTGTCAAACTATACCTTCTTATTTATTATACCAAAAATATTTTTAACAATATTTTACTGTAATCTATATGCATTGCCATGATACATAGGCTGTTTGTTTTTTTGTTTGTTTTTTTTAGTAGTATATATATATATATATATATATATATATATATATATATATATATATATTTTTTTTTTTTTTTTTTTTTTTTACCTACTTTATATGTTACAGTTAACCAATGAACAGGCAGCATTCATTTTCCTTTAAAATTACTAACATTCTTACAGTGTAGTTTATGTCAGTTAACTCATTCTTCAGATGCCATTTTAACATAACACTGTTATAACGCATCGCCCCCGCCCCGATAAAACGCTCTGCACGGATGGAGGGGGATGATGAACGCGCTGCTGCGTACTGATCGTGATGATGATGATGATGTAATAAGCGCACGCTCCGCTGATTCTAGTGCACACTAGGTTCCTCGCGCTCGCGACCCGGGTAGAGTGATGTCATTATCGATACAGTGAACCGTGTTTAGGAATTTTCACCCCTCGTTCGTGCTGCTCAGCGCGGCCTCGATGAGGACAAACCCCGGTACTGCGGCGCTGATGGCTGTTGGGGTCGGGACTGCACCAAGCTCCCTTCGACATCACATCTGCTACCCCTGCGCTCAGACAAGCGGCAAAACCCGTGCAATCGAAACACGCGCGAGTGCGCGCTTCTTCACAGCAACATTCTATATGGAATATTGGTCATCTTAACGGGGATTCAAACTCCTGGTTTGGCTGACAGGCAGTCGTTGTGCATCACCTATCATCTGCGCCCTTTCAGGACTTTTTGGGTTAGTGTCTACCATTGAAAACCGGTGAAAACCCGGTCGTATTCGGTGCCTGTGCTCTCTTCCCCTCGCGCTCACCGGAGACTGTCCTCGCGCTGCGCACTGGGAGGCCACAAGTGCCTGTTTTCTCTCGCTAGATTCACCATTGATGGAAACCGATGCCCTGTTGCCTTTCCTCGTCCGTGCCTACCTCTGCAGCCGCTGTTTGTCGTTTAGTAACGCGACTAGGCCTGCGAGCCCAACTATACATCTCACAGAATGACTTTCTGATAGATAAAATGACAAGAGTGGATCATTTATATAGTGTTTTGGTCTTTTGGATGTTGGTGTAGCGACTTTGCTGTGTGTTTTAATCTTCTTTGGATCCGAAGCCCGGGTGCGCGAGGAGGCAGCTATCTCGAGAGCAATAAACGCCCGTTATTTTAAGGGACCGCGCGCTTCTCTCTCAGGATGGCAAATGAACCCGTTATTCTTAATGTGTATGACATGGTAAGCTCATTAACCCCTTCACCCTTTACACACTGTTTATCATAAACCTCGCTGCTTTTGGGCTCTAATTTTGCATGTTACAAAATAACAACACAAAGACTTCAGGAATCAGCATCAGCATTAAGAATCTGGGTCGCTAACATAGAGGTTTCACTTTGAAAGCACGTTTGCAAACCTACTTTGAAGCATCTTTGACAGCAGTATTGATGTGCGAGTCTAGGGCAGAGATGAGAGCGCGTGTGTTTCTCCTCCCTTGCTCGAGGAGGCGCTGTCACACCATCACAATCTAAACACACGTACTAGAGTAGACAGAACACATGTGATCAGTGATTGTGGTAATCCAAATTTTTATTTAGGAAGTAACACTTGTGGTCATCAATGTACTAACAACATGTCTATATGCTGCATATTTTATGCAATATTATGTTATAAAACCACATTTTTAACATCAGAAAGTAACGGTAATGGTATGCAAGTGGACTTAATTTATTTTACATTCACAGTTAATAAGACGCTAAATAAATCCAATATCCAAAAGTGAATGACAAAGCATTCAAAGTATCTTGCATTCCCTAGGAATACACACAGACTGTATGAAACACAATCACACATAAAGGGGGTGGGATAGACTAGTCTCTTTTCTGTGTACATTAAATCATGTTCTGCATGCTCTATTATTCATGAAGGGCAGCTGGTGCACCTTTTTGGCCTCACACAGACATGTTTTCTCTCAATATTCACCCCTCCCCCTTCACCTTAAAGCTTATTGTGTGTGTATAACAGGCTTGTGCACTATTCATTGATTTGAATGTCTGGTATAGCTAACAGGATGCAGAATATAGATAGATAGATAGATAGATAGATAGACTCAGACATAGAAAAACAAATACATTTACAGTTAATTAAAACATGATTATATGATGATCTTGTTCTCCTTCTTGTTCTCTCAGTACTGGATAAATGAATACACCTCTACTCTGGGTATTGGAGTCTTCCACTCAGGAATAGAGATCTACGGCAGAGGTAGAGTGACCTATTAAGCTTATTCAATGATTTATTTTTTATTTTTTTATTGCATCAAACTCTAGACCTCAACTGGAAACTTAGTCCCATTTGTAAAGAACTTTATTACACACAGTGGAAAAGGTTGTTTCAGCTACTGGAACTACAATTAGTAGACAGTTTGTTTACATTACTGTTAGAGTGTCAAATAAAAAATACCATGACAAAATGAGGGTGAAAATAATTTAAAACTGAATAAGCAACTGAATATCATTCATCATTCCATTTTTTTTAAATTTATTTAAAGGCACAATATGTAAAGGTTTGCGCTAGAGGTCGCTTATTTAAAACAAAGGCGTAGCTTGCCTTGATTTCACGGAATCATAAGTGGTGTTGTCTTCACGTCTACAGACGCTGGAAAAGAATCAGGACAGGACTCAGAAAGAAATCATGTTCATGGATGAGATTATTAACATTACCGTAGTATGAAGCAAAGCAGGGCTGAGTTCTGTTCGAGCAGAAACGAGGATGCTGGACGGCTGGAGCAATTGCTAATGAGAGATGAGCGCGACCAAAGACTATAGAATAACACAAGACGTGTCACTCGTATTGTTTTGAATGGGAGAAAGTGAAACGCGCAATATGGCCTTCTAAACAAGAGCCAATCGCGACTGGTAAAGTTATCGCGTCATTGCAGCGGCCGTTAGAAGCAACGGTTTCTATAGAAACAGTCAGACGCGCGCCTCCAAAGAGACGCGCATTGAGGTCTGCGCATTAGCTTGATCCAGCCTGAAAAATACAGTTTTTTGTCATGATTCGAGCGTTTGGAAAAAAAATTATATGACAGTTGTCAGATTTCATTGGTGATTACAAATATGAAATTTAATCGAAAGCTTGGCAAATAGCTTTGGAGAATTTGATGTTTCCCCATTCAAAGCGATAGGAGCTGCATGATGCCCAGGATGCCCGAGAGGCGTTTCAAAGATGGCCACCAAGTGAAATGACTTGTCTTAAAGGGACTTTGGTGCGACACACATCTCGAAAGCAGCTGAACTTTTATTATGCCGCAGTCACCACTTCCGCTTCTCTCGGTCAAGCGTATGTGGGGTAATGAAGCTCTGTTTTATCATATTAGATACATTTGTGTGTTGAAAGTTGTAATAGTGCTACTTGTCATTGATATTTGTCATGGTAAAACATGGTACTCACTGTAAATCAAGAAAATGAGATTTAAACAGTAAGACTTACGTGTTGAGCTTTATAACATTATTCGTTTTCTTTCAATGAATGTATCCATCCAAACAGTTGCTCATTATAGTTGTTCACTGGTTTTTTTCTAGGCTTGATTGTGTTTATGGGACGCAGTTTAACATGTCTTAATGCTTCGTTTAAAAAAAAAAAAAAACGCCGTATTTTTCATATATTTTACCTATATTCTACACCACTGTTTCCCTTCTCCTAAAAACGCTCTGTTGAGTTCCTGGTTCTTTGAAGCACATCCCTCAGAAATACGCAATGGACTGAGATTGGTTAGCTGGCCCTGTGAAATTCGCTGTCCGGAATATGTTGTCACGATTCACGTTGTCCGGAAACACCACGGCCCTTACTATTACGGGCAAACGTTGCATGTGCTTCGGTCAAAGTCCAGTCTTTGCTTCGGTGGAAACGTAAATAATGGCGTCAATATTGCCGTATCAATTTAAGCCCGAATCAAACCCAGGTAGCAGTAATGATGAAGAGGGTCAAGCAGAACCTCTGCAAGCACGGCTTTTAATGGACATTTTTAAATGTTAAGTATTTTTGTTTCTATTTGTGTCAAAGTGTTTAGATATGCTGTGACTTGTAAATGTTGCTGCTGCCCCATAGTGTTCTGATTAAAGCTTTACTGTAGCTGAATACATGACTGAGTAGTAGCATTTTTGTAAAGGTATTGTTTCATTTATAGCATGAACGAGCATGTGGGTAAACACAACATAAAAGCCGTAATGAAACAATGCTGTACACTGATAACAGAAACGCCAACAAACACCAACAGAAGTTCGCTGGTGTGATTACATAGAAGTTTGTTGGTGTTTGTAGGCGTTTGTTGGAGAAGTATGAAATAGAATTTAGTTAACTGGCTAGCAAAGCCAAACCGCTTTGGTCTTTGTTTACGTCCCAGAAACTATATAACTGTATAAAAAAATAAAACATACTTACTGGTTAGGGCCCATAAACAGCAGCTTTTGATTTTAAAGTGGGAATTGCTCCATCTTTCAGTAATAGCCTTTGTGCAAATCCAGCATTGAACTCGTGTAGATTCTGGAAGCTGTCTTCCATAAAATGTGCAGCACAGACAGCTAAATTAGCATTATAATTGTCAGGAACAGAATTAAACATAAATTTTAAACATCGTTCCTGAAGTCCAGTGTCACTAGGAAGAAGACTTGTATACACGCGACATGGCCTTGCCCACTCTTTTGCGTGTTCCCGTGGGCAGGGTTTATGTTAATTTCAGGGTTTATGATGTCACCAACCCAGGAACAAACCTGTCGTTTTTGCAGGCATTAAACTGCCATAACTTAAAAGACAATATCTCCATTTGCATTGAACTTTCAGTGCTGTAACTTTTCAGATACTGTTTATGCTCAAGCAGCAACATTACAGACTAACTAAAGTTAAAAAAGTGAAATCGCAATGATCCACCCCTTTAAAGCGTCTTTGGTGTTTCCATGCTTTCTACAAAATAAAACCGGAAATCGATGATAGTATGATGTCATTGATAGGCGACGCACAGACACGGTCTGTGTCCTGGTTAAGATTGCTTATTTCTCTGGATTTAAACATTCTTGGAAACATCTGGGATAATGTAAGTACACAAGTCAACAAAATATATAACATTGTTCTAATGGTTTTTGGATATTTTAATCCAAATATCTTACATATTGTGCCTTTAAAAAGTATTTATTGGAGTGGCCACATTTAAGTAATGTGATATATACGCATACATCACTATTCTTCCTTGTTATTGTACATGTTTTTGTTCATTCAACAGCCACTGATGCAATCACTATGCGATCCGAGTCTTGTCAATAGCATTTAAATGTCTGCGTACCTGTGTAAGTTTTTGCAAATGACTTGACTTGACCTACAAGTGGCAGTGGAGTGTTGTCTGTGTCTGTAGTGATAGAACACAACAGAAGAAGAAACATGCTGTAGCCATTTAGTAATCTGAGTCATAAAATGACAGAGAATATGCTGTCTTCTTTCATAATTTCTGTCTTTTTTCACCCTTTCACACACACAGACAGAGGAAAGCAGCAGCATTGTAGGCAGAGCAGATGTAGGCAGCTCTGAGGACTGATTTGTTAGGATCTTTAGCTTCTCACTAATACAGAGATGTATGTTACAACAGGGAAGATGATTGCAATTGCAATAAACTTTTTTTTCCTTATTGTGATGTATATTCTAGTGAAACGGCTTCTCTTGACAAGAACAAAATTTGAATTGATTGGATAGATGATGAAATTATTTACAGTAAATACTGCAATATTCCATTAAAAAAACAAGAATTGTCAATTTTGATATTTTGCTGATATTAAAGCAGGGCCATAACAACCATACACATTGAGGGGGACAAGAAATAGTCAAATTTGTTCCCACCAAAGTTTTATCTGTGTTAATCTTGATGCTGCTCTGTTTGTTGTTAGGATAAATAAATGAGATGGTTAATCAAATAAAAGAAGGTACTGTTCACAGATACCGCATATGAATTCCAGTTTAACACTTACATTTTTAATAGTGAAAGAATGCGAGGTAGGATGTAATGTAAGTTACATACATACATACTAAACATTTAATAGTTATGATAGAAATTTTAAACGACAAAAAGGAAATCCAGTAAAGCAAACCACTCCACTTTTTAATATTATTAAATATATCTAATATTAATAACTAATAATTTATATTATACATAATTATTAATATTATGTTTTAAAATAAAATATTATTTGCAAATAGTTTAGATTGAATACTTTACAAAGTATTCCTTAAAGGGTTAGTTCACCCAAAAATGAAAATTCTGTCATTTATTACTTACCCTCATGCCGTTCCACACCCGTAAGACCTTCGTTAATCTTCGGAACACAAATTAAAATATTTTAGTTGAAATCCGATGGCTCAGTGAGGCCTCATAGGGAACAATGACACTTCCTCTCTCAAGATCCATTAATGTACTAAAAACATATTTAAATCAGTTCATGTGAGTACAGTGGTTCAATATTAATATTATAAAGCGACGAGAATATTTTTGGTGCGGCAAAAAAACAAAATAACGACTTATTTAGTGATGGCCGATTTCAAAACACTGCTTCAGGAAGCATCGGCTCATAAATGAATCAGTGTATCGAATCATGATTCAGATCGCGTGTAAAACTGCCAAACGGCTGAAATCACGTGACTTTGGCACTCCGATCAGCAGATTCGACACACTGATTCATTTATGATCCGATGCTTCCTGAAGCAGCGTTTTGAAATCGGCCATCACTAAATAAGTCGTTATTTTGTTGTTTTTTGGCGCACCAAAAATATTCTCGTCGCTTTATAATATTAATATTGAACCACTGTTTTTAGTACCTTTATGGATCTTGATAGAGGAAGTATCATTGCTCCCTATGGAGGCCTCACGGAGCCATCAGATTTCAACTAAAATATCTTAATTTGTATTCCAAAGATCAACGAAGGTCTTACGGGTGTGGAACGGCATGAGGGTAAGTAATAAATGACAGAATTTTCATTTTTGGGTGAACTAACCCTTTAAAGTAGAGCATACTGTTTTTGTATAATTCCTTCAAAAAATGTTGACAACCTACATTATTATGTGTTGTTTTGTTTCCTTTAGAGTTTGCATATGGTGGCCATCCATATCCCTTCAGTGGCATTTTTGAGATCAGCCCCGGAAATGCCTCAGAACTGGGGGAGACTTTCAAATTCAAGTGAGTTTTACATAATCACATACACACACATATGAGCCATAAAAACCATGTCACAAGTCCTGTTTCCTCTCCAGAGAGGCTATAGCTCTGGGTACGACAGACTTTGCAGAGGAGGACATTGATAAAATAATGGAGGAGCTGGGAAAGGAATTCAAGGGGAACGCCTACCACCTGATGCACAAAAACTGCAACCATTTTTCTTCCTCGCTGTCTGAGGTCAGTCTACTCCCCTTATGCCTTTCTCTGTCTGTCTTTTATAAATGATCATCGGACTAGGCCATATACAACCTCACTGACTGATGACATATATGCTAGTCATTTTTCTGCATTCTCACATCATTTTATTCTCTCTCTCTCTATAGTTGCTGTGTGGTAAAGAGATCCCACGTTGGGTGAATCGATTGGCATATTTCAGCTCCTGTATTCCATTTCTGCAGAGTTGTCTGCCTAGAGAGTGGCTCACGCCCGCCGCACTCCAGACCCACATCTGCATGGGCCTTCGGAAGGAGAACACACACTCGCACACACACGACTCCAGCGACGATGAGCCCTCATCTGCCCCAGAGGCGGCAGCTGGAACCTCACACAGCTGCAGACACACTCGCGTGTGATCTCACATACACAGTATTAAGCTGAATTGAACACACATATACACTCCAACCTCTGATCCTGCTGCTACAGCGCCTCCTGCTGGCCTGGATGAACACCAGACCTCATGGCCTCTCTGAAAGGGGAAATCAAAGTCATGTTTTTCTGTAGAGTCCACAGGGATTTAAAAACCTTGCAATGGTACTCTTAAAGTTTTAGAGTTGTTTGATTTTTGCCAAGATCAAAACATGTAGTGTTCTTTCTCTTATAAGTAGGACAATATGAATGATGGGTGAACATGATGGACTGTCCCCTGCTGGAGTGTGAAAGCACTACAGGCCCCGCCCTCAAAGATACTGAACTTTCAGTATTCAATTCATTTCATTCTGTCCATTTGACTTTTAATCTCATCTGGGTATTCTCTAGATTTAGCCGAGTTTGCTGTGTATTTGATTCTTTTCTATTTTGTGATAGAATAAAACAGTGTGTCATCTGCAGAGGAGCTCACATTCCTAACCTTACTTTTTTCCTCAGTGACTTTAGTAATATAGATCTGCTTTATTTAATGATATGATGTCAAACTAATGCCATCTTTGGTTTACATTTCTTTTATTTCTATCTTTTTGGTTTTACTTTTTTATATTTAAGTGCAAGGTTTTCAATAAAAGGGCCGATGACATCACGTGTCTCACACACACTGACAGCAGTTGGAAATTGCAGCCTTATAACTGTAAGCCATTGATATGCTGGACTCAACTGAAACAAAAGACCCCTGTTGTTCTGTCGTTGAGGACACAAAGGGGGTATTTGTGAGGGTGATGTTGAGGGGGTGGGTGGGGTCTGCACATCAGGTCTGGTATCAGTACTGTACAACAGTGTTGTGACTGAATGCAACGTCTGAGTGATTAGGAGAGAGGGAATGTGTGTTGCAAAGGTGTTAATGGTCATTTCTCTTGACTTTAGTTATTGTGCTTTCTGGCTTTTAAAAGTGCTGACTGAAAAGAGTGATGATGTTGTTGTTAAAATGAGTCATCCACACCTCACTACATGACTTTTGCACAGATTGTTGCCCCGATTTTCAGTCTGGAGGATTCGACACCAGTTGCCACAAGTAAAAGCCAGGCTGCGGATTTTGCGTTGTGTATGATGGGACTCACAGACTGATTTCATCCAGTCGGAAGATATCAAACATGTTTCTGCTTGACTTTGTTGTGTTTTGAAAGACTTGTAAGTCTGGGATCTTCAGTCATCTAGTGTAGAATGGCCAGTTTTTCCTCTGTAACCATTTACAACATCTGCAAGTGTATGATGGCTAGTGTTTTAAAATCTGTTCAGATTTTAAAATTAGTGAAGTGTAATACAGCCTCGACAGTAATTGAAGGCAACAAATAAAGGTTGTAGGGTCATTTCAGTCTCCAGGCTCTGGAAAAGACCTTAGTAAATGTAGACACCATCTAATTTTTCACAAGCTGTGAAAGACAGATGCACAGTCAGTTCAAAGGGTTGATTGTGTTATGGTCCTAAAGCAATTTTCTTAATACATGTTTTACAACAAATTTTGTTAGAAAAGTACATTTTCAGTGTTTCGGCAGCTGAAATATTGACAGAAAAGTTAAGAGCATTAAAATGTCTGTTCATTTGTGAAATATTAAAAAAGGTGTTTACTTTGACTATGGTCCATATTAGAGTAAATGATTCATCTCTTAGTATTATTTTGATCTTTCTGTGCCATTTTGCCTCTCTTTGCAAATCTTCACCTTTGTCGCTCAGGATGGCATGGCATTGTAGGTGGCAACGCCACCCATGAGTCAAATCTATAGGAAATATGTTTTTGGTGAAGTATTTATAAAATTGAATTTTATATTTGGAATATGATTCTGTTTACTGTTATTTTGTCAAAGATCCTATCTGTAGAGCCTAATTCTTATGATGCTATTTTTGTTTAATTTAGTGGAGGCCACAACTGAGATCTTTTACTAGTTCAGCAAAGACCCATTTTGTAGGCATTCCCCACTGATGCCATTTCTAGACTCGATTAGTACTTCTTGTTTTGATGTGATTGACAATTTCAGATATTTACAGATGAATAGAGAATAAAGAAATTAAAAGGCTTTTCCCTGAATTTTATTGCTGTTACAATTGTCATTTCTGAATATTTTCAAACGTTAATTAATTTAATTCACACCAAGAGTCATTTGTTCTCATGTGACTCTTGATATGTTCAGCAGTAAAGATAATCAGATTATGTGATGTCTTCACTCTTTCTTGGAAACTTCCAGACTGAATCAATCCGTTTTCAACTGTGTTAACCGAGTTAAAATGCTAAAAGTATAAAGTCTGGTAAGTAAATATCTACCGGGGCTTTATTTGATTAAATGATACAAGTATATATAACTGGTAAAAAACTCGTTAAATGACCATTTTCAATGTGTTTAAGATGTATACGTGCACGAGACTCGCCTCCCATTACCCTCCCCCCTGCGCGTGAACACGCATATAAATGCTTCTGCGCGCGGCCGCGTCTCTCAGTCTCGAGGCCAACGCCATTTTGTCCTGTAAGCAGAGGTGAGAAGACGATGTCGATTTCTTAAAAATGCTTTATATTTTATATGTATTGCTAGCTTGTCGTTTTATTTAAACTTAGTTAATGCAAATGGAATTCGTTTTAACGGTATTTTGTCCGTTTTTACGGTTTAACATCGAGTAAATCTATCTGCGCATGCTGACTGGGCCTCGACCGCAAGGCTGCTCCGTGTTCGCCAGATTAGTCGTGTTGTATTTTCAAAATTTATAAACCTTTTATTCAAGTAGTATTGGTAATTTATAACAGCACTTATATTTTGTACTTTAGGGGTGCGTATTGTAGCTTATCAGTATAAATTCAGGATAAAAAGTTGATGAATCCCTTTAGAAACGAGTTTTTGTTTTACGTTATTTGAAAGACCTATTAGTGTTACAGAAAATCTTTTTGTTTTACCCATCGGTTGTCATGCTTTTGGACGTTTATTAATGATAATGATACGTTGACTCTTGTAAATGATTAGCTAGTGGTTATACCGTGTGTGACCAACAGGGTGGCGCACAAATGCTCTTCTCCCTGCAGTTCAAAGTACTTGTTGCCAGACTGTTGATTAACAATCCTTTCACGCTGTTTTCCCAGATTTCATTGAATCTTTAATCACAATGAGTGGATGTCGCGTGTTCATCGGCCGTCTGAGCCCCCATGCTCGGGAAAGAGACGTGGAGAAGTTCTTTAAAGGCTACGGACGTATCAGAGAGATTAACCTGAAAAACGGGTTTGGCTTTGTGGTGAGTACCGAAACTCATTTGGGGGTCTCACGTGTGAGGCAGTTATGAAATACGACTTACTGCCCCCTATTGTCTGATTATCACAGGAGTTTGACGACCACAGGGACGCAGATGACGCAGTGTATGAGCTGAATGGAAAAGAGCTGTGCAGCGAGAGGTGAGACTGAATCCAGAAATATGAGACTGCTTCCATGTGGTTTGTTTGAAATGAAAATTCGCCCAATTTTCTAAACTCATGTTATAAATCTTATCATTAAACAATTTATGTGCAGTTTAGTAAACTTGCATGATAATGTTTAATCCAGATAGCATTTAGTCCGCTTAAACTCTGCCCTTGCAAGCACATGTTTATTTTCCTCCACCTTTGAGTGCAAAAATCCAATCAACAACTAATAGATAGAACAGGATGACTTTTTTTTTCTTTTCATTAATCTGTTATATTCAGATGTGCTTCGAAATACTTCTGTTTCATTGCCATGTACTTATATTTTGTTATCTTAACCTCAGGGTGACTATTGAGCATGCTCGCTCTCGCAGAGGAAGAGGTGGCGGCCCAGGAATGGGAGGACGTTTCTCTCCACGCTTTGGAGGGTACCGTCAGTCCCGCAGTGGGGGTTCCAGGTAAGCTAGCGTTGAGAGTAATCCTACGCTGTTTGTTCTGATAAAGTTTAATCAAATGAGTTAACCTCTGTCCCTTTGTTAGGTATGGACCACCAGTGCGCACGGAGCACAGAATCATTGTGGAGAATCTCTCCTCTCGAATCAGCTGGCAGGTGAGCATCCCGAGTGGTAGCAGCGGAGCGATGTAGCAGCCTGCTGTTGTAGTGTTTCATCATCCCTGCATTTCTCTTGTCTTTGACATCAGTACAAACACACAAACTATTAGTTATCTTTGTTACTGTTAAACTGGAAGTAGAATTTCCTCTTCACCTCAGCCAAACCTTACATAAGTTAAAAAAAAAAAAAAAAAAAAAATGATGAATTGAATGCTGAAAGGTTCTCTAACCCAGACCCATGTTTTTCAAACCTTTTCTTTAACAGCTGTGCTCTGGTATTCTTTAATTGGAGTTGCATGCACAGCCTCCGAGGTGCATAGCGCCCTCCCCTGGTTGTGTTCTGAATAGTGTCCCTCTGGTGCCTCACCCGACACGCAGTGTCTGCCGGTCTAAGTCTTGGCTGGGTCCGTAGCGCCAGACAGAGCCGTAGCACAGGATAGCCTTAGAGGAGCTGGGTAGCCGCTCTCTGGAGGGTCTGTGATGTCAGATCTGCTCCATCCCCCCGATCTGCTGTTTGGGTCTTATTCTGTTGGTGCTGAAGCGGGGAGGGGTGCAGGGTTTTGGCCCCTCCCCCATCCTCTCTCTCTGGTGGGGTCCGTTCTTACGGAGGCCGGATGGGTCGAGTCCGAGGTCGTTTTAACGCTTCATTGCTTCCGTTTGCTATTTGGACAAGTGGCTCTTTGCTAATGCCTTCTGTGGTTTGGAACGGTAAGTAGCTCATCACACTGGATAGTTACACGGTAAAGAGGGTTCTGTCACTTTAAATCTGGAGTTAGCTGTAAATGGAGAAAGATGCTACAGATTTCCGGAAGGTAGTTTTGAGACTTGCACAAAAACTACTTAACATCATGAGAACCTCTTCTCAGGAGCTAGCTTAGTCAGGCGTGTCTCCATCTGAGGGCTTTGCTTCCTGCTGTTTCACACAATCTAAAAGACTCGTGTTGCCGAAAACGCTCTGGTAGTTTTATAACTGGGACGAATCCACAGGTAAGATGACATCTGTTGAGGGAGTTTTCTACAGGTGCACCAGTGCACACTTTAGAGCAGATGCTGCAGACTGCAGTGTGTATTTAATGTGGGTGCTAAACTGCAGTGTGTGTGACTCAGTGCTTTTGAGTTCCTCTTGAAAATGTCATTAAGTGTTTTTTGCTTTCCTGCAGGATCTGAAGGACTTGATGAGGAAGGTGGGAGAAGTGACCTTTGTGGATGCACACAGGACCAATAAGAATGAGGGGTAAGATATTGCGCCTGTACACACAAGACTGTTCTGACCGTCACCAAAGGTTATAGATATAGAAAGACGGTTCACTCCTATTACTTGTGAATGGGAGAAACTGCAACACGTCCCCCCTTCTTAGTATATAGCCAATCGCTGATTGGTAAAGTCATTGTGTCACTGCAGCTGCCGTTAGAAGCAATGGTTCCCGTAGTTGGGCAAGCAGTTGGAGATTTCAGCATTCCCCCATTTAAATAGATAGGACTTGGTCTTGGATGTCCGAAATAGCTGCCCGGTGGCATTGCAAATATGGCCGCCGAGTGAACAGACTTTCCTTGAAAGGGACTTTGCTGTCACATGCTTGTAACTGAGTGTCCTGATTTGTTTTACAGGGTGGTGGAGTTTGCTTCACACAGTGATATGAAGAATGCCATCGAGAAGCTGGATGGAACAGATCTGAACGGGCGCAAGCTCAAGCTGTATGAGGATCGCAAGAGGAAGTATGTAACAGACAGTCACTCTTAACTACACATTGCCAAATTCTCATTGACAAAATCTTAACCCGTTTCTCTTCTCTCCACAGTCGTAGCAGGAGTCGTTCCCGCAGCAGGAGCAGCTCCCGTTCCCGTTCGCCCAGTCGGAGTCGCAGCCCAGAGCGTGGAAGCAAGCGCTCTCGCAGCCGCTCAGCTAGTCGCACCCCGGAGAAGAACACCAGCAACCGCTCTCCTTCCCGCTCGCCGTCTCCTCCAAGGAAACAGAGCCGCTCCCGATCTGCCTCTGCGGAGAGTCAGCACTGAAACTAATTGCGTGTATGTGTGTGTGAGCGAGAGACTGAGCTTTTTCACTTATTAATGTGGCATATGTCATTGTGCTACTTTAGTGTAAATTACTGAATGCGAGTTGAATGGATGAATGTGTATGAAGATGTTTTGATTTATTTCTTATGCTAATGAGCTGGGTGGGTTTAAGTGATAATGGAGGAGGGGGTTAAGATTGGATATTTTTCACAAATGTCTCATTTTGTTTTCTATTTTTATTTGATCAATATCAGTCCTGGAGTACTTCTGTAGAGAACTTAAATGTATGTGGGTTTTGTTTCTCAAACTCACCCATTTAATTTTTTTGTTTGAGTCTTTATGGTTGTTCAACAGAAGGTTATGCCTGTATATACACTCTGGAATAAAGTATATTGGTATTTGGCAGAGAAAGATGGTCTGTTTTCCTAATGCCCTCACATGTGTGCTGAATTTGATTAGTGTTCCTCTGCATGGGTTAGAAACACTAAAGCCTATCATTCTAACTTCATCTGTTCTCTGATTTGCTATAAAATAAACTCCTTTGTCATCTCTGATTTGGATGCAAGATGTGTGTTAATCACTGGAAGCATTTAAAGTGAAGCTCTTTGCAGTTTTCCAGCTCAGTACACTAGGTGGTGCTGCTTCATAGCTTTCAAAAGTCTAGGATTTACATTTACAACAATCTGATCAGCATGTATCGTGGAAAATATATGATTGGGTGACTGGAAGACATTAATTTCAATTCCTAACAAAGTAAAGATCCCCCTTTTTCCTTCTGGATATTTTAGGGCTAGTTCAAAAGTAATCTGGATTTTGGCTATTGATTGGATCAAATCTTGAAAATGGGTGGTTCAAAAGGGGGGAAATTGAAATCAGATTAGATCACAAAATCAAATCTTGGTTTTGATGTGGATGAAATATCAGTTTGTGTTCAAAAGTTTTTAGTAAGATTGGGATACCTTTTATCAAAAAAAAAAAAAAAAAAAATCTGGATTATTCTGACCCCATCAGAAGGGTGGATTTCAAGAACAAAAATGTAGTAAAACTGGTCAGAAAATAGAGCTTTGCTAATCTGAAAAAGTGTGTGTCTGGATCAAGGTGATCCAATCCAATTTTGCTTTGAAAAACCAGCACAAAAGTAAAAATGGATTACCTGGTCCTGGATAGCAAAAAACAGGATTTCCAAATTCAGATCATTCTGATCCTGATTAAGCTTTTTGAACATCTGGCCCATAGAATTTATTTGACAGTGATTATAAAAATAACAACTCAGATGATGTCTGCTTTTCTGTGAGAATCAATATTGTTCCCAGCTAGGGCCTCAACATGTACACAGCACAGAAACTGGGGTTATTGATTCAGTCAATACGTTAGAAGCACACTAGAAACCTCCATTTTATGAATTGATCTCTGTTGCTATGAGGATCCTGGCAACCACAGATCGAGGAATATGAATGAGAGGCGATAATGTATCTTCTCTAGTGTCCAAGGACAAAACATCCTTCCTCTATGTCTCTACCCATCTGTTTTTTTCTATTTGCTCATAAAGCTGGTGTCCTCGGTGCACTGCGACGCTCGTCCTCAAGGACAAACAGATAAAATCAAACTACAAACAAACAACAGACGTGCATTGAGATCAGATTGCTGAGA
The DNA here is from genome assembly GCF_018812025.1 of Megalobrama amblycephala. NCBI lineage: Eukaryota > Metazoa > Chordata > Actinopteri > Cypriniformes > Xenocyprididae > Megalobrama > Megalobrama amblycephala. The sequence continues at coordinate 28,880,085 of NC_063053.1, read as the reverse complement.
GTAATTTGTGTCGTACTGCTGAGAATACACTAGTTGTTTGAGAAACACATGCACAAACAGCATAGACAGGTGAACAGTTAATTACTGCACATACAACTTAAAATCTATCTATGTCTATCTGTCTGTCTGTCTTTCTATCATGATACAAATGTTGTAGCCTAGTATTTGAACAATTTAAAAGTTGATTAGATTAGCCTGAGTCTCCTTTTCTGCTGCAGGGATCAGGATAATCCTGATGTTTTGGATTAAAGGAATGCCAAAAAAGTTTGAAAAACACATTGAATGGTTGATTCTGAAATCAAGAAACCAAAATATGATCAAAACTGATTTCAGTATCCTTTTTTTCTTTTTGAACAACCCGTTTTCAAGATCAGATTACTTGTGATGAAAAGTATGTTTAGGTATATTTTAAGTAAAATATTGTTGTAAAATTGTCATCTGTGTTGGGGAAAGTGACTTTTAAAAGTAATGCATTACAATATTGTGTAACTCCCAAAAGGTAACTAATTGCGGTACTTTGTTACTTTTCATAGTAAAGAATGTTACGTTACTTTTGTGTTACTTTTTCTCATATGGGCTTCTTTGTTTTTATAATAACAAAAAAGTTCTATTTTTAGCACATGTAAAGCCACTTTCACACCAAAAGTGAAAAAAAAAAAAAGGAAATGGCTGAAGGAAATGCAAATTTATGCCTGTACAGTAGTACAGGGCTCAGCGCAAAAAAAACAAAACCTTTCAGCTGGTGCTGCTGTTCTGCATTACAGAAGAATAGGACACAGAGGAAAGTTTAACACACTTCAATAAAAACAAATAATGAAACACAAATGTAATGTTTATCTAGTTTGCTTATTAGTATGGTTGAGTTGGATCATCAAAGGTCAGCAGCAAAGACATTGCTTAATAAAGTGAGATTAAATACATAAAGTATATCTGTGTAATTTAATGTAGCCTATTTAGTTATTGTAGGTTTGCGTAATATTCTGAATTTGCATTTCACTGTTTTTTTTTTTCATTTTGAGGAATACTGAGGAATACTGTTTTTGTGCAAGTGACATGAATAAATTAATGCTCAAATTTAGTCTAGAACAACAATAACCATCATGTTTAGACAACGCACACATCGCCTATGCACCTAATCCCGATTTCTCTCAACATGGGGACAGGAGAGCTGTCAGTCAATAAATGGGAAAACAAAGTAACTTGAGTTACTTATTTGAAAATGTAACTCAGTATTTTGTTGTAAATGCAAAAGTAATCTGATTACAAAACTTGTGTTTCCCCCGACACTGATTGTCATTATAGAATGCTATTATAATATGATTGAAAATGATGTCCAGGATACTGGAGTAGCACTTTTCACTACATATTGGTAGTGTATCCATATTACATGTTGACATATGAATATAATATACAGTAATATAATATAGGCTAATATATAACATCATATAATATAATGTATAGTATAATATAATATAAATGATATAATATATAATATAATATATAGTATAATATAATATAAACAGTAGCCTATATTATAAAAAAGATTAATTATGATATTATCAATCATTATTATCATTTTATTAATATTTTATCTTGACCAACTTAATTTTACATGCAGTAGATACAAGTTCCGCGCTTGCGTTGTGCAACTGTTGGAAATAAGCATTTTCATATTCAGTCTAATATACTTACAGTATACTTAAAGTCCAAATGTCCAGTATATGCAAGCTCTATAATAATGTAGCCTACCCTACCAGCATGATGTGACTTCTTGTTTATAAACAGCACTAAGCAGCACTTTGTCTACGGTTGTCCCGTTATTCACTGACCATCCCGAGTGTGCGAGAGCGCAGATGCGCCAGTCGCTGGTACAGCTCGGGGTCACGTGACTTCCTGCGGCGAGTGACTGCTGCTGCAGTTTCTTGTCGCGAGCGCTCGGTGCACGGTGTGGAAATTCCGAACCACAGCGGCATGAAGCTGCACGCATACACCGCATGCGAATCGCTGCGCAACCCGTGAACGGTAACTCGTCTCCGTAGAGCAGCGGATTAACCCCCGTTTGAGCGGAGGGAGGATTAAGATCCAGCGCGATCCAGAGGGAGAAGTTTGCTCACTGCGTCGGGTGGAGGTGAACGGGACACCAGCAGCGAGCATGGCGGAGAGAAGTGGCCGGTTAAGCTTCCCCGGGAGCGGGGCGCTGAACAGACCGGTTCCTATGAACCTGTTCGCCACCTGGGAAATAGACGGCTCGTCTCCCAACTGCATCCCCAGGTGAGAGTCAGGGGTGATCGGACGCCCAGGTGGGCTGTTTGTCAGCGGGCGGGCGGGCAGGTGCACGGCGGCAGGGAGTGGTGTGTGTGTGTGTGTGTGTGTGTGTGTCTGTGTTGGAGAAAGGGTGTGTGAACTAGTTAGACTGTCATTGTGGTGCACTGATCGAGCGCGTCTGATTGGACCGATGTCAGCATCGGATCACGGTGGCACAAATCCAGTGATGTTCTGCTGATTTAGTAACGCTTTTCTGTCATTCACCATTAGTCTAAGTGTTAAAATTTGACCCGGTTGCGCTTTGATCAGTAGTCTTACAGTGCAGCGTATAATTATTATTATTGACATTGTTATTATTATTAATTATTATTTTCATTTCCGTAATCCTTGGGGTGGTTTGACAGTTCTGATCGAACACAAACAAAACTCTTTGGCCATTGTGACGTCAGGGTTCCACGCTCGCGCCGCGCTCGGGTGAGGTGGCACGCGCGGTTTGCTATGAATCGGTTTCGCCGGAGGGGTCGAGCTGTCATCAACACGGACCGGTTTCCTGCAAATTAACCCAGTGAATCTACTAGATGCACTGCCTCCAGAACAAAATGTTCTGACCCAGAGATTCAGAGACAGCTGCTTCTCTTATTTTCTGTCATGAGTCATCAAAGTACCTTTCTTTCTTTCTTTCTTTCTTTCTTTCTTTCTAAACCACACATTGGATCAAAACAGAGAAGCTATACTAATAAATGGAGCTTGCTGTATGTGTGCTGGCATGCAGGTTGTTGTTTTTTTTTTCTGTCCCATAATTGTTATGATGAACTATGGGTGGTGTCCGCAAATGACCTTAAAGAGTCAGTTCACCCATAAAGGAAAATGCTGTCATTATTTACTCGCCCTCATCACTTCCAGGAGAAATTATAAAGAGGGACTGGAGCTGGAGATTTCCAGCTTCAAAGGAGGATATAAATCTCTGTGAAGGTTGCAAGTCTTCTGAAGCCCTGCGGTAGCTTTGTGTGAGGAGCAGGTCAAAATGAAAGTCATTATTCGCTAAACAAATCATGTCTTTTCAATGAATCAGTTGATGGAGTGAGTTCACAAAACCAGGGTTTTGTTTGTTCACCATTTGGATTGATTCAGTTCTTGAGTTCAACTCACTGACTTAAAGGATTTGTTCACTTTCAAATGAAAATTACCCTAAGCTTTACTCACCCTCAAGCCATCCTAGGTGTATATGACTCTCTTCTTTCTGATGAACATAATCTGAGTTATATCAAAGACTATAGAATAACACAAGACGTGTCACTCGTATTGTTTTGAATGGGAGAAAGTGTAACGCGCAGTATGGCGGAATAAGTCCCGCCTTCTAAAGCCAAGAGCCAATCGCCGACTGGTAAAGTCATCACGTCACTTCAGCGGCCGTTAGAATCACCGGTTTCTATAGAAACAGTCAGACGCGCGCCTCCGAAGAGACGCGTATTTAGGTCTGCGCATGCGCATTAGCTTGATCCAGCCTGAAAAAATACAGTTTTTTTTGTCGTGATTCGAGCGTTTAGAAACTAAATGTATGAGTTGGTTGTTGTTAGATTTCATTGATGATTTCAAATATGAAATTTAATAGTAAGGTTGGCGAACAGTTTTGGAGAATCTGATGTTTCCCCATTCAAAGACATAGGAGCTGCATGATGCCCAGGATGCCCGAGAGGCGTTTCAAAGATGGCCGCCGAGTGAAATGACTTGTCTTAAAGGGACTTTGGTTATATTAATAAATATCCTGAGCTTTATAATGGCAGTGAGTGGGATCAATGAGTATGAGCTGAAGAAAGTGCTTCCATCCATCATAAATGTACTCCACATGGCTCCAGTGGGTTAATGAAGGTCTTCTGAAGCAAAGTGATGCGTTTGTGTAAAAAAAAAAAAAAAATCCATATTTAACAAGTTATGAAATAAAATATCTAGCTTCCGGTAGACCGCCTTCCGTATTCAACTTATGAAAAAAACTGAACTGGTGTCGCGTCATTTACACTTTTTTCGTAAGTTGATTACTGAAGGTGTAGGACGTAGCGTAAGCTTTTTGAACTGTGAGAGTTTTACTATAAATATTTATTTTTACTCAAACGCCTCGCTTCGCTTCAGAAGGCCTTTATTAACCCCCCCGGAGCCGTGTGGAGCACGTTTATGATGGATGGATGTGGATGGAGGCAGTTTCTTCAGCTCATACTCGTTGGTATCATTCACTGCCATTATAAAGCTTGGATGCGTCAGGATATTTATTAATTTATCCGATTGTGTTCATCAGAAGAAAGTCATATACACCTAGGATGGCTTGAGGGTGAGTAAAGCTTGGGGTAATTTTCATTTTTAAAATGAACTAATACTTTAATGGTCCAGTTCCAGCAGATAACATCTCACTGAAGGGGATGATTTATTTATTTTTTTGTGAAAAAATCTTTATCATACAAAGACTTGATTTCTTTTATGGTGCTTTTTTGTCATTTTGGACCCTGACAACCTTTGTTTGTCCGATATTATGGTATGTCTGTATATTTTACAACTTATAAGTACATTTTATATAATGATATTCACTTAAATGACCAAAATCTGCTTTTTACTGCAAAATGGTGGCACAATAAAAAGCCACATCAGAGCCATCACTAGAGGGGCGAGAAGTGGTGATGGAGTCACAACCCCCATTTTAGTTCAATGGAAAAAAAGTCATACAGGTTTCGAGCTACATAAGGGTGATAAATTACAGAATTTTCATTTTAGGGTGAACCTCCTTTAAAACAGCCAAAACTGGAGCAGATGATGGAGAGGAGGATGGGGAATAAAAAGAGAGAGATGTGCCTTATGAATTCTTGATCATAATAAAAGATTCACTACTGTACCACAGACACATTTTCCCTCCAGCCCTTTGTCTGCTCGCTGTGTATGTGTGTGAGGAGCACGACATTTGACCGTACAATTCCTACAGTTAATTATGTGTTAATTTAAAGGCCTGTTCTTGTGCACATCATTAAAGCTGAGAGTAGAATCTGAGAGAAATGACTCATTTTATCACAGTGAGACACACTCATACATCTCTGTCATAAAAATGACATTAACTTCAGTTCTTAATAAGCTAATTAATGAGCTAGCAGCTGGTCTTCTGAGCTATTCTGTAGGATTTTCCCCCTGTGGGCTTCCACTGCAGTGGGCGTGGCCTTGTTTGGAAATACTGTGTGATTGGCTAAGCCTGATGTAGTGGGCGTGTCCCTAATATAGGACTGGTTTTCTTATTTTGGGCTGTTAGGGCATTGTGAATCTTATCTCAGAGGCACTCTTAAATGTTTTGCCAGCTTTCTGGTGAATATTTGATTCATTGCATTGTTAACTAAACTTAATGGTTTTTCATTAATTATAAATATTAGATGAAAAGCTTAAATGTAAAAAACTTAAGCTAAATAGAAATATAAAAATGTATAAAAATAACAAAAGTACAAAATTATTAAATCGTAAGCTAAAATTAAAATGAAACCAAAAAATATTAATAAATACTAAATAATTAATACTAAAACAACACTGATTCATTGGTTTGTTTGCTCTGTTTGTTTTTGTGACAAATATAAAAGCCCATAAGAACACAAAACACACACACACACACCACCTGACGTGTGTATTTGTGTTTAGTTTTAATGAAACATGCATGTGTCTGGCAGAACAAGCGCCTTTGTGTTCGTCATGCTTCATCTCTTGTGCTCATTTTGGTGTTAAGTGTCTTTTGGATGTTAAGTGAGCATATGTGTGTGGCGAGTGTTTTGAAGAGTGATTCTTTGATTACAACCACTAAATTTATGATCTCTGAAGAATGTGGGTCAGTTGTCAGCTTCAAGCTATCACTGAAGTGTTTGTGGTTGGCCGAAACACAGTTGTTTTGAATGCGAGTTCAAGCTGTTGATCTCCTCTGATGTTTGATTGTTTCAGTGAAGAGGATGATTGAATTTGTGTTCTGTATTTTCAACAAGAAGTATAATAATTCACAAATAGTCTGAAAGCTGTGTGATTGTTGTGTGCTATGGCAGATTTGTTAGATTTGAAAGGGCTTAAAATTAGATCACTGTAGCTGCCATAATCCTTACGTTCAAGCTGTCAGAGCCGACGCATTCTGACTGGTTGAGTCCTGCTGGACTGAAGGTACATGAATGCTATGGGACACAGAAATGTCAACCACAACTTTAAAGTAGAAAAGCTATGATATTCGTTCATTCAGTTTTCAGACCAACATGTCAAGTGCGAGTTTTCTTGTGAGAGTTTTTAATGTGTGAGAAACATTTTTAACAACTATTTAATGATTTTTTTTAACTATTAAAAATAAAATAAAAAATAATTAAATAAAAGGTTTAAGTGCTAAAATTACTAAAACTAAAACTGAAATAAAAAATAATGAAAATACATAAAAATATATCAAATATGTTTTTATATATATATATATATATATATATATATATATATATATATATAAAATAATATAAATAAGAAAACTAATAAAAATGACAAAATCACTAAAACCTGAACTAAAAAGTGGAAATATAAAGCTAATTAAACATGCAATAATACTATATAAATAGTACTAAAATATAGGAGGTTTTTGGAGGTTATTCTCATTTCACGATAAATCAAAATGGCCTTGTTCTTTTGAGTTCATTGTACTTGAAAACATTAAGTTTAACTGAAAACTTCCTCTAGAAAGTCTAAAAAACATCAATTGAAACTCCGCTGGCTCTTTTCTGACTTTATTAACACATGGCCGCCCACAGTTACACATCAACAAAGCCTATTCAGTGTTGAGCGTGGCCTGCCCAGTCACGTTGAGGTAATACTGAGGGAATAGGAAAGAAAACTCATTTTTGTTTAATTATGACTGATAAAATACTTACATTAAAATTCTATACTATTTTGTATAGACAAATTAAAAATAAACCAAAAACTAAAACCACAACATTATAGTAGTAGTGCAGTATGGAAAATTTATATTTATTTTGAAGATTACATTTCACAGTGTTATTAAATAAATATTTTTAAAGATTAGATTAGATGAGCATTAGTAAAAATATGGAAAATAAGAGCAATTAAATATCCAGTTTTGACTAATAAAGTAAAAAATCTCTAATATCAGCTGGTAATGGATGTTCTATATATCCTGAGAGTAAAATTGCGTTCACCAACAGTAATTTTTAATTTAAATACAATCTTAGACTTTTTATAGTGACCCTGTGCTGCCGAGTGTGTGAACGACCCCCTTATGGTCCTTTGTATCTTCTCAAGTGGGCATCATTTTTAGTAAAACAATAGAAATCTCTCTCTCTCTGTGATTGAACAGGCTGTGCTAGGCTGTCATATTTGTGTGTGTTGGTGGAGTGTGTGCTGCGTTCTCACCCAGAGGGAAGAAACAGTCGTGCCTTTGTCTTTAACGCACCCACAGCCATTCTTACACACACACTGACAGGAGCGGGATAAATAGCCGTATTGTTTATATGGTAAAGCACTGTTTTGTTTTGAGGCGTTTTGTTGTGTATTTTGAGGACGTTTTTGATTTGGAGGGATAGCATATGATTTGACTTTAAATCTCTTTAATGGGATGACGGTGCAACTCTTTTATTGCACAAGAGTCTGAGTCTGTACATCATCATTGCCTTATTATGGAGCTGCTCAGTCTTGATGTCCATTTGTAGGCCAACCTAGAAGGCTAATTTGCTGAGTTCCCTCAGGAATTTTCACTGGCTTCTTAGAATAGTGCACTACTATGAGTTTATGTGCTTGATGAATTTGAACCGTAATATAACTACCGAAATAATATCTAAACATATATATGTTTATATATTTAAGAGAACTATTTAGAATTTCTCTGTGCATATGGCAGGAAATGAACCAACTACTTGCCCGCACACACACACACACACACACACACACACACACACACACACACACACACACACACACACACACACACACACACACACACACACACACACACACACACACACACAGGTTTGTTTTTGTGAATTTTGGGGACATTCCATAGGCTTAATGGTTTTTATACTGTACAAACCATATTTTCTATCCCCTACACTACCCCAACACCTAAACCTACCCATCACAGGAAACTGTGCACATTTTTACTTTCTGAAAAATGATTTATAAGCCTTTTGAAAAATGGGGACATGGGGTAATGTCTTCATAAGTCACCCTCTATTTGTAATACCTATGTCATTATACAATTTTGTGTCCTGATATGTCACAAAAACACACACACACACACACACACACACATTTGGTCCCCACAATATAATATAAACCTGTACACACACACTCAACTTTCTGCACTTTTACATTTTCATGTACATCATTTACATCATTTAATATGATAAATAAGCCGTTTTCCTTATGGGGACCAAAAAATGTGGACATTTTGTCCTAGTAACCTACACTGTAAACACGAATAAGTTGGCAAAGCTCAAAAAATTTTAGGCAATCCGTTTCCTCAAAATCTCTAAGTTAAGAAATTGAAAGTTTAAGTAAGCAAAACTGGCAGATTTTTATTTTGTACTCATAAATTTTAATTATTCTTAACTTGAAATGTTTGAGTACGCTAATTCAAACATTTAACTTAAAATTATCATGTAACTTCAATGCAAACATATTAGTGTAAACTTAGCTAGCTATAACAAGCTAATTCAGAAAATGCTAACTTGCTAATTTGCTAACATGTTAACAATAGCATGGTATAACACTTGCTAAATGAGTGCAGAAAAATATAAAGCATTTAGCATAATTGCTCTCATACCAAGCCGCATGCACCACTTGTCACCATGTTGGTAACTCTCCAAAAACCCAAATTAACAGAAACTCTTCTAAATTAGCATAACAAAACATTAATCACTGCTAAATCTCACACTTAACATTAATCTTGTACAAAAAACTACAGTACAGTCCAAAAGTTTGGAACCACTAAGATTTTTAATGTTTTTAAAAGAAGTTTCATCTGCTCACCAAGGCTACATTTATTTAATTAAAAATACAGTAAAAAACAGTAATATTGTGAAATATTATTACAATTTAAAATAACTGTGTACTATTTAAATATATTTGACAAAGTAATTTATTCCTGTGATGCAAAGCTGAATTTTCAGCATCGTTACTCCAGTCTTCAGTGTCACATGATCCTTCAGAAATCATTCTAATATGCTGATTTGCTGCTCAATAAACATTTATGATTATTTTCAATGTTGAAAACAGTTGTGTACTTTTTTTTTCAGGATTCCTTGATGAATAGAAAGTTCAAAAGAACAGCATTTATCTGAAATACAAAGCTTCTGTAGCATTATACACTACCGTTCAAAAGTTTGGGGTCAGTAAGAATTTTTATTTTTATTTTTTTGAAAAGAAATTAAAGAAATGAATACTTTTATTCAGCAAGGATGCATTAAATCAATCAAAAGTGGCAGTAAAGACATTTATAATGTTACAAAAGATTAGATTTCAGATAAACACTGTTCTTTTGAACTTTCTATTCATCAAATAATCCTGAAAAAAAATATTGTACACAAATATTTTGTACAATTGTACACATTAAATGTTTCTTGAGCAGCAGATCAGCATATTAGAATGATTTCTGAAGGATCATGTGACACTGAAGACTGGAGTAATGATGCTGAAAATTCAGCTTTGCATCACAGGAATAAATTACTTTGTGAAATATATTCAAATAGAAAACAGTTATTTTAAATTGTAATAATATTTCACAATATTACTGTTTTTACTGTATTTTTAATTAAATAAATGTAGCCTTGGTGAGCAGATGAAACTTCTTTTAAAAACATTAAAAATCTTAGTGGTTCCAAACTTTTGGACTGTACTGTATATAACACGTAATTTTAGCATTTATTCTCCCTTGCTGGGAAATCGAAATCCCAGCCCATTTTCAGTTAAACTTAAGTTTGTCTAAATTAAAAGACATAAGTTCATAAAGCTCAAAACAATGAAATGTTAATTTGACTGAACTAATTTGCTTAATTTAAGTTTGTCCTACTCAAATAATTTGTTTTGAGCGTTAGGGTTTACAGTAGGACCACACAAACACAAACATGCTTCTTTAACTCAATAACTAGTCGTTCAGGCTTTAAACTTCAGTTGATTTTATTCTGAATGTTTGCTGATGTGTCCTTTTACGCCTGCATCATACAAAATCACCACTCTGGAACTTCAAACCCAGTTCATCAGGTTCTGTGAAAGCAACGTACAGTGGGGTGTTTGGTGTTTTTAGCAGAGCTGTGCTGGTGTCTGCATTTAATTATTTGCATGTGGTCAAAAAAATAGTTAATAATCCTGCTTCTGGTCTGAAGAAAGTAAGTCAAACGACAAGAGGGTGAGTCAGTGATGACGGAGTTGACATTTTTGGGTGAACAATCCCCAGAGTTTATTATTTTAAACTCTGTTGAGCATTGTTTATAGTCTATTAGCTGTGCAGCAAGCTTTGTATAGACAGATCATCAACATCACCGTGAGGTCCAGAGATTCAGAAGATTCCAGACCAAAATGGCATCTGAGCACACCCTAAAGAACAGATGCCTTACACCCTGGGGATTCCGAGAGTCTGCACTCCAAAGACAAAAATAGCTGGTTTGTGGACCATGACCTGCTCTGTTCCCTGAAGCCCTGGTGTGAGCCAGCAGCAGTAGGTCATTGAATTATGGTTATCAAGAATGCAAAACTAGCACGAACATCCTGATCACATGTGCATGACCACACAGCAGTGGGGCATGTCGGGTTTGAGTGAATAAAGCTGTGACCACAGTGAAAACTCCATTCCTGATCATTGCAGGTGTGTCTGTTTGTTGTGTAAAGACAGCAGGTAACATGGTGTTCAACCAAACACTGGATATGAAAGCAATCACAATTATGTAACTATGCATGTACGAATAGAAAGTATCATTTCACAATTTTTCGGTCAGCTGCACTGTTTTCTGTTCTGCATTTCTGATCTGTTATTTTTTATCTCCTCTCCTGTAAAGCATGTGAATTTTAGTCTGTTGGATCTGATTGTCATATGCAAGAGAGATGCGTCACCACGGTTGACTAGTTATCCAACAACTGACTAGTCACTGTAGTGAGGTCGACGATCTCGGATTTATAGCCGTACGTATTCAGATGGATGTCTTTGACCATTGTTTCATGGCTCACACTGTTGTTTTATTGTCTTCAAGTAGACCTTTGCTCAGAACTAAATTTAAGAAGAACAAATTTAATTCACTAAACAACACCTTGAAGGGTTAGTTCACCCAAAAATGAAAATTCTGTCATCATTTACTCACCCTCAAGTTGTATTGATATTTGGAAGAATGTCAATGGGTTGAGGGTGAGTAAATGATGACAGAATTTTCATTTTTGGGTGAACTAGTAATATTGAAATAGTTATATTTTTTTTAACATTGTGTCTTTACTGTCACTTTTCATCAATTTAATGCATCTTTGTTGAAAACGTGATAATTTCTTAAAAAACACAGTAAAAAAACTACAGTAGTGTGTTTTTTTTTTTTGTTTTTTTTTAAATAAAAAAGTAGAGATGGACACATGTAAATATGGCCCATAATGGTTATAAAAACGATAAGTAGGCCATCTAGAAATAATGTAGGTCTCATGATCATTTGTATATTACGGAAGAGGATTAGGGCCAAGCAAAATGTTGAGAATAAACTCATTAAATTACGAGAAAAAACTCTTTAAATTTCGAGAAAAAAGTCGAGATAAAATGTTGAGAATAAACTCGTTAAATTACAAGAAAAAACGAATTAAATTTCGAGGAAAAAGTCGAGATAAAATGTTGAGAATAAAGTCATTAAATTACGAGAATAAAGTCATTAAATTACGAGAACAAATTCGTTAAATTATGAGAAAAATGTTAAATTTCGAGAAAAAAGTCGAGATAAAATGTTGAGAATAAACTCGTTAAATTACGAGAAAAAACTCATTAAATTTCGAGAAAAAAGTCGAGATAAAATGTTGAGAATAAACTCATTAAATTATGAGAATAAAGTCATTAAATTACGAGAAAAAAGTCGTTAAATTACGAGAACAAATTCATTAAATTATGAGAAAAATGTTGTTAAATTTAGAGGAAAAAAGTCAAGATAAAATGTTGAGAATAAACTCATTAAATTACGAGAAAAAACTCATTAAATTTCGAGAAAAAAGTCGAGATAAAATGTTGAGAATAAAGTCATTAAATTACGAGAAAAAAGTTGTTAAATTACGAGAAAAAAGTTGTTAAATTACGAGAACAAATTCATTAAATTATGAGAAAAAAGTCGAGATAAAATGTTGAGAATAAACTCGTTAAATTACGAGAAAAAACTCGTTAAATTACGAGAAAAAACTCATTAAATTTCGAGAAAAAAGTCGAGATAAAATGTTGAGAATAAAGTCATTAAATTACGAGAAAAAAGTTGAGATAAAATGTTGAGAATAAAGTAATTAAATTACGAGAACAAATTCGTTAAATTATGAGAAAAATGTTAAATTTCGAGAAAAAAGTCAAGATAAAATGTTGAGAATAAACTCATTAAATTATGAGAATAAAGTCATTAAATTACGTGAAAAAAGTCGTTAAATTATGAGAACAAATTCGTAATTTAACGAATTTGTTCTCGTAATGTAACAAATTTTTTCTTGTAATTTAATGACTTTATTCTCAACATTTTATCTTGACTTTTTTCTCGAAATTTAACGACATTTTTCTCAGAATTTAACGAATTTGTTCTCGTAATATAACAACTTTTTTCCTCATAATTTAATGACTTTATTCTCAACATTTTATCTCAACTTTTTTCTCGAGATTTAACGAGTTTTTTCTCGAAATTTAAAGGTCCCATTTTTCGTGGTTTTTTGAAGCTTTGATTGTGTTTATAGTGTACAATATAACATGTGTTCATGTTTCGCGTGTAAAAAAACACAGTATTTGTCACATAATTTACTTATCTGTATACCGCTTTTTCCACTGTCATAAAAACGGGCTGATGACTTCCTTGTTCTATGAAGTCCCTCCTTCAGAAATACGTAATGAGTTCTGATTGTGCCAGCGGTTCCTGTGTTGTGATTCGACAGCAGCTTAGCGAACCTTGCCCGGAAAGGTCACGCCTCTTACCATAACGTGGAGATGCACGCGCTCAGTGTTATTGTAAACATGTCTTTAATTTTACCCTATCAATTTGAGCCAGAATCAGACCCGGTGATTGGACTGCGGGATGAAAATAACAGCGTTTCGACGACATGGCGACAAACACACTCTACAAACGCAACTCTTGTGTATTCCTGTGGGCGGAGGTTAGTCAAAAAACTGTTTTAGTGACGTCATTAAAGAAGGAAGTAGAGGGATGTAGTCCAAACTGGCCGTTCGATGTAGGCGACTTCTGTTAAATAAAATATCTCGCTTGGCATTGAACTTTGAGCTTTAAAATTTTACAGATTTTATTTATACTCTAACAACAACATTACACACTAACTAAAGTTTGAAACATGGGATCACGAAGAACGGGACCTTTAACAACTTTAATCTCGAGATGGTTTTATTTTTTATTATTGCTTGGCCCTTAATCCTCTTCCGTAGTATATTTTCATTTGACTTATTGGATTTAAATGATGTATCTGCTGTCTTTAAAATGAATGCCACCTTGTTTGATTTTTTTAATTTATTTTTTTTATTTCCTCATATGATACAATGATATTCATGCATCAAGTGTGTTGCAAGTCCAAAAACTCGTCACTGTATGCATAGGTGTATTTGTGAGGCATTTTTAATGCTTTAAACAAAGGCTCGCATTGTACTAAAGTAGGTGTTTCTGCAGCAGGAGCTACTAAATGCTTGTGTTTCTGATAAGCATTTCTGTGTTTATATGTGTGTATGTGTGTGTGAGATAGAGAGAGAGATTCAGTGAGAAGGTTAGAAAATGTAGGTCAGTTGTTTTTACAAGGGAACGAGATGCATGTGCATGTTGACTCAAATGTTTTCAGCATGTGTTAGTCTTTAACTGCAGTTCTCTGGAAGTTAACACACACACACACACACACACAAACGCATGCAGCTGTGACTAATGAGCTGAATGAAGTCAACTGAGTGTGTCCAGAAAAACGTATGCTTGTGCTCAGGTGACACACAGATGGATTGTTTGCATCGGTTTATGTTCTCCTGCATTAAAGGCTTAGGTTAACTCGATCTCTCCTGTCTGTTTGTGGATCTGTCTTAAGAGGATCTGTGGTCTTTTTTTTTCTTCTGTCTATCTGTCATCCACAGGTCAGGGACTCCTGTAATCTCACCAGGGTGAAATGAATTCAAATCTACTGTGCGGCAATTACTGTTTATTATAGTCCATATCTCTCTCTCTCACACACACACAGTTTTATAGCAGTTGTTGGACAGATTGCAGGCTATCACTTCACTGAAAACAATAATAGCACTAGTTATGTTTATTATAGGTAATATTAGGGAAAAGTGTCAATCAAAAGAAATCGCAGCAACAGCAAACCGCAACGATCTAATAAATTCCTGATAGGCAAAATCAAGTCCCACCCAACTTTTTTTTTTTCTTGTTTGAGAAGCCGTTTCATTAGGATATACATCACAGTAGAGAAGAAAAACTATTGCAGCTTCTGTTTCGTGTCGGCATGAGACCTTTTTTGTTGTTCGGAATGTCGCAAGCACTTGCAACATGGATCACAGTTCATTTTCGGACCAGGGCAAGCGTGTAAGTTCTTAGTGCTGTACGTACATGTACCAGCACCATGTATGCACACATTTCTTTGTATCTTCTTCAAATTAAATATATATGTGCAAATAATATCACAGATACAGCGGTATGTTGATATTCCTGAGAAAGATTTATCAAAACGTATTTGATTGGTTCATGATAGTTGTTAGTCGTCTCTAATGATAAGATTATTGGGAGTTGTCATAGGGTTCATTGATTGTATAGGCCTCATTGGATATTTTTATTGGATAATTGTATTAATATTCAATAAAATATGGAAAAAGTTTGCACTGTTTGTCACACTAGTGTGTAGTGTTGTCAAAAGTACCGACTGCGATACCAAGTCGGTACTGTAATTTAAAAAATATGACTCTTTGAGCGCTGTTGAGAGGATTCATAAACACCTCTGATTGGCCATTGTGTTCACACACTCATCAGATATGTCTGTGATTGGCTACAATCATCAACGCACTGAAGCGTTTGAAAGCACGCAGAAGTGTTTGAATTTGAAAGCGGGAGCGTTTGATATCTTATAAATCTCTCGTTATGCTATATTATCACAGAATATTGGATTCAATCTTTTTGTCAACTTGTTTTCATCATAGGCCTCATCTCTGAGAAAAAGAAAGCCTGTAATACTCAAAATAGTTTGCTTGTGTACGGTACATGATCGTGTGTGTGTGCATGTGGTAACGCGATTGCATGTATCTATGCGTGCACAGGTCCGAGGCCTTTATCTTTGCAAGCACACATGTAAATATGTGAACATGAACATGTTTCTGAACACTAAATGTTTCTCTTAATTTCAATCTCCCCCATTCATTTTATATAGATGGTCATTTTTGACCAATATAAGCTCAGAGGCCTACGATCAGTCAGTTTCAAAAAGAAATATAAAACCTGTCCTAATTGAAAGAAAACAAGTTATTTACTCAAAAAGATTATATCCAATATTTGGTGATAATATAGCATAACGAGAGATTTATAAGGGTCAGTGACGTGACAAGTAATTTTTTTGTCCAAAGGCCTTAAAGGTGCTAAAGAGGATGTTTTGTTTTATACATTTTTGCAATATTACTTGAAACTGTCTTTACTAACTGATAAAAGACTATTCATTAGGTGCACTGAAAGGAATAATATTAATATACATCATCTGTGCACGAGGTAGGGCCTTAAAAACATCAGCCAATCGTTTACGCGATCATCGCATAAACGATTGGCCCTCTGGCTTGTCAATCACTGCCGTGACGTTCCTTGTGAGAGACGAGCGCGGCTGCGCGCTCCAGTAACTTTCCACACTCCACAGGCGTGCATGCAATGTTTTTGTCAGGAGACAGGAGTAACAACTGCAGATTATGAGTTACCTGCGGTGAGTCCGACATAATGAATCCACTAACACGACACAGCGAATGCCGGTGGTAAACAAACACTCGTGTTCCAATACTCGTGCACAAGTTTTGGGAGGCGTTCCCTCGAAATGAGCTGTGAAGGAGGGGGGTTGTTCTTACGCATGCGCTCATTTCAAAAACTCACTAAGAGTCTTTGGTTTCTCAGTCGACGAAAAGATCCTCTTTAGCACCTTTAATCATAATAAAAAAACAAAGATATGACATCCAAAGTAAGGTAATACAACTACGAGCTCTCGATTATATTACAGCACATTTACAAAGTTCACACAGCTAATATAACCCTCAAATGGATCTTTACAAGATGTTCGTCATGCATGCTGTATGCATGCTTCGAATTATGTGAGTAAAGTATTTATTTTGATGTTTATATTTGATTCTCTATGAGTTTGAGGATATGCTCTGTGGCTAACGGCTAATGCTACACTCTTGGAGAGATTTATAAAGAATGAAGTTTCTTCGACGGCTCTTGTCTCCGTGAATACAGTAATAAACGATGATAACTTTAACCTCATTTAACAGTACATTAGCAACATGCTAACGAAACATTTAGATAGACAATTTACAAATATCACTAAAAATATCATGCTATCATGGATCATGTCAGTTATTATTGCTCCATCTGCCATTTTCGCTGTTGTTCTTGCTTGCTTACCTAGTCTGTTGATTCACCTGTGCAGATCCAGACGTTACTGGCTGCCCTTGTCTAATGCCTTTCATAATGTTGGGAACATGGGCTGGCATATGCAAATATTGGGGGGTGTACACCCCGACTGTTACGTAACAGTCGGTGTTATGTTGAGATCCGCATGTTTTCCGGAAGTCTTTTAAACAAATGAGATTTACATAAGAAAGAGAAAGCAATGGAGTTTGAAACTCCATGTACTGAACTCTTGTTATTCAACTATGCCGAGGTAAATTCAAATTTTGAATCTAGGGCACCTTTAATAAACTTCAAAATTAATTATATCTCCATTATGTTTTTGTTTTTTTACATTTTTTAAAACTTTATTCGTCAATGATCCATAAGCTATTTTTTGTAGGCCAGTCATTTTTGACCAGGAAACCACAAGTGTAACAAGTTCGGGGGGGAAAATCCCCAAAAAGTACAAAAATTATCCCAAAAATTTTGGGAAATAGTTATACCCTGTGTGAGCAAAGTTAGTAAGTTTTAGTCCAATGTGATAACAATAACTAACATTTTCTTTTCAACAAAATCCTCTTCTGGTTAAAATTACACAACATAAAGGTTAAAATACATCAAAGTGTCCCCAACTCTGTTTGTTTGTTTGTTTGTTTGTTTTTCCTCCACTCACATTTTAATATTGATTATTCGGTCTGTTTTATTGCTTGTCTCCCCCACCCTCTACACTCCCACTTTTCCTCAGCTTTACTTGCCCATCGCTTCCTCTTTTAAAAGCCCCGGAAATGCATGGATCCATGATCCAAAGAACATATTGTGCTTCAATGGAAACAAGAATATCTGACCTTTTGTACAAAGGAGTTCAGTGACACAAATCTGCTTTTACTTATACATTTCATTTGATCGTAGTGATCGTATAATATTTTTTAAAATTTATTTTATGTCAATATATTGTTTATTTCCAGGTTTATATGAAAAAAGAAAAAGAAAAGAATTTTCTTCTGAATTTTGGACTTGACTATACATAAACCCAGCAGAAATTAGTTTTGTGTGTGTGTGTGAGTGTGTGTTTGCATGTCAACCAGTCATGTGCTTTTCATACCAATAAAAACTTAGATAAATTCATTTAATTTAAATTACACACTGCTTAGTGTGTGTGTGTGTGTGTGTGTCCCTTTCATGAGAACACTAAATAGTGTTCAAGTCTTTGAAATTGAGCTAATTAGGACCAGGCTGACCTTATTAGAATAGTGTGTGAATGTGTGTAAGAACCTGTGTGTGTTTTTAGCTTCCAGAAGTAAATGTAGGTCACCTCTCTGGGGTTTACTCAATTTCAGACACATGCAGAATATTTGGACCGTCATTCAGATGAGATCACATACACACGATTCCAGCATGGCCCTTAAAATCCTTACTCACTTTGAAGGCACACATAAACAAACTATGAAATCGAAATGGTTTTGTTGCTTTTAGTCCGATTGTGTTAGTTTTGATGCAATCTCTGCTTGTGTACAAATGTGATAATGTGCAGTTAACAATGGCAGTCTCTTCCAGGAAAATATACCTCAAATATTGATGACTCATCCTGCACTATGCAGTTTATTATTTCTTAACTTATATATCTTCCTGTTTCAACAGGAAATATGTCAGTAACAGTAACTGTTTTTGTGAAGGTGAAGTGTGTAATTTCAGAACCACTAGCAACACCAAAGATAACATACGTGCATGCATATAGATACCTATTTAGCTTTGATATTTTATTTCAGTTTTAGTTTTAGTCATTTTATTATTTCTTAACTTATTTTATTTCAGTTGTCAAGGCAACATTTCTAAATAGTTTTAGTTAACAATAACAATACGGGTCAGACTAACTCATAGTCCTGCCCTAAGCTCATGCCACTGACAAAGCCATTGCTGTTACGGGATCAAAGTCATGCGCTCAAACAAACGAACAAACGAGCAAACAAACAGATTGCAATTCCGTTTGCTGCCACTTGTGGTGCAAAAATCATTCGTTTCAGCTTTAAATTGTTATTATGACATGAATAATAGGGTATTTCTAATGATGCAATGGACGTTTTGTTCTGGAAAGATTGTCAGTGCTGCACGTTTCAGATTTGTAAATCTACAAGCAGTGTCTCTGTGAGTCTTGTGAAATCATGGTGTCAGCTATTGTGTGTTTTAATGCATCGGCTAATGCCGGTGTTCTGTCCGGGCCCGTAACCTGAGCTCAATTTCACCCCGGCACTGCCCTTTCAGACTTACAGTTACAGTAGATGTCTGTGTAACCTGAGTCAGGAGTGATGGGAGCTGATGAGAAATGAATGAAATTGATTTTGTTCTCATTCCCTCTGTGCTTCCAGAGTCTCTGCAGCATCTGTCCGAGAGAAACACAGACGGTATCTGTAGGAGAGTGTGTGTAATGGAGCTGTGATTGAGTTTACCTCTAGCTGAGTAGAGTGAGACATGTTTATCTTTAACTCCAGAGAGGATGAACTGTCTGTATTCTTCTGTGAGAGGTCATTGAAGACTTTTATGTCTTTATAGGAGGTTTTAGGCCTACATAGTTATTAGCGGGGTTTGATTGACAAGAGAGAGAGGGAGACAATATGTGTGTGTGTGTAATGAGAGACACAGCACACACACCTCATACCACACCAGCTGAAATAATCAGCTTTTGTACTGAGAAAACAGAACATAAATTTGTGTGTGTGGCCATTGTTTCCTGTCTTGTTTGTTGGTGGTCTCATTGATCAACCTCGGACACAGCTTTCACTAATAGCAGCTATTTTTACTTGATATAATTATTATAAATAAAATGTGTTGACTGTTTAAAAATAAAGTGTGTAATATATGGCAGTGTTTTATTAGTCAAACCTAACCTTTATTTAACGGCATAATCAAATGAAAGAGAAAGGGGAAATTATTTATATATATATATATATATATATATATATATATATATATATATATATATATATATATATATATATATATATATATATATTCATGAACATTGAGTAGATTTAAACCAATTGTCTTTAGTCTATTGTAATACAAAATATTAATTCCCATTACTGT
Organism: Megalobrama amblycephala; assembly: GCF_018812025.1. Classification (NCBI taxonomy): domain Eukaryota; kingdom Metazoa; phylum Chordata; class Actinopteri; order Cypriniformes; family Xenocyprididae; genus Megalobrama; species Megalobrama amblycephala. The sequence continues at coordinate 28,859,920 of NC_063053.1, read as the reverse complement.
AATGCAGAAAAAGACTAATTATACTGAAAAGTATTTGCATAGGTATGGAAGAGGATTAAGGCCAAGCAATAATAAAAAAATAAAACCATCTCGAGATTAAAGTTGTTAAATTTCGAGAAAAAACTCGTTAAATTTCGAGAAAAAAAAGTCAAGATAAAATGTTGAGAATAAAGTCATTAAATTACGAGAAAAAACTCGTTAAATTACGAATTTGTTCTCATAATTTAACGACTTTTTTCTCGTAATTTAATGACTTTATTCTCAACATTTTATCTCGACTTTTTTCAAGAAATTTTACGAGTTTTTTCTCGTAATTTAACAAGTTTATTCTCAACATTTTATCTCGACTTTTTTCAAGAAATTTAACAAGTTTTTTCAAGAAATTTAACGAGTTTATTCTCAACATTTTATCTCGACTTTTTTTCTCAAAATTTAACGACTTTTTTTCTCATAATTTAACGAATTTGTTCTCATAATCTAACGACTTTTTTCTCGTAATTTAACGAGTTTATTCTCAACATTTTATCTTGACTTTTTTCAAGAAATTTTACGAGTTTTTTCTTCGTAATTTAACGAGTTTATTCTCAACATTTTATCTCGACTTTTTTCAAGAAATTTAATGAGTTTTTTCTCGTAATTTAACGAGTTTATTCTCAACATTTTATCTCGACTTTTTTTCTCAAAATTTAACGACTTTTTTTCTCATAATTTAACGAATTTGTTCTCATAATCTAACGACTTTTTTCTCGTAATTTAACGAGTTTATTCTCAACATTTTATTTAGACTTTTTTCTCGAAATTTAACGAGTTTTTTCTCAAAATTTAACAACTTTAATCTTGAGATGGTTTTATTTTTTTATTATTGCTTGGCCCTAATCCTCTTCCGTACATAGGACAATAAGTACACATGACATTATCTATTTTACTGAATATAATTTATGCTAATTTTAATTAAATATGACTGGACAGGAATAATTCTTACTGTAGTACATGTTGAAAATTAGATTTTTATTTTTTTTATAATTTTGTACTATTATTATTATTGAGTTTTTGAGCTGGAAATGTGCCTAGTTTTTCTTTTGGTTTAATGTCAGAAATTGTTTTTTTTTTTTTTTTTTTTTTGGTAAATGAGGAGATTTAGAGGTCATCCACTGCAGCCACAAAAACAAACCAAGTTTGTATTTTTTTGTGGTCTCAAAAATATTTTTAAATCTGTATGTGTATGTGAGAGACAAATGTGTGTATGTAAAGTGTACTCAGAATCCCTGTGTGTTCCTTTGTTGTGTGTCAGCAGGCAAATCACTCAGGGGAGAAGAATGGCTTTTGTTTGTGTGTGTGTGAGTCAAAATGAGAATGGTGTGTGAACAATACCAGCCTTCAGATCACCCGAGAGATTGTATTGTGTGCCCTTCTCTCTCTCTCTCTCTCTCTCTCTCTCTCTCTCTCTCTCTCTCTCTCTCTCTCTCTCTCTTCCTCTCTGCTCCTTGTTCTCTTAGTACCTGGTATGTGATTTGAATATATAAAGTGTTTCTCATTAATATTCTATTAGGTGAATGCATGTGGGTCTTTCTCCATTGGCTTTTCTCTCTGTTCAGGCTGCTCTGGTGCCTCTAAGGGCCTCCCTTGATCACTTCCCACTGCCACATTCCTGACTCATCTCTGCTCCGGCTCTCTCCCTGCATGACTGACATTATCTCATTCTCTGTGATGGGGTACTCTTTGCTTTAAGGCGTAGTACAATATGGCTTTTTTCATAGGCTACAAAAGGAGATCTTAGGCGGGATGTTCACACACTCTTAGTTTTCTCCATACAGTGAAAGTAAATAGCCGTCGAGATCCATAAATAACAAAAATCACCGCATGAAACTGGTACATTCTATTCCTGAAGACATTCAATAGCTCTGTGCGAGAAACTGATGTAATTCTCTGGGCAATTAGCATATGCGCATATTTAAAATTGGCCCGCCTGCATTATTCGATGTCAGAGCTTTGGTAAAAGGGAAGATTATTATTAAATAACTACTTAATTGTCTTCTAATCCACAAATTCACTAATGCCTTGTTTTGGGCGCAGGAAGGGGGCGTTTTTACTGCTTGATAAATATAAGCATAATGCTTCACGTGCTCGTCATTTCCTAAATTAGCACCTGAAATGGATAAATATTAAGTCTGCTCTTTAAAACAAAGAAAATAAGCAATATAGGAGACTGTTTAGTATGCGCAAACAGCGGGAAACTATATTCGTGCTCTAGTGCTATAGTGTGCTCATGTCAAAAAATCAATCCCAATTTGATGCCTGTGACATTATAAACACGCACATTAACCCGATCACCTTATTTAGCGTTCATGTAAACGCTACATTCGGATTCATCAATCGATTTAAACAAAAAGTGTCCACAGTGTAAACATTTGTGCTAAAGGATGGATGTCATTCAGTACAGTGTTCATGTTTACTGCAGCGTCAGAGCGAGGGTGTGTGTGTTTATTATGTTTTAGTAGAATGATTTCAGTTTTGGCTCATTTGAACGGTTCTTTCTGGTTGAAATGACAGGTTCTCAATTAAATGTTTTCAATGCAAGTTTCCAGAGGACTGAAATCCCTGAACCCCACTTCATCAGCTCCATGAGTTCCAGTTGTTTTCTGGATTGATCTGTCCCAGTTGAAAGCTACTATGGTCCTGTATTCAGTTTGGCAGTAGATGTTCTTAGGAAGAGTTTTCTTTGGAAATTCATACAGTGGCTTACTGATAAGAAACTCAGGATATAGAAAACAAGATTTTCAACTCGCATCCTGTTAGAGGAGCAAATATATGGATCACATTCCCAATCATTTACTGGAACATTTTCCTGACTGGAAACCAGCTTTAAGAATAATAGAAAGGATAGTTCATCCAAGAATGACAATTCTGTCCTTTACTTGCCTTGCTTGTGTCTTTAAAAAACCATGGCAAATAAGATCATGCTTTTTTCACATTGGTTACAAAGATAACTCTTCCATTAGCCAGACATTATGTATAATCACGTATTTGTGTTTTTGTCTGTAGGTTGTGTAGTCTGACTTTGAAGAAGCTGGTTGTGATGAAGGAACTTGACAAGGAGCTGATATCTGTTGTCATTGCGGTCAAGATTCAGGTAAGTTGTGATCAGCACTTTGTTGTTTTACAACTGCAGTATGTGTATAGATTTATTTTTTTCCAACAAAGAACACAACATTTACAAGTATAAAGACAATATATACAATATTTAAGGATTACAATAAATAAGATTCTGAAATGAGTTTATTACATTTTACACCATAGAAGAGTCTTACAAGCAATTACATTTTTAGAATTCCATTAAAGAAATATAATATATATCAACATCTTTCTTGGAAAAAAGGGCATTTTCTTTGAAAATGTACATTCATGTGAAAAAGAAAGGACACCCTTTTGAATTCTATGGTTTTATCTATCAGGACATAATAAAAAAGGTAGGTCTTAAAATTAGGTAAATACAACATCAGATGAACAACAACAGCACATGACATATTACACCATATCAATATTTTCTTAAAGGAACACTCCACTTTTTTTTGAAAATAGGCTCATTTTCCAACTCCCCTAGAGTTAAACTGTTGAGTTTTACCGTTTTTGAATCCATTCAGCCGATTTCTGGGTCTGGCGGTACTGCTTTTAGCATAGCTTAGCATAGTTAATTGAGTCTGATTAGACCGTTAGCATCTCGTTCAAAAATGACCAAAGAGTTTCGATATTTTCCCTATTTAAAACTTGACTCTTCTTGACTCTTCCGGCGTAATAATCAAGGAACTTTGCTGCCGTACCATGGGTACGGCACAGGGAGCATGCCTTGCAACCATGGAGACATTTGTGAGAGACGCTGCGTAATATCATTGCGTCTGCTGCACTCATGGTACGGCAGCAAAGTTCCTTGATTATTACATCGGAATGAGAGTATAGTTCCTAGCCATATCGGCCTAGAAAATCACAACTTTTCATTTTCCGTCGGTCTTAGTACACGATGCAACTACAAGTGAGTCAAGTTTTAAATAGAAAAAATATTGAAACTCTTTGGTCATTTTTGAGCAAGATGCTAACGATCTAATCAGATTCAATTAACTATGCTAAGCTATGCTAAAAGTGGTACCGCCAAACCCAGAAATCGGCTGAATGGATTCGAAAATGGTAAAACTCAATGAAAAATTGTGATTTTCTAGGCCGATATGGCTAGGAACTATACTCTCATTCCGGTGTAATAATCAAGGAACTTTGCTGCCATACCATGAGTGCAGCAGGTGCAATGATATTACGCAGCGTCTCTCACAAATGTCTCCATGGTTGCAAGGCATGCTCCCTGTGCTGTACCCATGGTAGGGCAGCAAGGTTCCTTGATTATTACGCCGAAAGAGTCAAGAAGAGTCAAGTTTTAAATAGGAAAAATATCGAAACTCTTTGGTCATTTTTGAGCGAGATGCTAACGGTCTAATCAGACTCAATGAACTATGCTAAGCTATGCTAAAAGTGGTACCGCCAGACTTGGAGATCAGCTGAATGGATTCGAAAATGGTATAATTCAACAGTTTAACTGTAGGGGAGTTGGGAAATGAGCCAATTTTCAAAAAAAGTGGAGTGTTCCTTTAACAAAACTAGGCTAAAATAGAGAAGCCATGTGTGACAAACTATGTACACCCTTACTGCTTCCGTAGGATTTAAGAGGGTAAGTATCAGTCAGACGGCACTAATCAAATGCCTTTGATTAATTGATCATTAGCAAGTGTAATCACCTCTATAAAAGCAGAAGTTTTGGCAGTTTGCTGGTCTGAAGCCTTCAGATGTGTGTTAACACAATGCCAAGGAGGAAAGACATCAGCAATGATCTCAGAGAAGCAATTGTTGCTGCCATCAATCTGGGAAGGATTACAAGGCCATTTCCAAACTTTTTGAAGTCCACTGGGAAGGATTACAAGGCCATTTCCAAACTTTTTGAAGTCCACCATTCTACAGTGAGGAAGATTATTCACAAGTGGAAAACATTTGAGACAGTTGCCAATCTTCCCAGGAGTGGACGTCCCAGCAAATTCACCCCAAGGTCAGACCGTGCAATGCTCAGAGAAACTGCAAAAAACCCAAGAGCTACATCTCAGACTCTACAGGCCTCATTTAACATGTTAAATGTTAAAGTTCATGACAGTACAAGTAGAAAAAGACGGGACAAGTTTGGCATGTCTGGAAGGGTTTCCAGGAGAAAGCCTCTTCTCTCTAAAAAGAACATGACAGGATAGCTTATGTTTGCAAAGTTGCATCTGAACAAACCTCAAGACTTCTGGAACAAAGTCCTTTGGCCATAATGCACAGTGCCAAGTTAGGCGCAAACTAAACACAGCATATCAGCATAAACACCTCATATCAGCTGTCAAACACAGTGTTGGAGGGGTGATGATTTTAGGCTTGTTTTGCAGCCTCAGGACCTGGGCACTTTGCAGTCATTGAGTTGACCATAAACTCCTCTGTTTACCAAAGTATTCTAGAGTCAAATGTGAGGCCATCTGTCCGACAGCTAAAGCTTGGCTGATTTTGGGTCATGGAACAAGACAATGATCCCAAGAACACCAGCAAATCTACAGCAGAATGGCTGGAAAAGAAAAGAATCAAGGTGTTTCAATGGCCTAGTCAAAGTCCAGACCTCAACCCAACTGAAATGCTGTGGCGGGACCTTAAAGGTTTAGTTCACCCAAAAATGATAATTATGTCATTAATTACTCACCCTCATGTAGTTTAATACCCGTATGACCTTCGTTCATCTTTAGAACACAAATTAAGATATTTTTGATAAAATCCGATGGCTCAGTAAGGCCTCCATCGCCAGCAAGAACACTCCCTTTTTCAATGCCCAGAAAGCTACTAAAAACATATTTAAAACAGTTCATGTGACTACAGTGGTTCAACCTTAATATTATAAAGCGACTTAATGAGCCATCAGATTTTATCAAAAATATCTTAATTTGTGTTCTGAAGATGAATGAAGGTCTTACGGGTATGGACCGACATGAGAGTGAGTAATTAATGACAGAATTTTCATTTTTGGGTGAACTAACTCTTTAAGATAGCTGTGCACAGAAAAATTCCCACAAACCTCAGTGATCTGAAGCAACGTTGTTAAGAAGAGTGGGCCAAAATTCCTTCAGAATGATGCAATAGACTGATAAAGTTGTACAGAAAATGATTCCTTCAACTTATTGCTGCTAAAAGTGGCTCTAGAAGCAGTTAAATCATAGGGTTTACTTAGTTTGTAACACAAGGCCTTTCCATTTTGGCTTTAATTTTGTTAAATAAATAATGACACAGTGTAATATGTCATGTGTTTTTGATGATCTGAGGTTATATTTATCTTTTTTTTAAGACCTGCTGAAGACCAGATGATTTTAATTAATTATATTCTGATATGTAAAACCATAAAATTCTAAAGGGTGTCCTTTCTTTTCCACATGACTGTATATTTATGAATGAACACATTTTTGGCCAATACAGAAGTATGGGGGCAAATTCTTTTTGACAAAATTAGAAAAGCCAAACCAAAACACTTGGCAATAAACACAATTCCAAATTAAGTGGATTACTGTTTCTTCAAAGTGACAAAAGGAGCAATTGTGTGAAATCCAGAATGTCTGTTTGCGCCTGTGATGTAGGGCTCCAAGCGGATCCTGCGCTCTCATGAGATAGTGCTGCCCCCTGCTGGTGGGGTGGAGACTGATCTCGCTCTCACATTCTCTCTACAGGTAAAGATATCCTCAAAACACACATTTTCAAATCGCTCAATCATAAATGACTCTAAAAACAATGGCTCTGTTCCAAAACTGCCTAGCTGTCCACTGCCTACAGGAGCAGCTGCCTTGTTTGACAAAGAACGTCATAAGTGGCTAATGTGGAACGCTGTACATCATTCTTGACAATCCATTATGGGAGTGCTTTCACCGCAAATGTTGTGCTGCCTTGGAATTTGGCCCAAAGGAAGGTGTCGTAGAAACAATCTTTGCTTCGGAAGTGTGTCTCTGATACCTTCAAATGCTCCCTGCGTAGACGGTTTACTAGGTTTTGAAACAGAGCCAATATTGTTTTCAAGACATCATCATCATCATCATGTCAGTGTGCACTAAATCATTTTAGAGTTTTTATTATGAAATTGAGTTTGATGATATTCTTCTTTCTATCCCATGTGTGCGTGTTTGAATGTGAGTAGTACCCTCATTTTCTGAAGCGTGAGGGAAATAAGTTGCAAATCCTGCTTCAGAGGAGGAAGAGGTACAAAAACCGAACAATTTTGGGTTACAAGACATTGGCTGCTGGTTCTATAGACATGGCAGAGGTATTTCAGTCTTCTCACTGAGGCTAATAGTGTCACTTTTGAAACGCACACACGCTTACATGCTGATTTATTTGTGATGGTGTGTAGGTGATGCAGCATCCTGCAGAAGGTGGGCAGGTCTTGGCTCTGTGCAGTAATCAGAAGGAGTTTCTGGGTAAAGTTGCTGAGATTTGGATCTATTCCCTTTCCAGTCAGCCTATAGACCATGAGGAGGCGGCCATTCTGGGACAGAAAATCAAATGTTCTGGTAAAAAATCGTCCAATCATACACATTCATTTTTAATGAATTAGTCTGTTCATGTCCCTGACCATAACATTACATTACATACAGTACATTCTGTTTCAGACTAAAGTCAAGTTTTTCATGGGTTATCTAACAAACGTCCCAGTGATACCTCCTTTGTTATTCTTAACACTTATTTTTAACTCATGCAAATTGAATATTTTTTCATACAAGATAAAAAAAAGGTATTTTTTTTTGTACTGTTCATTATAGTAAGGATTCTCAGACTTTTTTTTGTCAGCTGAACCCCTTTGATCTAAAATATTCCAACCCCTCCCACCCCCAACCCTGAGATTTAGAGGGTTGAAGCTTACTGTATTATATAGAAGAGTATTGTGAGAAAGAGATCGATTGAGCGAGTTTATTACCTGCATTCAGATTTAGCATTTTCCTTCAGGTCAGTCCTATGTTCATAATAAAAAATCTGTTTAAATGTCTTCTGCAATATCTTGTCCTTTTAACAGTTAAGGGGTTTTCCCGTGACTGACAGCGCTAGTCAAAGCATTTGTCAGTTGCGTCTTGTTCCGTGTTCACAACAATTCAGTCTTTTCAATGTAAAAGTCTTCGCTACTGACTGACACACTCATAAAGACAGTCTTTGCCGCCATCTAATGGCGTAATAATGTAACTTCTGTTGCTGTTCACGGTCAAGGACTATTTTTTCCGGCGGAAGGAAGGCTTTTAGTGAAAGTTTACTTCATGAAAGTTGCATTGATACATATTTTTGGCTTTAATGGTGGTAACCGTTTTAGAAAGTGGTGGTAACTGGTTTATAAAAGCAATAAGGTATGAGAGGCTGTGCTGTATCGTGAATAAGTCACGGCTGAAGGGGTTGCAGGCACTCGTGCCTAACAACGCCCTTCAGCCGTGATTTATTCATGATATAACACAGCCTCTCGTACCTTATTGCTTATATATATATATATATATATATATATACACACCAACTATTTTAGTGTTTTAATTTCCTTTTTATTTATTTATTTATTTTTAAAGTAAAATATTATAGATTCATTATATTGCCCATTTATCAGCTATGGACCATTACATAAAAATAATTATTGATATCTGTGCATCCCTAGCTGGAATGCTGTATTGACCAATCAGCATTCAGGACTGGAACTCTCCTTTCTATAATATTGTTTATTTGACTTGGTAGATAATTACTCAGAAGAAGAGTATGAAAGCTTCTCGTCGGAGCAGGAGGCCAGTGATGACGCAGCACAAGGACAGGTGATTACAAGCCCACGCACAAACAAAGCAACCTCACTTCGCTTTCTTCTTGCTGACCCGTGTTTGTACATGCTGCTTAGGATCTTGAGGATGACGAATACGAGATTAGGAAGCCCAAAAAGCAAAGAAGGTCAATAGTCAGGACGGCGTCAATCACCAGGGTAAGAATACCAGAGAACAATGAGAATTTACTCAGTCATCACTGTCAGATGTGATCGTGTACTAAACACTGTTAATATGAGCGTGTATGTCTGTGTGTTTGTTTCTCTTTCTCCATTAGCAGCAGAACTTTAAGCAGCGCGTGGTGGCATTGCTCAAACGGTTCAGAGTTTCTGATGAGGTTGGTGAAAATAGTTTACATGTTGCTTAAAGTGCCCCTATTAATTGCCCTCAGTTCACTGAAAAGGTTTGTACTGTAAATATGCTTGACTATTAAAGGTGGGATATTTTTTTCCTAATGAAAGAGTGCTCAGACATAACAGCCCACTTTCAGCAGTTATTTTATCTGGTTCGTAACATTTCTTACAGATTTCTGCTCGTTGTAAATCAGATACAGATAAATTAGCGCAGTACCAGTACCATGACCATACATGCGGTAGTATGTTTTTAAAGGAGAAAGTATTAACAGGATTAAAAAAACGTAATAACTGACATGGGAAAATTATGCCGGTTAGAGGTTCTGAATTTCAGTTTAGATTACTTTTCGATTAATCGTCCAGCCCTTCAGTAATTCCAGTCTTACTTCCTGTACGAACCTATGAAGGTTTGTAGCAAATTTGCATAATGCCAGCCTATGGTCTTCATTGGCTGCCTGTGAACAACATCTACTTTGACCTGCCCTCAAATACTGTAGTTGTAGCTGAGGGCTGGAAGAGTATGGTTTATGTTATTGTCAAGTAAAACCAACAATATTGTTACTGTTGGTTTCACTGTATATAAAAGTACTGAGGAAGCCTCCAGAATAAAACAAAGCAGGTCATGGCCCCTTTAAGCAAAAATCTGTTTTTAGTGTGACTTCCTGGAATTCTTCCATTTTCTCAAAAATGAAACTCTGAGAAACTTCTCATCGGATTTTGAAAGTTTTCTTGGCGTTTCAGTCCTTTTCCGTTCCATTTAGGTTTAAGAGAGCCGGTTCCTGCTATTGCTCAGGGGAAGTCAATAAATACTTGCCACTTTAGTAACTGTGTTAATTCTGTGTTAATTGTTAATTCTGATACGGTTATGGGTGTTTCGTTTCTGACACACTCTGTAAGTGTCAGACCAGTCACAACAGACTGGGCTATTTGACCAATCAGAGCAGAGTAGGCTGGCCAAATCCTGAATCATTTCAGACACTGAGAAAAGGGGTGATGTAAAATGTACAGTACTGTGCAAAAGTTGTTTTAGCAATGATATAATGACCATATATAAATATTTCTCAGTCTCTTTTTTGGAATATAAACAGAAAATACAGGAAATTTGTATGCAGTATTAAAAAAAACAGCTTTTATAGGCTAAAGTGGCAAGTATTTATTGACATCCCCTGAGCAATAGCAGGAACCGGCTCTCTTAAACCTAAATGGAACGGAAAAGGACTGGAAGGCCAAGAAAACTTTCAAAATCCGATGAGAAGTTTCTCAGAGATTCATTTTTGAGAAAATGGAAGAATTCCAGGAAGTCACACTAAAAACACAAGATTTTTGGCCATGACCTGCTTTGTTTTATTGTTTTATAATGTTTCCTGGGGTGTACTTATAATGTTAGTATGCTTTTTACATTCAAAATTGTCATAATTTAGAAATAAAAGGCATTTTTCCTACCCTGATTGATTGAACGCTCTGTTTTAAGGGGCGTGTCTGCTGTGAGACTTCAGTGTAAACGCCCACTGCTGTGATTGGCTAACATCTTTCCATTTGAAATAGCCAAGTATTACTCTCTCTTTTTGCGTGTTTTTACTATTACAGCTCGCAAGGTTAACTAATTGTGAAAAGTGCTGCATTACATTTCGATCTATGGCATTATATTTAGATCGTGACATGAAAGGTTGCAGTGATGAAGATTGTAGCTGATCACAGACATGTTGAGCTCATGAAAGCAGTCTCGTCATTGCAACTCAGTTTCTGCACACTAACAAATGTTTTCATCTTTACTAAAAGTGCAAACGCGATATAACTAAGAGATTCCTTTAATAAAACTGGAGTTTTGCATGTCAGTCATTGATAAACCTCCGTTTGATTGACAGCTTCAGTGCGCGTTGCTCCAACAATTGCAAAGGGACCGTTCTTTGAACGCTTTCTTTATATAATTTTATCACCATTAAATAACAGATTATTTTCATCCTACTAAGAGAAACAATGCAAGTTGACATTTAGTCACGGGTTTGATTTACTGTCACAGACAAAGAACATCTGACTGCACATAAATCATTAATATCAGATCAGGCATTAGAATTAAAGGTGCCATCGAACGTTTTTTACAAGATGTAATATAAGTCTAAGGTGTCCCCTGAAAGTTGCAGCTCAAAATACCCCATAGATTTTTTTTAATTAATTTTTTAACTGCCTATTTTGAGGCATAATTAGAAATGCGCCGATTTTATGCTGCGGCCCCTTTAATTGCTCGCGTTCCCCGCCCACAGAGCCTCGCGCTTGCCTTAAACAGCATAAACAAAGTTCACACAGCTAATATAACCCTCAAAATGGATCTTTACAAAGTGTTCGTCATGCATACTGCATGCATGCATCGGATTATGTGAGTATTGTATTTATTTGGATGTATTACATTTGATTCTGAATGAATTTGAGGCTGTGATCCGTGGCTAACGGCTAATGCTACACTGTTGGAGAGATTTATAAAACATGAAGTTGTGTTTATGAATTATACAGACTGCAAGTGTTTAAAAAATGAAAATAACGACAGTCTTGTCTCCGTGAATACAGTAATAAACAATGGTAACTTTAACCATATTTAACAGTACATTAGCAACATGCTAACGAAACATTTAGAAAGACAGTTTACAAATATCACTAAAAATATCATGATATCAATGATCATGTCAGTTATTATTGCTCCATCTGCATTTTTCGCTATTGTTCTTGCTTGCTTACCTAGTCTGATGATTCAGCTGTGCACAGATCCAGACGTTAATACTGGCTGCCCTTGTCTAATGCCTCGATCATGAGCTGGCATATGCAAATATTGGGGTGTACACCCCGACTGTTACGTAACGTCGGTTACGTCGGTGTTATGTTGAGATTCGCCTGTTCTTCGGAAATTTTTTAAACAAATGAGTTTTACATAAGAAGGAGGAAACAATGGAGTTTGAGACTCACTGTATATCATTTCCATGTACTGAACTCTTGTTATTTAACTATGCTGAGGTAAATTCACTTTTTAATTCTAGGGCACCTTTAACACAGTTACTTACATGTTGTTGCGTTACTGTTGAGTCCAGGCGCTGCACAATATTTTGTAATACTCAACGGCATGTTTATTGCTTGGTAGCTCGATCTGGTTTAGCACCATATAGGCCTATTGCATGTCATGTGCGAATCGGTGGGCGGGGCTAAACAAGCAGTGATGAAGTAGGCGTTGATCTTCTTCTGCGGAGGCGGTGCTTGCTGCCCTTTGACGTCATAGATCCCCACTTTGAAAATCCTGACGTTTTCTGAGTCTGGTGTCAATTAAAGGTTTTATTGGACTAACAAGGAAGTTTTCAGTTCTAAAACTTACAGGATATTCTTAAAGTATGATGACCTCTAATATGTCAAAAGCTCAAGGAAACCCCTTTAAAGAAAGAATTTTGTTCAGAATGCTTTTACATTTTGTGTACATATTTTCTGTATTTTCTGTTTGTATCGTAATAAAGAGACTGAAAAATAATTAAGGATGGTCATTAAAACATTGCTAAATCATCAAAGCTGGCGGTGGCCTAAGACTTTTGCACAGTACTGTATATTTTGAGAAAGTGTTTATGGATGCCTGTAAACCTATTGTAGGAAACATCCAAAACAAAATTAAGAACCTTTTAAAATAGCATAATAGGGGCACTTTAAGTGCTCAAATACATGTTAGTCAGGTTGTGCTTGTTGACTTATGCGGTGACCCACTTTTGCAGTATGAGTGAAACCTGGAACTTTTTTCCTTCTCATTGGACCAAATACATGTTTGTGTGCAACTTATTTTGTGTTTAACTAAATATACTGTAGAATTACAAAGACTTCTCACATCTGACAGATAGGTAGTTCAACATTTCACCTAATAAACTAATTTATAAATGTTTAGTTGTAGGAAGAAGACTTCTTCTACTCTTGCATGCTTGTGTTCAGTCTGTGAGTCAGTAGGCTGGTGGCTTGACCCTCACGTGACTCCACAGATTAATTTAGCCATGCATGATCAGCACTGCTACGGAAACCGAAACCTTGTTAGATGATAATCTTGCCAAGTAGAGTTCTACAAAATGAGAGCAGGACTGGAACAAGGACTTTGACTCTGTACTAAACAGCATAGCAGCATACCATTCCTGTGTACATTATGCAAATGTATATGCTGTATGCATGGAATAACTGGATGAGCTACTATATTCGAATACTATATTTTTTTGGCCTCAATGCAGTGTAATGCACTAAAGCTTCTTTTTTAAATTTATATTGGACTGTTAATTTTGACACATTTTACACATAATTGCATTAAAAAATATTTGCTGATGTAATCATGCAACGTGAGGTGGTCATGTGACAAACAATATAACAGCAAAGTAGCATACTATAGTTTAAAATGTTTAGAATTGCATAAAGCACTCTTTCACATGCCTCCATAGTATACAGTAAGTTGCAAGCTAGTATTCGGTTCCATACCATTCTAAAGTATGTAAACACATGCCACTTTGGGTTCAGAGGTCAGTCCCGTTCTCAAGGACAGGAAGTGTACAGTGATGTGCAGAAACAGCAGTGACGTCCAGTGGGACAGAAACATGATCTCATCAGCATTATGTCTCAGGTTACTTCCTGTTCTGACAGTATGCTGATTCTTATTATGGAACCAACTGAAGCCTGACTGAAGGTTTTCAGCAATATTTGATTACAGGAAATTATTTAGCATTTTGAACACCAGTCAGAGGGTTAAATTTGAAATTTAATACTAGCTTACTACTAACTAAATGCTGCTTAGTATATATTGTATACTGACTAATATTACAAACATAATAGTATGAGAAACAGTATTGCCATTATTTCATGAAATATACAGTGCCCTCCACAAATATTGGCACCCTTAGTAAATATGAGTAAAGGCGGCTGTAAAAAAAAAAATCTGCATTGTTTATCTTTTTGATCTTTCATTCAAAAAATTCACAAAATTCTAACCTTTCATTGAAGGAAAAGAATTGAAAATGGGGGGAAAAGCTCATTATGAAATAAATGTTTTTCTCCAATACATGTTTGCCACAATTATTGGCATCCCTAGAAATTCTTCTGAGTAAAATATCTCTGAAGTATATTCCCATTCACATTTACATTTTTTAGCACACCAGGGTGACTAGGAGCATGAAATTGTGCAGCCATGACTTCCTGTTCCACAGGAGTACAAATATGAGGAAACACAAAGGCCAAATCCCCTTAATCATTCATCACAATGAGAAAAAACAAATAATATAGCTCTGATGTGCAGCAAAAGATCATTGAGTTTCACAAAATAGAAAATGGGTATAAGAAAAAAGCTAATGCATTGAAAATCCCCATTTCTACCATCAGGGAAATAATTAAGAAGTTTCAATCAACTAAAGATGTTACAAATCTGCCTGGAAGAGGACAAGTGTCTAAATCGTCCTAATGCGCAGTGAGGAGGAAAGTTTGAGTGGCCAAAGACTCTCCAAGGATCACAGTTGGAGAATTGCAGAGATTAGTTGAGTCTTGAGTCTCAGAAAGCCTAAAAAAAAATTACCAAACAGCACCTACATCACCACAAGTTGTTTAGGAGGGTTTCAAGAAAAATCCTTCTTTGCTCATCCAAAAACAAACTCCACCATATTCAGTTGTCAGACAAGACTGGAACTTCAAATGGGACCGGCTTCTGTGGTAAGATGAAACAAAAAAAAAATAGCTTTTTGGCAGCAAACCCACCAGATGGATTTGGTGCACACATGGATAAAAAGTATCCCATGTCCCCGGTTAAATATACTGCTGGATCTTTAATGTTGTGAGCCTATTTTTCTGCTGGAGGTCCTGGACATCTTGTTTAGATACATGGCATCATGGATTCTACCAAATACCAACAGATAAAAAATCAAAACCTGACCACTTCTGCTAGAAATCCAATAATGGGCCATGGTTGGATCTTCCATCAGGACAATGATCCAAAACAAACATCAAATCCAACACAAAAATGTGTCACTGAGCACAAAATGAAGCTTCTGCCATGGCCATCCCAGTTCCCTGACCTGAAACCTAAAGAAAATGAGTGGAGTGAACTGAAGAGAAGAAGCACCAACATGGAGCTGGAAATCTGAAGGATCTGGAGAGATTCTGTATGGAGGAATGGTCTCTGATCTCTTGTCAGGTGTTCTCCAAACTCATCAGGCATTATAGAAGAAGACTCAGAACTGTTCTCTTGGGAAAAGGACATTGCAATAATTGGGTGCCAATAATTGTGGCCAACATGAACTAGAGAAAAACATTTATTTCATAATGAGCTTTTCCACCCATTTTCAATTATTTTCCTTCAATGGTTAGAATTTTTTGAATGAAAGATCAAAAAGATAAACAATGCAGATTTATTTTCACAGCCGCCTTTGCTCATATTTACTAAGGGTGCCAATATTTGTGGAGGACACTGTATA
Organism: Megalobrama amblycephala; assembly: GCF_018812025.1. Lineage (NCBI taxonomy): Eukaryota > Metazoa > Chordata > Actinopteri > Cypriniformes > Xenocyprididae > Megalobrama > Megalobrama amblycephala. The sequence continues at coordinate 28,844,233 of NC_063053.1, read as the reverse complement.
TATAACTGTCTAATTTAGTTGCAGAAATGACATTAGTATATTTAGCTCAATCAGCAGCAGCTTAATATCTGAAGAAGCTGGATTTACACAAACCATTGATGGTTGCAAACTTAAGTCCTTGATTGACTTCCTCTCCCATTAATGATATTCAGGAACATCACATGCCGCTTTGGGATCGATTCCCCTGCAGCTGAGTCTGAGCATTTTCTGTTTTATCAGATTATGCTTCACCCTCTGTCTCACCCTTCCTCGCTCTACTTGCCCTTCGCTTCCATGCAGTTCGAATGAGGAATAAATGTTTAAATGTTTGTAGGTGTTGGACTCGGAGCAGGACCCAGCCGAGCCGCCTCCAGAGGTAGAGGAAGATCTGGATCTAGAGAGTTTGGAGTTTGAGAATCCCAGTGACAGTGGGCCGGATCTGGATGATGATGAAAGTGTTCTCAGCACCCCAAAACCCAAACTCAAGTATGTTGAGGAGAGAGTTTGTTCAGTAGTGGATGTTTAGTATGTTGAGATGTGTGTTATTTTATTAAAGGGTTAGTTCACCCAAAAATTAAAATTATGTCATTAATGACTCACCCTCATGTCGTTCCAAACCCGTAAGACCTTCGTTCATCTTCGGAACACAGTTTAAGATATTTTAGATTTAGTTCGAGAGCTTTCTGTCCCTCCATTGAAAATGTATGTACGGTAGACTGTCCATGTCCAGAAAGGTAATAAAAACATCATCAAAGTAGTCCATGTGACATCAGTGGGTTAGTTAGAAGTTTTTGAAGCATCTAAAATACATTTTGGTCCAAAAATAACAAAAACTACAACTTTATTCAGCATTGTATTCTCTTCCGGGTCTGTTGTCAATCCGGGTTCATGACTCCGCAGTGACGCTGCCGACGTAAGACGCTGCTGACGTGTTATCTGGTGCGCCCGAGCTTCGTTTACAGTCTGAGGGAGACGCACACTGTATTCAAGCTATTCTACATTGTTTGTATTTTGGTATTGCTATACTTTTTAAAATGGTGCGTAAGTGTGCATGTCGCGGATGTCCTAATCGCCAAAAACAACCACGTAAAAGTGCATTACCAACGCCGACAGATGAAAGGATTCAATGGAATCAATTTAATGGAATTCAATGAATAAAGTCGTAGTTTTTGTTATTTTTGGACCAAAATGTATTTTCGATGCTTCAAAAACTTCTAACTAACCCACTGATGTCACATGGACTACTTTGATGATGTTTTTATTACCTTTCTGGACATGGACAGTGCACCATACCTCCATTGAAAGTGTTTTCAATGGAGGGACAGAAAGCTCTCGGACTAAATCTAAAATATCTTAAACTGTGTTCCGAAGATGAACGGAGGTCTTACGGGTTTGGAATGACATGAGGGTGAGTCATTAATGACATAATTTTCATTTTTGGGTGAACTAACCCTTTAACCTTCATGGTTTTGTCTCTTTCTGTGTGTGTGGTTTAGGCCATATTTCGAAGGAATTTCTCTATCCAGCTCTCAGACAGAAATTGGCAGCATTCACAGCATTAGGAGTCACAGAGAGCCGCCCAGTCCGGTAAGAACACACTCATGTGTTTAGTAGATATTTAAATTAGCACATAACATAGACTTATAGGCCCGGTTTCACAGACAGGGCTTAGCCTAAGCCAGGATTAGGCCTTAGTTCAATTAAGATATTTATGTATCTTTTATAAACGTACATTAGAAAAAAACATTACTGATGTGCATCTTGAGACAAAACAATGACACTGACATATTTTAAGATATGTCAGTACAAGTTGCTTTCAGTTAAAACAGCTCAAACATGCATTTTAGTCTAGGACTAGCTTAAGCCTTGTCTGTGAAACCGGGGGATATTGTCTTAAAATAAAGCTAATTATACTAACCGAATAACTAACCCTAATTTAAACCCTTTCCAAATATATATGTACCATTCAAACGTATGGGGTCAGTAAGATTTACAAAAGAAAGAAACTGAAACTTTTATTCAGCAAGGGTAGCAAGGACACTTGCTGTTCTTTTGAACTTTCTTTTGAATATATCTCACAGTTTCCACAAAAATATTAAGCAGCACAACAGCTGTCAACACCAAATAAATCAGCATATTGGAATGATTTCTGAAGGATCATGTGACACTGAAGACTGGAGTAACGATGCTGAAAATTCAGTTTTGCCATCACAGGAATAAATTACATTTTAAAATGTATTAAAATAGAAAACGGTTATTTTAAAATGTAATGACATATTATTTTTACTGTATTTTTTATCAAATAAATCCAGCCCTGGTGTGCATAGGAGACTTCTTTCAAAAACATTAAAAAAATCTTACCGACCCCAAATTTTTGAACGGTACTATATATAGCCATTTTATAACCACTTTTCCCTATGAGGAGGAAGTAGCAGCTAGATTAGAAACACAAACACTTCAGTTTAATCCTCAGCTAACTCTCTCTACCTCTCTCTCTCTCTCTCTCTCTCTCTCTCCGTTCAGATGGATCCTGATAAAATAAGGGCTGTAGGTGGGAAGTTTCAGATGGATAATGAATCTGATAATGTTTCTATGGTATGTCCTTCATTACCGCAAGATATTCACTGAATATCAGATCAAGACTCACGTGTTCATCCGCTTTGAGATGAGCTCTGCCAGACGCTGTAAAGCTGAATCACAGCTAGTTTTGCGGCCCTTCCTTGTTTCACAATTGTGAAGACAAATCTTTTAATTGCATCTCTGATTTAAAGGGTTAGTTCACCCAAAAATGAAATTTCTGTCATTTATTACTCACCCTCATGCCGTTCCACACCCGTAAGACCTTCGTTAATCTTCGGAACACAAATTAAGATATTTTAGTTGAAATCCGATGGCTCTGTGAGGCCTTCATAGGGAGCAATGGACACTTCCTCTGTCAAGATCCATAAAGGTACTAAAAACATATTTAAATCGGTTCATGTGAGTACAGTGGTTCAATATTAATATTATAAAGCGACAAGAATATTTTTGGTGCACCAAAAAAACAAAATAACGACTTATTTAGTGATGGCCGATTTCAAAATACTGCTTCAGGAAGCATCGGATCATAAATGAATCAGTGTATCGAATCATGATTCAGATCGCGTGTCAAACTGCCAACGGCTGAAATCACGTGACTTTGGCGCTCCGAACAGTAGATTCGACACACTGATTAATTTATGATCCGATGCTTCATGAAGCAGTGTTTTGAAATCGGCCATCACTAAATAAGTCGTTATTTATTTTTTTGGCGCACCAAAAATATTCTCGTCGCTTTATAATATTAATATTGAACCACTGTACTCACATGAACCGATTTAAATATGTTTTTAGTACCTTTATGTATCTTGAGAGAGGAAATGTCATTGCTCCCTATGCAGGCCTCACTGAGCCATCGGATTTCAACTAAAATATCTTAATTTGTGTTCTGAAGATTAACGAAGGTCTTACGGGTGTGGAACGGCATGAGGGTAAGTAATAAATGACAGAATTTTCATTTTTGGGTCAACTAACCCTTTAAGCTTCTATATAGCAAAAGAAGTTTTCATTTCTGTGAATAAATTTAAAGTTGTTGTTTTTTTTATAGTTTTTGTTTGCATCATCCCTCAAAAATATTCATGTTTTTCCCCCATATATTAAAACAATTGTTGTATTTTTAATACAAAAATTAAGTTAATATTGCTGTTTGTTACTATGTATTGTAATATTAGTTCATATAAATAATAATTAATAACTATCGCAACTAATCACAATTGTGTATAGCACAATCCAAGGCACTTGACGCAATACGTGGAGAATAACAAGGAGCAAACCAAGAGCAATGATAGTTTTGTCTACACACATTAACTAAGGACAAGAACAGACAAACAACAAGTAATAAAGGTCAAACTGAACAAAAACAAGACACAGGAATGAAAACTCAAAGAAACCCTACATGACCCTGACAGTATTACATTATATATGGTATGTATAGTGCTTTTGAAGTTTTATTATGTGTGTCTCTGGGTTTTAGGGTCATCCTGAAGTTGTGACCCCTACCACAGAATTGGAGATGATGGACAACATGGACACTTTCATGGAGAGGTTGCCTCCTACTGGCCGGATGACCAAAACAGAGTCACTCATCATTCCATCCAACCGGTAAGGATACACAAACCTTTTATCACTGCGGTTAATGTATGAGGATACACATTTTGAGATGATGAGAGCATAAGAGATCGTACCTATTGTTTTTTTTTTAAACAAAGCTCCCTCTGGTGTTTTTTTTGTCCGTCCTGTTTTTATGTAAAAAAAATATGTCTTTATCTGAAGGGTGGAGCCAAAGTTGGCAGGGCGACGGGGGCGGAGCACGTCACTTAAAGAGAGGCAGCCCAGCCGACCGCCCAATGAGAGAGCCAACAGTCTAGACAACGAGCGCTCACTTGACACTCGCTGCCACCTACAGGTCAGATAGAACCTTGCTGCATTCAACAATAGGGCCTACTCCAGTTACTATACAGAAGCAGCAGGCTTTTACTTTATTTTAAAATTTTAATTTTGGCCCCTGTTCTGCTTAGATTCCACGCAAAACTGTTTACGACCAGCTGAACCACATCCTGGTGTCAGACAGTCATCTCCCCGACAGCATCATCCTCATCAACACCTCGGACTGGCAGGGCCAGGTATGATTGACAGCTGTCAATACAGCATCACAGATTAGGTTTTCCGGTGACCTAAAACATATATTTATATATAAAATGGTATTATTATTGTAATGATAATTCATAATACACAAAAAGTTTAGGGTTGGTAAATTTGAATGTTTTTGTCTCTTATACTTACCAAGGCATTTATTTAATCAAGAATACACTAAAACATGAATATTGTGAAGTATTTTAAAATACATTTTAAAATGTAATGTATTGCTTTGATGTCTTCAGTGTCACACGATCCTTTAGAAATCATTCTAATATGGTGATTTGATAATAAAAATAAATGTTTCTTGAGCACCAATGTTGAAAACAGTCGAGCTCTTTAATATTTTTGTAGAAACCGTGATGTATTAAATACTTAAAATATGAAAAGAAAGTACTCCATCTCATCTGATTATTGTCATCTTTTTATTAACTTAAATGTCTCAAAGTAAAAGATAAGATCATGAATAAGACCTTAATAAATAAGATTTATAGCATATGAACTATAAGTCTGGCATCAGTACAAAAACAGCTTCAACTTGACTCTTTTTCTTTGTTTTTCTCTCAGTATGTGTCTGAGGTGTTACAGAATCACGGTCTTCCTGTTGTGTGTACATGCACCACGGCTGACATACAGGCAGCGTTCAGCACCATCATCTCTCGCATACAGAGATTGTGAGTCACTTAGTCACACTGAAGCAAAGAGACACACATACACTTTATTTCTGCCATTTTGGTTTACAGTTTGCCGGGATAGGGACACAATGTACATTTTTTTTTTTCTCCTTTTCTCGTTCTCTTTAGTTGTAACAGTAACTCAGTCACACCGTCTCCAGTGCGGATCGGAGTAGCAGGAGCTCAGCATTACCTGTCTGCCGTTTTGCGTTTGTTTGTGGATCACTTGACACACAAAACCCCCGACTGGCTCGGATACCTGCGATTCCTTATCATCCCTCTCGGTGAGTGCAGGAGTTAGAGGAAAAAATTAGTAGGCACTGACCAATAAAACTACCAGAAGTGCTAAAGTGTGTGTGTGTGTGTGTGTGTGTGTGTGTGTGTGTAGGGGTTCATCCAGTGGCTAAATATCTGGCCAGTATAGACTACAGATATAACAGTCTGTTCCAGGACTCGGCATGGAGAGATCTTTTCCACAAACCAGAAGCACCATCCTCAGGTAATTGTCTCTGTCTGTCACTCACTATCCATTCTATCCAATTGTAAATAAATAAAAATATTTATTTGAATATTAAAAATAAAATAAATACATATGTAATATATGTAATATATTTTAATATAAATTTTAATGTATTAAAAATATATATTACAAATTACTTAATAAAAAATAGAATATCAAATCTATAACACTTTTAAATATATATATATATATATATATATATATATATATATATATATAAATAAAAATAGAATATCAAATCTATAACACTTTTAAATATATATATATATATATATATATATATATATATATATATATATAAAAATAGAATATCAAATCTATAACACTTTTAAATATATATATATATATATATATATATATATATATATATATATATATATATATATATAAATAAAATAGAATATCAAATCTATAACACTTTTATATATATATATATATATATATATATATATATATATATATATATATATAAATAAAAATAGAATATCAAATCTATAACACTTTTAAAAATATATATATATATAATATATATATAAATAAAAATAGAATATCAAATCTATAACACTTTTAAATATATATATATATATATATATATATATATATATATATATATATATATAAATAAAAATAGAATATCAAATCTATAACACTTTTAAATATATATATATATATATATATATATATAAAAATAGAATATCAAATCTATAACACTTTTAAATATATATATATATATATATATATATAAATAAAAATAGAATATCAAATCTATAACACTTTTAAATATATATATATATATATATATATATATATATATATATATATATAAATAAAAATAGAATATCAAATCTATAACACTTTTATATATATATATATATATATATATATATATATATATATATATATATATATATATATATAAATAGAATATCAAATCTATAACACTTTTAAATATATATATATATATATATATATATATATATATATAAATAAAAATAGAATATCAAATCTATAACACATTTATATATATATATATATATATAAATAAAAATAGAATATCAAATCTATAACACTTTGAAGTAAAAGTATATATATATTATGGCTGTCAATTTAACACATTAGTTTGATTGATTGGTTATGGGAAAAAATAACTTGTTAAAATTATTAACGCACCCGTCCCGCCTCTATGACATCGTAGGTCATCTGTTATATTTTAGACACAATATTGTCTGCTTTTGCACAATTTTGCCAATGAAAATATTACCTATAAAGCCAGAGCAGAACTGCTGTGTATCTCCGAGCAACACACGCAGTGCTTCGAATCCAAGTTTTACTCATTTAAACATTTACCGCCACCTACTGGCAGTTTTAGGCCACATCCACTCGAAGACGGAGCTTTCTCTATCCAATCATTAAATTGTGAGAAAAAAGTTGTTAAATTACGAGAACAAATTCGTTAAATTATGAATTTGTTCTCATCATTTAACGACTTTTTTCTTGTAATTTAATGACTTCATTCTCAACATTTTATCTCGACTTTTTTTCTCATAATTTAACAAATTTGTTCTCATAATCTAACGAATTTTTTCTCGTAATTTAATTACTTTATTCTCAACATTTTATCTCGACTTTTTTCTCGTAATTTAACGAGTTTATTCTCAACATTTTACCTTGACTTTTTTCTCGAAATTTAACGCGTTTTTTCTCGTAATTTAACGAGTTTATTCTCAACATTTTATTTCGACTTTTTTCTCGAAATTTAACGAGTTTTTTCTCGAAATTTAACAACTTTAATCTCGAGATGGTTTTATTTTTTTATTATTGCTTGGCCCTAATCCTCTTCCGTAGCGTACACACGAAACCACTGAAACTGACTTAAAATGATGTAGTATACATGCCAGACCAGTATGTGGCACTGTAATTCTGCCACAGAGATACACTAAAAACAGAGAATAAGACTTGGAGCATGTGCATAAACCTTGTGCGCTGTATACAAACAAGCACAAGTATTTTTTGTAATGTCTGTTTAATGCTTTTCTTATTTAACACAATAATGACTTGAAATGATCTTTTGGGGGCAACTTGGGGGGGAAATCCAACAGTTCAGGACAGTCCGGATATTGTTTCCAGAGTGACACAGTACATGTTGGGAGCAAATGGAGCTCATCAGTTGCCCATAGCAGAGGCCATGCTCACCTACAAGCAGAAAAGGTAATACACATACACATGCACAGCGCAGACCTGATCCATATTTATATAAAAGAATGAAAAAGTTCAGAGAAGGCAACATAAATGCTGTGCTGAACACACTGAATATGGAATATCAGTGTGATTTTTAACATGGTACCACCTTATAATAAAACATATTCAAAGATTATGAGTGTCTACAATTGTATTTGGCTAAATACAATTAAAAAATATCAATAATCTATTGATATAAAAGTGCTTTGAATATGTGTTATTAGAGGCTGGGTTCATTTTCAGGTGCTCTAAAGATGCAGACATCTGGTTTTCCACTCAAAAACTGACACTCGATCCATGTTGTCCATTTTTCCAGATATTTGCATCTTTTTTCACGAGCATCCTCCTCCTTAAAGTCACGTTTTGGAAAGAAAGCATGTGAATGTCAATGTTTATCATCTCTGTGTGTGAATAACATACTTTATTTCTCTTTATTTTTTTCTTTTCCTTGCCCTCTCTGAAGGAAAAAGAGCTTTCATTTTGATTTTGCAGTAAGGTATTGTGGTCCTCCTGCCTGTGCTGATATCGTAGCCAATCAGATACATATCATCTCTTGCTTCCTGTCTCTCTCTCATCTCGTATAGCATCAAGGGGAATTATGGCTGAGGGAGAGCAGAGAGATGCTTCTGAAACTCTAGAGATTCTATCCACACTTTCTGATTTGTGGGCAATTCTGGGTCAAAACTGTTCAGTGGGCTTATGTGAAGGGACTTTCTCTTGTACCTGCCATACTGAGCTTTGCAGTTTCTCCTATTTATTTCTCTAAAAGCGATCCATCTCCTCCACCTCGTGCTGTCTTTGGAATTAGCCATTAAATTGTATAATGAAGGCTGCAGTGTGGAACGAATCTGAAGGTTTTATTGGATCTCTTGCTGTCCTGGGATATGAATATTACCACCATCATCCTCTGAACACCTCTGATGTCCTTCAGAAGAGCAGTTTAAGCTTCTAACATTCAAAACTAAATGTCCTCCCAGGACCCAGAAAAGTAGTTTAGTTCAGGAGTTTTTTGGAGCATAAGAAACATTTATTCCATGTCCTCTGTAGAGGACATCAAAACTCAGTTAGGAAAAAAATGAGGCAAAAATATAGCCAAAAATGTTATTTATACACGGTTCAAGCAATTTTTTTTCTTTAACACATAGAATAAACGCATTGTTAATTGGTAATAAAAGATGATTTTATTATCTAAATGAGTATTTATTTAGTACTTTGGCACAGAAATCTCAACTTCCACTAAACATGCATAAACCAAACCTTAAGGATAATTTCTCAATTATATTATGAAATGGATTTGATTTAATTAATTATAATTGTTTATTAATAACTACTACAAAATTAGTGTAAACAGGTAAAAATAAGAGTTCCAAATATTATACACTTTTCTTTACATTTTTTCGACTCCTTTTTATGTATACTGTATGAAATATTGTAATATAAAAACTGTGGCATTTAAGGTATCTGGGAAATTTATCAATGATTAAAGTGAATTTCTGGGTCCCAGAGGATATTCTCAATTTGAATAGCAAAGTAAAGGATGCAGATTATTTCAAATGATTCCACTTTTCTAAAAAGACAAAGAAACTATCTGAGGTGAACAGACCTTAAGATGGCGGTAACATTTCTTCATTTTCTGTCTTAGCTTTGTTTTCATTTTTCTCTCCTTTAGTGATCTCTTTCTCTCTCTTATTTCAGAGTAAACAGCCTAAACTACACAACACTCACACTCACAGTCTTGATTCTCCAAGCAGGTGCTTGAAGTATCGCTGCTGATATTGGCTGGTTTCTCAGTTATTGGTTTCATCAGGGTCTCTTTATTCTCTGGTGTGCAGAGCAATAAAACATCTGTTACGCTTTTCACCGAGAGCAGCTTCTATTTCTGCTCAGATGAACTCAGTGAACTCCCTATATTTGGCCTTGTGTTGTGTTGTTTTGGGGTGGTTCGTTGGCACAGATCTTTTATTACTTCGGTTCTCTTATAATTTGCTTCTGGTTCTGGGTTTAGAGATCAGAGATGGTTTAACAAAGCATGAGATTTCAGTCTAAATTTAAATCTATTTATATAAAATATTGTATTCCCCCTAAACCAATTTTGCTGAACAGAGTGGCCATTTCATGACATATTTTATTATTGGTAAATATAATGTACAAGTAAACAACTGTTTTCAAATTATTGTTGCTAGATCTATAATCTCTGCTTTAGACCATCTCTGGTTCAATTAGCATGAATCTGAGCTCTGATTGGCTGAGAATGCTTCTTTTAGTTTTTTTTCCTCTGGTAGCTTCTATGGAGTGGATCAGGCAGTGGCATAAAGGTTGCACAAACAGTTGATTGGAATTACACAGGCTTGTCTCGCTTCACAGCATTTCTTTGCAGCATGTCTGAACAAATCAGATAGTGGCTATGGCAAATTCAGTGTTAGAAGCCTTTTCTCCTCAGAGATCAACATGTTTCTTTAATAGATATAATCTACAATGCCTCAGAAAGATACTATGGATTAGTGTTGTTAAAAGTACTGACTTCGGTACCAAGTCTACTGAAATTTTAAAAATGTGACTTTGAGTGCTGTTGAGCGGATTCGTAAACACCTCTGATTGGCCATTGTTTTCACACGCTAATCAGATATTGGCTACAATGATCAATGCTTCAAAAACATGTTGTAAATAGACATCAGTGACGCTCTTCACAAAGAGCTTACACACACACTCCGCTTTCAAAACGGTTTCAAATTCAAACGCTCCCGTGTGTTGATAATTGTAGCCAATCACAGACATATATGTTGAGCGCGTCAACACAATGACCAATCAGATGTGTTTACGAATTTGCTCAACAGTGCTCAAAGCATCACATTTTTAAAATTTCAGTACCGACTTGGTGTAAAGTCAGTACTTTTGACAACACTACTATGGATGTGGTTTAGCATGGGGGGTGGGGTGGGGTAGGGCTGTCCGGTATAACGATATATATCGTTACCAACAACATATCCTGAAAAGGAACTCGGTGTGGTGCTCATGCTGACTGGCACACTGCTAAAGTGCGCACACAGAAAGCTGCCTCTATCAGAAGGTGATCACGAATTTGGGACGTGCTCGATGTTGAAAAGTCGGTTATGTCTCGAGCCAAAGGAAACTGTGTAAACCGGATGTGAATGCGTTTGGTCTTAAAGTGACAGCAGCCTAATATACCTACCCGCTGCTCTGTGTCATTAATGTGAATCAACAAAAGAGAAAATAACTGCTCTTGACTGAATAACTTTTTCTAGCTTTAATAAGAATAAATTTATATTTAATTCATACAGTGAAGACTATGACTAAGACTTTGATTATTACATTTCTGTACTAATTCTAACTGCAAGTTAAATAAACCTATTGTACCTGAAAAACTTCAGTTGTGTGTATATATATATACAGTACAGTCCAAAAGTTTGGAACCACTAAGATTTTTAATGTTTTTAAGAGAAGTTTCATCTGCTCACCAAGGCTACATTTATTTAATTAAAAATACAGTAAAAACAGTAATATTGTGAAATATTATTACAATTTAAAATAACTGTTTTCTATTTGAATATATTTCACAAAGTAATTTATTCCTGTGATGGCAAAGCTGAATTTTCAGCATCATTACTCCAGTCTTCAGTGTCACATGATCCTTCAGAAATCATTCTAATATGCTGATCTGCTGCTCAAGAAACATTTAATGTGTACAATTGTACAAAATATTTGTGCACAATATTTTTTTTCAGGATTATTTGATGAATAGAAAGTTCAAAAGAACAGTGTTTATCTGAAATCTAATCTTTTGTAACATTATACATGTCTTTACTGCCACTTTTGATTGATTTAATGCATCCTTGCTGAATAAAAGTATTCATTTCTTTAATTTCTTTTCAAAAAAATAAAAATAAAAATTCTTACTGACCCCAAACTTTTGAACGGTAGTGTATAATGCTACAGAAGCTTTGTATTTCAGATAAATGCTGTTCTTTTGAACTTTCTATTCATCAAGGAATCCTGAAAAAAAAAGTACACAACTGTTTTCAACATTGAAAATAATCATAAATGTTTATTGAGCAGCAAATCAGCATATTAGAATGATTTCTGAAGGATCATGTGACACTGAAGACTGGAGTAACGATGCTGAAAATTCAGCTTTGCATCACAGGAATAAATTACTTTGTCAAATATATTTAAATAGTACACAGTTATTTTAAATTGTAATATTTCACAATATTACTGTTTTTTACTGTATTTTTAATTAAATAAATGTAGCCTTGGTGAGCAGACGAAACTTCTTTTAAAAACATTAAAAATCTGTGGTTCCAAACTTTTGGACTGTACTGTATATATATATATATATATATATATATATATATATATATATATATATATAGTATTTGTCCTATTGTTTTCAATTTGCTTTGTTTTCTTACTTTTGATAACAGAAATGAGATAAAATAACACAAAATAACTATATTGTGATAAATATCATTATCGTGAAATAAAATTTCTCATATCATGAAATAAGAATTTGGTCATATTGCCCACCCATGGATTCTAGTTACTATAGTTTTTCATTCATTTCTAGGGAGAAAATAAAACCTGATAGATTTTTTTTTTTTTTTTTTTTTTTTTATGAAGAAAAGCACTTCAAAAAGAATTTGTTTTTTGTTCTTTAAATAAACCCAAACATCGAGAATAATGCCAGTTAACTGAATAAAAGAAGCTAAAATAACTTTCTGAATTGTGTGAATGTGCAGCAGCAGATCTATTATCATCTTGCTGAATTGCTTGAATTCTGTCTTCTTTTTGCTGCTGCTTTTCATCTAGCTAGCAAAACAATCAGTTCTGAATGGTCATTTTTTACTTAATGTAATATGTAAAACACCACACAAATATATTAAGAAGTTTTTTCTTTCTAAAATAGTCAAATCTGTTTCTTCATAGAAGTGAATATGTAACTATGCTAAGCAGGATTTGTTTTCCCTTGAGGTTGGTCGGGCCATTTTGCCCACTGTATTAATTTACTAGTCCGTAAACAATGTGGTCATGTTTACACGTCTCCTTTTTTCTTCACAGTCCTGATGAAGACTCGTGCCAGAAATTCATCCCTTTCATTGGGGTATGTTGTCCATTTACAAATAAGTTCATAATTTGATATATTTTCATTGCTGTATTTGACTCAAAGTATATTTGTTTTCAACCTGACTGCAGGTGGTGAAAGTGGGGATTGTTGAACACACTTCTGCCACATCTGGTTAGTTATACCTTCAATGTATTATGTATTAAATAAGGCTGTCATCTGAACATGTTAACCCTGTAAAGCCTGACGTATGAAATAATAGTCAGAAAAATCACATGGAGCAAATTTTGAAATGCAAAAAAAAAAAAAAAAAAAAAAAAAAAGTTTGAATGTGTTGTTTTTTGTTGAGTATCATTTTTGATACATCAGGCTTTTATGGCTTATATAGCTCACATTCAATGAGGAAAAAACTTAAATTTTACTCAGAGGCCCAAACTGAGCAAAAATTTGCAGTTTGGTGCAGTTGATATTTATATGGCCAAAAAGTTAGATTAAATCTGATGAAAAATGATTGAGAGATATACAAATAAATGTTTCTCAAAAGGCCAAAAGCAGCTTAGAATGAGCCATTTCTATCTACATACACTGCGGGTCCCCTTACATGTTTTGCGCCGACATGTTTCTACAGTAGCCCTAAATGGACAAACTGCTCTACAGAGTGCATTTGCTTGACTGGCTACTCTCTTCTGTCTCCGACGATGACATCTTTGTCCTGTTTTGGCCACCGTAGCTTCTCTATATTGCAATTCGCAATCTCACCACTAGATGGCGCTAGAAATGTACTCAAATTTACACACTTTAAAGGTGCCCTAGAATTAAAAATTGAATTTATCTTGGCATAGTTAAATAACAAGAGTTCAGTACATGGAAATGACATACAGTGAGTCTCAAACTCCATTGTTTCCTCCTTATATAAATCTCATTTGTTTAAAAGACCTCCGAAAAACAGGCGAATCTCAACATAACACCGACTGTTACGTAACAGTCGGGATCATTAATATGTACGCCCCCAATATTTGCATACGCCAGCCCATGTTCAAGGCATTACACAAGCCAGCATTAACATCTGGATCTGTGCACAGCTGAATCAACAGACTAGGTAAGCAAGAACAACAGCGAAAAATGGCAGATGGAGCAATAATAACTGACATGATCCATGATATCATGATATTTTTAGTGATATTTGTAAATTGCCTTTCTGAATGTTTCGTTAGCATGTTGCTAATGTACTGTTAAATGTGGTTAAAGTTACCATCGTTTCTTACTGTATTCACGGAGACAAGACTGTCGTTATTTTCATTTTTTAAACACTTGCAGTCTGTATAATGCATAAACACAACTTCATTCTTTATAAATCTCTCCAACAGTGTGTAATGTTAGCTTTAGCCACGGAGCACTATTAAACTCATTCAGAATCAAATGTAAACATCCAAATACTATACTTACGCGATTAGACATGCTGCATGACGAACACTTTGTAAAGATCCATTTTGAGGGTTATATTAGCTGTGTGAACTTTGTTTATGCTGGTTAAGGCAAGCGCGAGCTTCGGGGGAGGGGAGTACGAGATTTAAAGGGGCCGCGCAGCCTAAATCGGCACATAGTTAATGATGCCCCAAAAATAGACAATTTAAAAAAATGAATAAAAAAAAATTGATGGGGTATTTTGAGCTGAAACTTCAGACACATTCAGGGGACACCTTAGACTTATATTACATCTTTTAAAAAGACGTTCTACGGCACCTTTAAAATCTTCCCGGCCTACTGACATTTGTTATGACATCTACTTCAAAAATTACAATACTCATGATAACTTTCGATTACTCTACAATAAGTAAATTCACTTCACCAGCTAATTGCTCTTTGACAGTGATGCCATAGAAATATACAGGGCTACCGCAAAATCTGAAGTTCAAACACAAAATTGTAAAGATGGTTTCTCGCTTGTTTCTCTGGCACATAAGATCTGTAGGGTTAAAGGGTTAGTTCAGCCAAAAATGAAAATTCTGTCATTAATTACTCACCCTCGTGTCATTCCACATCCATAAGACCTTTGTTCATCTTCAGAACACAAATTAAGATATTTTTGATGAAATCCGATGGCTCAGTGAGGCCTCCATTGACAGCAAGATAATTAACACTTTCAGATGCCCAGAAAGCTACTAAAGACATATTTAAAACAGTTCATGTGACTACAGTGGTTCAGCCTTAATGTTATGAAGCAACGAGAATACTTTTTGTGCACAAAAAAACAAATTAACGACTTTATTCAACAATATCTAGTGATGGGCGATTTCAAAACACTGCTTCATGAAGCTTCGAAGATTTACAAATCTTTTGTTTCGAATCAGTGGTTCAGAGCGTGTATCAAACTGATAAAGTCACGTGATTTCAGTAAACGTGGCTTCGTTATGTCATAAGTGTTTCGAAATTTCAGTGGTTCACCACTGGGGGGGGGGCGTGACTTTGTCAGTTTGATACACAGTTCGAACGATTAATTCGAAACAATATTCGTAAAGCTTCGAAGCTTCATGAAGTAGTGTTTTGAAATCGCCCATCACTAGACATTGTTGAATAAAGTCGTTATTTAGTTTTTTTGCCGCACAAAAAGTATTCTCGTTGCTTCATAACATTAAGGTTGATCCACTGTAGTCACATGAACTGTTTTAAATACGTCTTTAGTAGCTTTCTGGGCATCTGAAAGTGTTAATTATCTTGCTGGCAATGGAAGCCTCACTGAGCCATCGGATTTCATCAAAAATATCTTAATTTGTGTTCTGAAGATGAACGAAAGTCTTACGGGTTTGGAATGACATGAGGGTGAGTGATAAATAACAGAATTTTCATTTTTGGGTGAACAAAACCTTTAAGAAAGTACAATGAATTATAAAAATGCATTTATTTTAAAAACTGCTAACAGCCCTAATATGAAATATAACCAATCGTGAACCTACAATATGTATTATATGTAAATATGTTAATGTGGTTTATGAATGATCTGTTCATGTGATATTGTGTTTGTAGGTGATTCAGATGATGCTGCTCCTGTGGGATCTGCTCTTCTCTCCTCTACTCCTCCTTCACAGATCTCCCCATTACTGAAAGAAGTATCTCCAACGCCTCCCTCTTCTCCCTCTGTACACTTGTCCAGGTACAAACAAACAAACGCATACATTGTCTGAGATCTCTTTAGTCTTCTATTTCCTCAACTTGTGTGTGTGGATGCAGTTCTCCTGGAGGGGGCCAGGGGGAGTTGATGGGCCTTCAGGTTGATTACTGGATTGCTCCGTCAGAGAGGAAGAAAGAACTGGAGAAGAGAGACTCCTCTGGCAAAATCACGCTTAGGTGCACCTTCCGCTCACTGCAGGTTAGCCGCCTCCCACTGGGCGGAGCAGAGATTACACATCAGCCGACCATGTCCATGACTGTTGTCACCAAAGAGAAAAATAAAAAGGGTAAGACGTGGAAACACAAAAATTACACAGTGCCACAGTAACACATTACATTTACATTACAGCAACAAATTCAGTGACAGTCAGTTTATAAAGTGTACTGTATAAGCATCAGAAACACTCTGTCTCTGTGTTCAGTGATGTTTCTGCCTAAAAAGACCAAGGATAAGGAGGCGGAGTCTAAGAGTCAGGTGATAGAGGGCATAAGTCGACTCATCTGCACAGCCAAACACCAGCAGACCATGCTGAAAGGTGATCAGCCAATCAGAATTCATCAAAGTAATCACTACAACTTTCAATACAATCAGAAAATCATGCTTAAAGGGGTCATATCATCACATCATCAGTTCATTGTACTTTGAAAACAAACATATTGCAAAACTTCCTCCACAGTATGAAAAGCGACTAAGCTGCAAAAGTGGCACATTTAAATGCAAATAATTTTGTGGATCTGCAACAAAGTAATGCCAGTCTTGCAAAGACACTGTTATTGAAGAATAGAGCTGTTAAAAGCAGCTCATAAACATTGACTAACAATATATAAATGGACTGAAGGGATTTAAAGCTGCAGTCATTAAGTTTTGCCTCTTTGTCGCCATCTCTGTTTGAAACCTGTAATTGCAGTTTTTCGTGGAATTATCTTTACTTGGGTTGTGCAAGAGCGGATGAATCTAATCTAATGTTTGCTGTCAGTCACCACATTGGTGTACTGTACTTCGGAATCACAGATTGTAGACTTGGAAGTATGACCAAAATAAGAATTTTCACTGGGAAATGTCATCTGAACAAGTAAGTAACAGTAAGAAAAAAAGCATTACAATAAATCGCAGTGCCAATGGTGATTAAATCTAACAATCCCTTAGCTCGGATCACTTCAAACCATTCACATTATTATTATTATTGTTATACTTTGCTTTCAAATTATTAATGTTAACAACATCAGCATTGCGTGACTACATGTATTTAGTGTGCATTAGAATTACCTGAATTTCAATTTCAATTTCAATTTCTGTAGCCATTCTACAGTCCGAAGTCTTTTGCTTTTGACTACAGGTGAATCTCCAGTTGTCACTGATGATTGTCATTTGGATCTTTCTGGATTACAATCCACCATCAAAATGATAAGTTTAATTATTTTAGCTCCTGTGAGAAAAGGCTATAAATGATCCGCTACCAGCAGCATCCTCACATGCCATATAGCCTACTAGCTGGGTCTCCTTCGTTATGTAAACAGAGACATGACGTAATGACGCAAAAACGAACGGCGACATGCTCAAATTTCCCGCGGAAACCTACCAGTACTCCTCTTATTAGAAAACATTATTACAAGCTTACCGTTGTGAATCGGGCTAAGGTAAGGAGATATGATTGAGACATGAAATGATTTTGGATCATTTTTAACCAAATTACAGACTGCAGCTTTAAAATGAATAATGAAAATTATGTAGAAAATGACCCCTTTAAGTAATCCGTGTATGAATGCAAATTGCACTGTCAATTAAATATAAGATTTTTTTTTTTTTTAATTTACAATAATAAATTATATATAGTTCAAAATTTTGGGATCAATATTTTTTGTAAAGAAATTAATATTTATATTTTATTATAAAGTTTTACATCGTTACTAAAGATTTCAAGTGTTCAATTGATACTAAACAAATTTCATCAAAGAATCCTGAAAAAAAATGTTTCAAAGTTTCCATAAAAATATTAAGCAGCACAACTGTTTTCAACATTAATAATAAGAAATGTCTCTTAAACACCAAATCCGCATATTAGAATGTTTTCTGAAGGATCATGTGACACTGAAGACTGGAGTAATGATGCTGAAAATTCACAGGATTAAATAAATGATTAAATAAATCACAATATTACTGTTTTTACTGTAATTTTGATCAAATAAATGCAGCCTTGGTGCGCATAAAAGACTTTCAAAAATATTTAAAAAATTGTAGACCCCAAACTTTTGAACGGTGGTGTGTGTGTGTGTGTATATATAATATCTATATGCTTCTCTACATAATTTAGATATTAATAAGGTATAATTGATGTTTGTGGAATTGGCTAAAAACTCAGTCATGTGTGTTTGTATTTTTGCTCTCTGCAGTGTTGATAGATGGAGTAGAATGGAACGATGTGAAGTTTTTTCAGCTGGCAGCTCAGTGGTCATCTCACGTCAAACACTTCCCACTTGCCATCTTCGGACCCTCCAAAGGGCCTTACTGAACTACAGCCTCACATCTTCACTCCTCTATGCTACGGCTGCCTTTACACTCAGTGCTGCCTGATGTTTTTATTTAAAATATCTGCTTTCTCACGGTTTGTCTGTTTTTTGTTTTTTTTTATTTTGACATTTGATTGTTCTTTTATGAAAGACTTGATGCAGTCTTGGAAACAGGGCATATTTTTTGATTACTTATGTTGAGCTTTTAAAACCCTCCAGTGGTTATAGTAAAAAGACTAATGAACTGAATCTTTACAACTGATTTAACTCCATAACTAGTGAGTTTTGTGTCATTCTGCAAAGCTGTATCCACACATTTGAGCATCATTTCAGCAGCCATCACACTTGTGGGAGAGCAAACCAGCAAAAGGGAGAAAGGAACGATGCTTTTGATTTATCAAAAGGACAAACTCTGGACTGGATTTTGCTTTGGATGGATTTTCCACGTGGCTTAGTCCTGAAGACGGCTGAAGCATTTTATCCTCTCTCTCACTCTATAACCTCAGCGAGGTCAGAGAGTCTTTCGAAGGTTAATTGTGTGCGTATGTGTATGTGTGTGTGTTGCAGTCTTAACCTTGTTATATGTGGTTTACTTTTTTCTGTAGGTTTGTGTGTGTGTGAATGTATTCACTGAAGGTACTGAACGCTAAAGCACTTTTAAAACATTACTAGATTGTGTTTTTGTTATAATGCTTCCTGTAGTGCACAGCGCTGTTCACTCCAGATAAAAACTGCAGCAAAGCTTTATGGGAACTTTGAAACTGGACTGGGTGTCTGTGTCTGCATTAGATGGACCACTGTCACACCTGTGTGCTGCACTCTTTAAAATCTTTTTTTAATGTTTTCATTTTTAATTTCTTAGAATGAAATGTATGTTCTGTTTTGTTTGTTGGCTTGTTTGAGGATGTCAAATAACCCCCAGATGCTGTATTGGATTTAAAATAATGTGCCTCAATATTTTTAGAACATATTCAGGTCATACTTCACCCCAAAATCAAAAGAAAAGAAATAAGAAATTATATTTGGATTTGTAGAAAATGCAGCCTATTTTAGGACAAATAATTACATTTTTAAATAACAAATAATTCAAATTTCAATTAAATGTTTTTCCATCGTAATGAATTTCATTTTCAAGTACAAATTTACACATCATTTTTTACTGTAATACACAGATAATGAACATTTTCAATTTGTTAACACTACTATTAATGCATTAGGTATCAATGAAATAGAATGAACAATATTTTACACATTTATTAATCTTAGTTAATTACCACATTTTTTACATTTCAAGTTGTATAAATTAACATGAATGTATTATGAATTAACAATTAAATATAATATATTTATAAACTAACATTAAACTAGATTAATATTTAGATTAAAATATTATTCATGGTTAGTTCATGAGACCAAATGTGTTAATTAATTAAACCTTATTGTAAAGTTTTGGCAAAAATCGAATGAGAATCACCTTCTGAATAATAAGAAGCAAAACATTTGAGTAATGACACTCGATTTGTCACAATCTAGAAAAACTTAATGACTAAAAAAAAAAAAAAAAAAATTCTTCTGCTTTTGGAGTGAAATATGACTGGTTTGTTCCTCGAACACTAAAAGAAGGAGCTACATAAATGCCACTATATCTTAATCTCACTAAATGTAGCATAAGAATTACAGTGTTCCACAGCCTGTGTGCTTATACCTGCCTGTAGGTGAGATGAGCATGTGTAGATACTGATGTCTCAGTGTTATAAAGGTATTAGACATGCCTTTTTCATAAGGCCTTTTAGGGAGGCTTTGAACTATCTCTTAGTCTCTGTTTTTCAGGATGGAGAGATCATTTAATCCTCATTACTCATTTAGAGTAGATTTAAATCGAATTATATTGTGCCTCACTTGCTCCTTAGAAAGCCAAAATATGTCAAAAAACAAACCCAACCCGTGAGGGAACCATCCCGTACTTCAACTCAGACTCGCACTTGTCACGATTAATGCAAGCTAGTGGCAAACCTGTGCAGTGATGTCAGTGTTGTTCTGTTTATGGTCAGCAGAGGTTTGGTGCAGTGTAATGGAAATATTTCATGCTTGTCCAGACTGTAAAAGGTTCATAATTTATCATACACAGTATGTAAGGAGCTGTGCTGATGATGTCAGCTTATAGTTAAAACTGTGCTAAAGAACTCTGTTTGTTTGTTTAAATGTATACCTGCCACTAGTATTAGTTTTTTTTTTTTTTTTATAAAAAATATATAATTTAAAAAAAACTTTTAGCTTTTTAATTTAAATGTTCTGCTCCAGTTATGGGGGATTACTTGGATAAATTTGTATTTGTAAGAAAAACTGTTGAAAAAATACTACCACTGTAATTCCTTAACTGGAATTTAATAAACTACACACACTAAGATGCTTTTGTTCTGGTTCCTGCTTGTGATTTTTATACTTGTTGGATGAATATTAAACAGATCAAGTCACCAAACATTGATACAAAACTCAGCTAGAAATGCAGGCAACTATATGAGAGGAGTCTGCAGCTCTCTGAATATCACAATATTTACAATGCTAAATGTTTTGGAATGTCTTTTGACTCATCTTGTAAAATATGAATGTAAAAAATTAAATATAAAGCTCATGAATCTCTAAATAATTATATATGGAAATTATAATTTAGCAGATTTATTATTTAATAATGTGTTAAAGGGTTAGTTCACCCAAAAATGAAAATTCTGTCATTTATTACTTATCCTCATGCCGTTCCACACCCGTAAGACCTTCGTTAATATTCAGAACACAAATAATATATTTTAGTTGAAATCCGATGGCTCAGTGAGGCCTTCATAGGAAGCAATGAAGATCCATAAAGGTACTAAAAACATATTTAAATCATTTCATCTGAGTACAGTGGTTCAATATTAATATTATAAAGCGACGAGAATATTTTTGGAGCGCCAAAAAATGAATCGGAGCATAAATGAATCAGTGTGTCGAATCATGATTCAGATCGCGTGTCAAACTCGGTCAAACTGGCAACGGCTGAAATCACGTGACTTTGGCGCTCCGAACAGCAGATTCGACACACTGATTCATCTGTGCTCCGATGCTTCCTGAAGCATTGTTTTGAAATCGGCCATCACTAAATAAGTCGTTATTTTTTTATTTTTTTTTATTTTTTGGCGCTCCAAAAATATACTCGTCGCTTTATAGTATTAATATTGAACCACTGTACTCACATGAACTGATTTAAATATGTTTTTAGTACCTTTATGGATCTTGACAGAGGAAGTGTCCATTGCTCCATATGGAGGCCTCACGGAGCTATCGGATTTCAACTAAAATATCTTAATTTGTGTTCTGAAGATTAACGAAGGTCTTACGGGTGTGGAACGGCATGATGGTACGTAATAAATGACAGAATTTTCATTTTTGGTGAACTAACCATTTAAAGTCCCCCTGTAGTCAATAATTTTATCCCTTAAAACTCATCTTTGATCACCAAAATGACACATTTAAACATTTTTTCCTGTGAAAAGAAATTTCTTCATGCCTTAAAATAGCTTGAATGTAACTCTACACCCTTGTTTCATGTATGGAGTACCTCAAAAATGACGTGTTTTTGTAGGCCAACCCAGAAGTTAGCGGCGCACGGGTTCCCTCGTTTTTCCCATAGACTTTTGGAAAATCGCAAAAAATAAGCTCTGTGTTTAACAAAGGGTTATGACACTTATACGTTCTGTCTGTCAAGATAATCTTTACAAGTTAACACAACATTTATACATTTTGAAGCCTAAATAAAGTCGTCAGATATAAAAAGCTAACAGTAGGCTATTCTCCTATAAACGGACTACAGCACACCATCAATGTCACCACCACCAAGCTTCCTCAAACTTTATTTAAAAAAACGACTTTATTT
Source organism: Megalobrama amblycephala (assembly GCF_018812025.1). NCBI lineage: Eukaryota > Metazoa > Chordata > Actinopteri > Cypriniformes > Xenocyprididae > Megalobrama > Megalobrama amblycephala. The sequence goes on along the minus strand of NC_063053.1, from coordinate 28,821,443 downwards.
AAAAACATGCTCGCTGATTATGATCTGCGCTGCGTATGAATAGCCTACTTATCCAGTTTTTCATGAGAAATGCTGTCCAAATGTCTTGTTTGTCATGATGAAGTCCCCGCCAAAGGAAGTAGTCCCTTGTTAGCAACTGCCGTTTTTTAAGACACAATAAAGGTTTAAAAAAATCACAAGTGGGTTATAACTGGTGTGTTTTATGTCATAGATCAAAACGTGAAAATATTTAGAGGCTTTGTTAACCACAGACCTTATTTCAGGCAATTTAGCAAAAACCCATTAAAAAAACCCATAAGGTGCGTCCCAATTCGCGTACTTATGCACTATTCTATAACGATTTTAAATATAAATAGCGCAAGTAGTGCATTCACACTGAAAATTAAAAAAAGAAAAAGTGCACTTTAAATACCCGGATGATGCACTAAATTAACGGAAATTAAGTGTGGAATGTTGGACACTTCATGCACTCAACTGTCGCAGATTTAATTACGTAGCGGAGGGGGAGAGAGTATCGGACTCCGTTGTTAAATGACAAAATAACCTTATACAATTCACGCACTACATAGATGAGAACATAGTGTATAAGTGCAAAGTGTATAGTGCGTAGTTTGGGACGCAACTATAGACTTTAGGTCCTTTAAGTCCTAAAACGCTAACTCGCTTCCTGGTTTTGCCTACAAAAACTTGTCATCTTTGAGGTACTCTATTATATCAAAGACTATAGAATAACACTTAAAGGGACTTTGATTATATGCAGATCTATGAATATGCTAATTAGCCCCGCCTCCACTCATGCGCAAGCTCAGCGATCCACTCGGTCAACTTACTGAGGTAAATGCTTTTTACAACGTCGGACACATGACGGTAATTAATATGATTAGCCTTTTGCTTGACTACATTATCAAACAGCTAATAATGTGTTGCTAATGTTACACAAACCATGTTCCCGTTCACGAGTCAGACAGCTGCCTTCTAACAGTCAGTATCCTACAAACGCTTTGAACAGCTCAGAAAATCAGTGAAGAAAGGCATATAGTTCATCATAGCATCGTTATACATCATACACCTACTATATTGCTAAATCTACAAGATTTTTCATATCAACAGAAAAATATAGCCTACCGGGATAACCTGGCTTCTTGAGACTCTCCTGCTTCAGAGCGGTCATAGTTAATGATATGCTAAAGCCTGCCAGCACATTGCTGTGATTGGTTACAAGGTAGTTTGTGACGTCACAAACACCAGCGATTTCAAACCGCGTTTTTGAGACTGTCTTTAGATCACTGCAGTTTTAAACAGAAAATACTTAGCAATGGTGTTGACTGATGAATTTGCACATGGTTTGTCTTAAAGCATATTAAACATTAAAAACTTGATTTTCACCACAGGGAGACTTTAATATATATTTTTAAAAAGATGTTATCTTTTGAAATGAGAGCAAATTTATGAAGAGTAAAGAGGTTTATTATGTTAATTTAAAGTCCTATGAAGTCCTAATAATATTAATACAATTTTGTATAAATTTCTTTTTACATATTTTAATTTATTTTATATTTTAAATGTTATATTAAAATATGGCTGTATGTAATAAGTATGTAGCCTATCTAACAAACGCAGACTAGATAGACATTTTCCTACACATAAAGTCCTCAAAAAAAAACATATTTAAATATTATTTTAAAAAGTACAAAGTTAAAAAGTATGTAGCCTACATATTATTTTTAATGCACATTCCCCTATATACTAGTACTATTTTTAAATAATAACACATGCAATAATCAAGCAAACAGTATTAAGAGCAATACAGATTAAAGATGTGTTGACAAATCATGCACAAAAGCTGAAACATAATATAACATTAAATCAGAAAGTACAGCACGGGAGTTAGTGATCCGGTCTTGTGACGTCATCGCCCTTGCACCGGAGCAGGAAGTGCCGGCGGTCGGTGGGACTCTAAACAACCTTCTGTTTTTGCTGCGCACTCTCATGCTTTACCAAACAAACATGTAACAGTACATCCACAAACCGAACCAGAATCCACCGAACCAGACCTGAGCTCAAACCCATGACGGCTGGGACACCCTAGCGGCGCACTGAGACTCATTTACCGGAGGAGAGATGAAGGAGCTGCGGGGCTGCGGCATGCGGAGCGCCGTCGGGTTCCTCTCCCGCAGGACGATCGGGGGACAGCCGAAGCTGAAGGAGGAGTTCCAGCGGCGCAGACTGGCCGGCTGCTCCAGCCTGTATAAGAAGGACATGCTCGGCCACTTCGGCTGCGTCAACGCCATCGAGTTTTCCAACAATGGAGGCCAGTGGCTGGTGTCCGGTAAGATCCTCCGGTTCTGCACGCTGATCTTTCTAATGTGGGTCAGCGAGAGAGAGACAGACAGGAGTCTCAGACGGAGTATAGAATAAGCATTCAGAATAAAATGTGCATGCATATATCACAAATGAAGCCTTTGACTTGAGTTCAGGATTGATTTGACATCTTCATTTGTCAGATTGTGCTTGCATGTTTTAATTTTCTGTGCATTGCAAGTAAATAACTAAGAGAGGGTTTCCGTCTTTTTTGGCATTATTTATAAGCATGCACTCCGTAAAAAAAACTTTTACACAAAGAAATCAGTATCAATAAAATTATATTACATTACATAATGTACACATGAGATAAGCTTATCCTACATGGAGTGGGTCGCCCCTCATGGGTGTAACCATGTTGACATCACGTGATCAGCCTTGTCATGCAATTGACAATTAGTTACTAATAAGTTACTACTGATAATCAATAAAAACATCTGCCATGCCATAGTTCAAGGACAAATGGCAGGACATTAAGCACTAAGTGCGAACACATTGTGGTCATAGCCCATCCAGATACAGTCACTGCACATAAAAACTTGTTAGAATTGAATCCAGAAATGTCCAGAAATTAACAATCTTCATCCATCCAGGCTGATTGGTGTCAGAATTAAGATTACAGTATTAAAGGTGCCGTAGAACGTCTTTTTAAAAGATGTAATATAAGTCTAAGGTGTCCCCTGAATGTGTCTGTGAAGTTTCAGCTCAAAATACCCCATAGATTTTTTTTAATTAATTTTTTTAACTGCCTATTTTGGGGCATCATTAAATATGAGCCGATTTAGGCTGCGGCCCCTTTAAATGCTCACGCTCCCCGCCCACGGAGCTCGCGCTTGCCTTAAACAGTGTATAAACAAAGTTTACACTGCTAATATAACCCTCAAAATGGATCTTTACAAAGTGTTTGTCATGCATGCTGCATGCATACATCGGATTATGTGAGTATTGTATTTATTTGGATGTTTACATTTGATTTTGAATGAGTTTGAGTCTATGCTCTGTGGCTAACGGCTAATGCTACACTGTTGGAGAGATTTATAAAGAATGAAGATGTGTTTATGAATTATACAGACTGCAAGTGTTTAAAAATGAAAATAACAACAGTCTTGTCTCCGTGAATACAGTAATAAACGATGGTAACTTTTAGGGCTGCACGATATATCGCATGCGATTGTCACGCGCATTTCGTCAGTAAAGCCGGTTTCCTGATTACTGCTAAATCGCCATCACATGCTTTCAAATGGAGTGGCATTTAATAGACAGAACCGTAGATCACTGAAAAGCCACGCAATATCGCGTTCATTATCGAAGGCGATTCATCTGCAATATGAACGCGATATTGCGTGGCTTTTCAGTGATCTACGGTTCTGTCTATTAAATGCCGCTCCATTTGAAAGCAGGTGATGGCGATTTAGCGGTAATCAGGGAACCGGCTTTACTGACGAAATGCGCGTGACAATCTCATGCGATATATCGTGCAGCCCTAGTAACTTTAACCACATTTAACAGTACATTAGCAACATGCTAACGAAACATTTAGAAAGACAATTTCCAAATATCACTAAAAATATCATGATATCATGGATCATGTCAGTTATTATTGCTCCATCTGCCATTTTTCGCTATTGTCCTTGCTTGCTTACCTAGTCTGATGATTCAGTTGTGCACATCCAGATGTTCTGCCCTTGTGTAATGCCTTGAACATGAGCTGGCATATGCAAATATTGGGGGCGTACATATTAATGATCACGACTGTTACGTAACAGTCGGTGTTATGTTGAGATTCACCTGTTCTTCAGAGGTCTTTTAAACAAATGAGATTTATATAAGGAGGAGGAAACAACGGTGTTTGAGACTCACTGTATGTCATTTCCATGTACTGAACTCTTGTTATTTAACTATGCCAAGATAAATTAAATTTTTAATTCTAGGGCACCTTTAAGCCAGATAAACCTAAACAAAAACACACTGAATGCACTTTTAATGGCCATTGTAGATGGTTCAGACTGTAGAAGGGCTTCCATTTTTTGTGTCATACACTTTTTCTTGCTGACTCATTAATTGGTTGCAGCTGTTGCTGATTTTTTTGGCTTCACGTATTCATTCCTGGTTGAGTCTTTATTTTTGTCCTTTGTATGTTTTTGCACTTGCATATTTGCAGTCTTTACGTTAGTGAACACGCAGAGTTCCAGAGAGTTCCCATGCTATTGCTCATGGAAACCAGGAAATATCAGGCAATTTTGAAATGGTGGATTCAAGGCTTGGAAAGGTTTTCTAGTAATAATTGTCTCTAAACTATTTAATCAGCTAGAAATTGCTCTCTCTAATTGCATTCTTTAAAAAAATAAAACAACAACCTTGTCCATTACTGCCTAGAAATGTCATGGAAATCATGGATCGAAATACTGAGAGGTGAAAGTATAGTGCTTTTTTCCTTACACAGGATTTGTACTGAAAAGTACATGATGCCTGCGGTCAACTTTTTCTTAGTTTCACTGCAAAACCTCAAAACTTCTGGTTCATTTTGCACAACAGATGTGACACTTAAATAGCAGTAGGATGCTGTCAGCATCTTTAATGACAAAAACAGGTTTGCGACAACAAGTGCTCCTGTTTAAATAAAACATGTCAATCTGTTTAGTCTCACAATTACAGAATCATTCTCAAAATGTTTTTTTTTAAATGTTTTTGAAATAGTAATATTGTGAAATATTATGACAGTTTATAATTTTTATAATTAGTATACGTATCAAGAAACCGCAGTTTATTCAAACCTTGACCGCACGTGTATTGATATACATAACTGCTCACCAGCATCTTTCCCCTGTTCTTTATGAACTCCTTTGGCTTCCAGTATCGGCTCGTATTGATTTTAAAACCTTGATTTTAACATTTAAAGCCCTTCATGGGATATCTTGTATAATTTAGTTGCTCTTTACACCTCAACTCGCTCTCTCCGCTCTTCTGACTCCTCTAATCTTCAGCAGCCTACATTTAAATTGAAGTCGATGGGTGGTCGTGCCTACTCTGTTTCAGCTCCGCAGTTGTGGAATAAACTTCCTCTGGCAATTATAAATTTCCAAACACTGGACTGTTTTAAGAAGTCTTTAAAGACCCATCTTTTTAAAGTTGCTCATTGTCTCTGAGTGTACTATCATTACTTCTGATTTGTTTTATTTTTATCTTCTGTTTTTTATATTTTTGTACTTGTATATTGTTTTGTGTAGCTCTTTGAGTTTGAGAAAAGCGCAACATAAATAAAATGTATCATCGTCGATATATTTTCTAACTTCTGCTAAGAACAAGCTTCTCAGTCTCTTCTGTGATTTCTGTAAAACAGCCAGATTGTGTGCACATAACCCTACAGTTAAACCCTCGAGAGAGTGATGTTGAAATCAATTGGTCGATTACTCTGGTGAATTTATTAATATGTCTTCTGTCTTAGGAGGAGATGACCGCAGGGTGTTGCTGTGGCACATGGAGAAAGCAATACACTCACGGGCCAAACCGATCAAGTTGAAGGGGGAGCACCTGTCCAACATCTTCTGCCTGGCATTTGACAGCACCAACAAACGTGTTTTCTCAGGAGGTAAAACGAGCAGCTGCTCAGATTCGTGATACTACAGAGGGAAGATCAAATGTCTAACGTTTCTGTCTGTCGCTGCAGGAAATGATGAGCAGGTGATTCTGCATGATGTGGAACGCGGCGAGACGCTAAACGTCTTCTTGCATGATGACGCTGTGTACGGTCTGTCCGTCAGTCCTGTTAATGACAACGTCTTCGCAAGCTCCTCTGATGACGGCCGAGTTCTCATATGGGACACACGAGAACCGCCACATGGAGGTACGCACAAGTGAAAAGCTGAATTTTGCTTTAATGACAAATACAGGATAGTCACATACAGCACAGTGTTTCAGGATGTACGCTACCCTTCAAAAGTTTGGGGTTGGTTACATTTTTAAAATGTTTTTGAAAGAAGTCTCTTACGCTCACCAGCATTTATTTGATCAAAAATACAGTAAATCCAGTAATATTGTGCAATATTATTACAATTTAGAGGGTTATTTCACCCAAAAATGAAAATTCTGTCATTTATTACTCACCCTCATGCCGTTCCACACTTGTAAGACCTTCTTTAATCTTCGGAACACAAATTAAGATATTTTTGTTGAAATCCGATGGCTCAGTGAGGCCTGCATAGCCAGCAATGACATTTCCTCTCTCAAGATCCATTAATGTACTAAAAACATATTTAAATCAGTTCATGTGAGTACAGTGGTTCAATATTAATATTATAAAGCAACGACAATATTTTTGGTGTGCCAAAAAACCAAAATAACGACTTCAAATTTCAAAACACTGCTTCAGGAAGCTTTGGAGCGTTATGAATTTTTTGTGTCAAATCAGTGGTTCGGAGCGTCAAAGTCACGTGATTTCAGCAGTTTGGCGGTTTGAGACGTGATCCGAATCATGATTCGACTCACTGATTCATTTATGCTCCGAAGCTTCATGAAGCATTGTCATTGGAAATGTCATTGGAAATGTCTATGCAGGCCTCACTGAGCCATCTGATTTCAACAAAAATATCTTAATTTGAGTTCCGAAAATGAACGAAGGTCTTACGGGTGTGGAACGGCATGAGGGTGAGTTATAAATGATACTATTTTCATTTTTGGGTGAAATAACCCTTTAAAAGAACTGCTTTTTATTTTAATTCATTTAAATATTTAATTTATTCCTGTGATGGCAAAAGTAATTTTCAGCATCATTACTCCTCCTCAGAGTCACCACATTCAGAGTCACCACATTCAGAGTCACCACATTCAGAGTCACCACATTCAGAAATCATTGTAATATGTTGTTTTGGTGCTCAAGAAACATTTATTTTAAAAATTGTTGTGCTGCTTAATATTGTGGAAACCATGGAATATTTTTCAGGATTCTTTGAGTTCTATAACCTCTATTCCATCTAAAGCATGAACTGTTCTAGAAACCCTGGTTTACTCTTATTCTGTTGTGTGTTTTAGAACCATTCTGCTTGGCCAACTATCCATCGGCGTTTCACAGCGTGATGTTTAACCCTGTAGAACCCCGTCTGCTGGCCACTGCAAACTCTAAAGAGGGGGTGGGGCTATGGGACATCCGCAAACCCCGCAGGTGAGATGGAAATCTATCCAAAAAACACTTTTTTTCTTTCAAAGGCCAAAAGAAAATTTGAATGGGGCCAAAATTTTTCAGAGTAATTATCAGATCTCTGCACTTTCACTTAATAATTTCATGATACATATGAAGAGTTCCATTGCAAAAACCTCTAAGTCCATCTGACATGTTTTCTTTTAAATGAGCATTTTTTTTTACCAGGCTCCTATATTTAGATTCAGTCATTTCACTTTAATGGCAATGAAAATGTTCCTAGTCAGTTATTGAAATGCCTTATTATCAAAAATGTATTTAAAAAATGTGACTGTCTTTTGCTGCAAAATCAGCTAAGTTAATGTGCTTTTTTGCAAAGTCTACCTCTTTGGACAACAAGACATAGTCAAACATCCATTTCTGTCAGATTTACAGCAGCAAAAGGAACACTTTTGTGTTTACTTACTACTCTGCCACTGTAACAATGGACAAAACATGATAAAAACTGGCAGCTCGGCAACTGAAAGCCAGCTCATGCGCACACCGTCATTCATCTTGAAATCCAATTGGTTCTTCTGTGGACTTAAAGGCTTTTGCTGACAAAGGGGTAGTGGCATTTAGCGGTCATATAGCGTTTCATTATTTTTGGATGAGAGTTTCAAATTTTGACACTGACGCCTGTTTCACACTGGATGCGCAAGCAGCTTGTGTACTGCAAGTACAGACGAGTGTCGTCCATTTTGCCACTTTTTTCAGTTATTCTCCTCTGACCTCTGTCTGTCATGTGCACTGTAAAATTCAATACGTTCAGAATATTCAAAACATTTGAGGAAACGTATTACCTCAAAACATTTAAGCAAACTAACTCATTTTTTTTAAGTTAGTAGAACTTAAAATTTTTGTGACAAGTGGGGTGGGGCAGAGAGCCGTGGAAGCGGAGCAAGGCCAGTGTGGTGCTCATGATGTGTCTCTCATTAACAGTCACGTCAGCGGCATCCCTTCGCTCCCACAGTCCTCAGCCGCGCCCCACTCATCATAATATTAATTACATACAGTTCATTTACATAAACATCACATTCAGATATCGGTTAAATGTTAGATAGCAGATAACACATGCTATTATACTATTATAACTATCAAAGAGACTGTCATTATATACTTGCATTTTTGTATATATATATATATATATCTCAAACAACACGGTATATATGATCTTAAAAGTTTTATAGCCCATCCTCTACCTAACCACAGGCTCTACTCTTCACCACAATGATAACCCTACAAAAACTATCACAACAGAACCCCCTGTAAATCCCAACATAACACAACATTAAACACTTATTAAATATTAAATATAATCTCCCTGGCTATTAGGGATGTCAGTTTACACAAATTCCCACGATCAATCATCATTTAAATTGCAAATGCTGCTCAAAACGCCATGTTCCTCACCAAATGAATGAGAAGGGTTTTTTAATCTAAATAAAGGGCTAGTAGGATTGTAAATAAGTTGATGTGATTGATCTTTTATTAAATTACTTATTTAATAATTAAATATAATGACTAATACAACATGTCACCAACACTGCCAGAGATGCATCAGAATGTTTAGCCTAATCCTGTTGTGGACGCGCTCTTCCTGGAACAACAGCAACTAAACCCAATTAATTCACAACGATTTAATTAAATAGTGTCCTCATTAATGTTATGTAATATGACAGTCCCAATCATAGTTAAGCCTATTATTAGTCGTGCATTGCAGTTTGAGCTGCGCGAGTCGCGCACTGAAGCGCTGAATGAACACCGGTAAACTGGAGCACTTTGCTAGTGAAGCAAAGAAACACATCTTTTAATCTTTTATCTCAGATTAATCAGATATATACAAAATAAACATAATATTACAAATTATATCTGCACAAAATGACACAAATGAACAAGTGAAGTGTTACTACATGCTATTCAGAATGTGCGGGTCATGTTGTGGACACACTCTTCCTAGAGCAATGCGATGAAACTAAATGGCAACTAAACCCAAATAATTCACAATATGTTTTATTACAATATTGTTCTCTTTATAATGTTATGTAATATGACAGTTCCAATCATAGTCATTATTAGTTGTGCTTTGCTGTTTTAGCTGCGTGTGCAGAAGCTGATTTACTACAGTGTTAATTCTAAACCAAATCCATCCTCTATGAGAGAAATCAGATATAGATATGCCTACACAAAATAAACACAATATTACAACTTACATTTGCACAAAACAAAAGGCTGCAAATGCACACGCAAACTTATAGTCATGGTGAAGGTGTAACTCTAGCTGTAAAATGGTCCCAAACATAACTCCAGCGCACTCGCTTCATTCTTCTAGTGTCTGCTTTACGTGTTTTGCGGTTGAGCAGTAAGAACGCGCATGAACCTGCTTAATCAACGATCGATTCATTTTAAACGATTAAATGTATTATCGACAATTAATCAATCGTCGATTAATCGTTTACATCCCTTCTCCCTGTTAATCTTGTGTAAAAACACAAAATAACACTTAATTATAAAGTCTGACGCAAAGCATGCTGGGAATTAGAAATCTGTTGTAACTCAATTATATTAAAGGTCCCGTTCTTCGTGATCCCATGTTTCAAACTTTAGTTAGTGTGTAATGTTGTTGTTAGAGTATAAATAAAATCTGTAAAATTTTAAAGCTCAAAGTTCAATGCCAAGCGAGATATTTTATTTAACAGAAGTCGCCTACATCGAACGGCCAGTTTGGACTACATCCCTCTACTTCCTTCTTTAATGACGTCACTAAAACAGTTTTTTGACTAACCTCCGCCCACAGGAATACACAAGAGTTGCGTTTGTAGAGTGTGTTTGTCGCCATGTCGTCGAAACGCTGTTATTTTCATCCCGCAGTCCAATCACCGGGTCTGATTCCGGCTCAAATTGATAGGGTAAAATTAAAGAGATGTTTACAATAACACTGAGCGCGTGCATCTCCACGTTATGGTAAGAGGCGTGACCTTTCCGGACAAGGTTCGCTAAGCTGCTGTCGAATCACAACACAGGAACCGCTGGCACAATCAGAACTCGTGACGTATTTCTGAAGGAGGGACTTCATAGAACAAGGAAGTCATCAGCCCGTTTTTATGACAGTGGAAACAGCGGTATACAGATAAGTAAATTATGTGAAAAATACTGTGTTTTTTTACACGCGAAACATGAACATGTTATATTGCACACTATAAACACAATCAAAGCTTCAAAAAACCACGAAAAACGGGACCTTTAAGTTCAGCTTACTAAAATTTTGAGTTCATGCAATGTCTTTCTATTAAGTACAATGAACTTTTATTATTTAAGTGACACAAACTCGTTTCATTTAATTAATTTCACTGTTCGATTTTTTTCAGTGTGCTTTGATTTATTATGGGCAGCATACTCTGCTGCGATGCGACTGTTCCCCTCCAACTGTCCCATACATATGCATATAACATGCTGTATACATGTAGTTTACATGATAAAAGTAATTGTTAACATTAAGCTAGTTTACCTCTAATTTTAATAATTTAAACAGGGCTTTCACTGGCACTGCTGCTTCTGCTCTGCTCTTGTTATTGACACGTGCAGCCAGTGTGAATGTTCTAATCTGTTAACATGGGCGCCGAAAAAATACTTGTAGCTTACACTTTGCTTATGCGTCCACGCCGTACAGTGTGAAACAGGCGTGAGAAAGAATTTTTAAAAGATTTCCAAAGTTCATATTTTTGACAGTATCCGAAGCAATAATGGCTTATGCTAAACCTTTTACATATTTTTTCCATAATAAATTTTATTTGCATAAATACATAACCATTCAAAAGTTAGGTCGATTTGTTTTTTGAAAAAAAAAAAATTCATGTATCAAGCATGCAATAAATTGATCAAAACTCTGATGCTAAAGACATTTATAATGTTAGAAAAGATTTCTATTTTAAAATATAGTCTGTACTTTTGAACTTTCTATTAATTTGAGAATTATGAAAAAAATGCCACGCTTTCCACAAAAATATTAAATGGTTAGTTAACCCAAAAATGAAAATAATGTCATTTATTACTCACCCTCATGTTGTTCTACACCCGTAAGACCTTCGTTAATATTCAGAGCACAAATGAAGATATTTTTGTTGAAATCCGATGGCTCAGTGAGGCCTGCATAGGGAGCAATGACATTTCCTCTCTCAAGATCCATAAAGGTACTAAAAACATATTTAAATCGGTTTATGTGAGTACAGTGGTTCAATATTAATATTATAAAGCAACGAGAATATTTTTGGTGTGTCAAAAAAACAAAATAATGACTTATATAGTGATGGCCGATTTCAAAACACTGCTTCAGGAAGCATCGGAGCGTTATGAATCTTTTGTGTCGAATCATGATTCGGATCGCGGGTCAAACCGCTAAACTGCTGAAAACACGTGACTTTGGTGCTCCAAACCGCTGATTCAACACAAAAGATTAATAATGCTCCGAAGCTTCCTGAAGCAGTGTTTTTAAATCGGCCATCACTATATAAGTCGTTATTTCTGGGGGGTTTTGGCGCACCAAAAATATCGTCGACGCTTTATAATATTAATATTGAACTACTGAACTCACATGAACTGATTTAAATATGTTTTTAGTACATTAATGGATCTTGAGAGAGGAAGTGTCATTGCTAGCTATGCAGGCCTCACGGAGCCATCGGATTTCAACAAAAATATCTTAATTTGCATTCCGAAGATGATAATAATAATAATAAAAATATTATAAATTAATTATGACATTATTTTCATTTTTGGGTGAACTAACCCTTTAAGCAGCACAACTGTTCAACATTTATAATAATAATAAGAAATGTTTCGTGAGCACCAAATCATCATATTAGAATGAAAACAAGGAATGCAAAAAAAAAAAAAAGAAAAAAGAAAAATGCTACGTGGGGTGTGAGTTCCTTATCTCGGTGCTCTTTGGATATAAGGGATGATTCAGCTCATAAAAAATAACAACAATCCAAGGCACTAGAGTGTTATTGAAAAAATATAAAAAGCCTTTATTTCGTCATGGCTTAAGTATTTTAAAAACAGGTGACAAGTACTGCACACCCTGGTTTTTATATTTTTTCAATAACACTTGGATTGTTATTATTTTTTATGATCATATTAGACTGATTTCTGAAAGGATCATGTGACACTGAACATTTTAAAATATTAAAATAGAAAACGGTTATTTTAAATTAAAATATTTCACAATATTTCTGTTTTTACTTTATTTTTAATCAAACAAATGCTGCCTTGGTTGCATAAGAGACTTAAAAACATGAAAAAAATCTTACTGACCCCAACATTTGAACATTTGTAATAAAATAATTGGATAGGATGCATGTTCATTTGTTAGGGCGGGGTACAGTCAGTTATTCATTATTGCGAAATAAACCCAGACACAAAGATCAGGACCTTGCGTCATCCTGAATAGGTTTCTTTTGAGGTAATAACTTATTAACTGTATATTTTATTGGTTATTACACAGCTACTTACCATATATGTAAATAAATGGAAATAAAATATTAATCTGAATTGAAATGATCTTTTTATGTTTGAGTAAAGAGCCTGAAAGTAGTTGGCTGCTAGAGACAATATTCAAATATACAGTTTAGTGTCATTATGCAAACATGTTCAGAATCAAATGTTACAGAGAACAGTGTTTATAAGCACAGCTAAACAGGGGAAACTAGGGTTGCTGAACTATGTTTGGTAAAAGATTGAACGCATGCTTCGATCCAAATATGGACTGAAATCTAGCTGACAAGGCCAGCTTTATCATCATAGCTGTCTGCTGTACTGTCTGAGACCAGCAGAGGACAGCAGAGCTTGTATAAAGATGTTCTCAGTGTATACATGATCTCTTGAATTGCCCATATTATGCTATTTTAAAGGTTCCTAATTTTGTTTTGGAGGTGTCCAACAATAGATTTACATGCATTAAAGGTCAAAAAACAATTTAATTTTCTCATAACATACATTACACATCACCTCATTTCTCAATGAGTCTGAAAACAGTTCGTTCTAATATTCCATCTCTTTAAACCCCCTTACTGCAAGCCCGCTCTGCTCTGATTGGTCAGATGGCCCAATCTGTTGTGATTGGTCTACCGCTTACAGCATGTGTCGGAAACAAAATGCCTATTACCATATCTGAATTTCAGCTCCGGAGGCTTCCTCAGCGCGTGATACACAGTGACATGAACAGTTATGATGGTATCAGTTTTTCGTATCAATTCCGGCGCAGCGCTAACATGCCAACAACATGAACCAAACTCATCCAGACCTCAGCTACAACTACAGCGTTTGAGGGTGCGTCAAAGTAGACATTGTTGGTGGGCAGCCAATAAAGATCATAAGCTGGCATTATGCAAATTTGTTACATTATTATTACATAGGTAGTGATACTGGAATTGCTGATGACTCGTTTCAGCAGTTCAGAAACGATTGTTTATTTTAGGAGACAATTAGTTTTTGTCATGCACTTTGACCTTTAAAACTTTACAGACATTTTACATTCACAAGCTACTATATTACACACTGTATGAAAGGTAATATTCAAAAAAGCATAATAGGGGCACTTTAAAATAGCATAAATATGGATGATGATATTTTATAATAAACTATTTTCCTTTGTAGTTGATGTGTGTCTCTCTCTTTGCTGTAGTTCTCTGTTGCGGTATGGAGGGAGTTTGTCTCTTCAGAGTGCCATGAGCGTGCGCTTCAACAGCATGGGGACACAGCTGCTGGCTCTGCGCAGACGTCTGCCTCCCGTCCTGTACGAGCTCCACTCTCGTCTGCCCAGTTTCCAGTTTGATAACCAAGGCTACTTTAACTCCTGCACTATGAAGAGTTGCTGCTTCGCTGGAGACCGAGATCAGGTTGGGATGTTCAAAACTTAGATGCCAAAACTATGCGGGCAAAAAACTTCTTTCTTCATTGATTGCCATCTAAAAAATGAAGTACACTTTTTTTGCAAGCAACATATATACTACTGTTCAAAAATGTTTTGGGGATTTTTATTATTTATTTATTTTTATCTAGCATAGATGCAACTGATCAAAATTGGCAGTGATAACATTTAATATTACAAAGGATTCATTTTGAACTTCCTAATAATCAAAGAATCCTTAAAAAAAAAAGTATCACAGTTTCCACAGTAGCACAACATTGACAGTAATAAAGAAATGTTTCTCAAGCACCAAATCAGCATATTAGGATGATTTCTGAAGGATCATGTGACACTAAAGACTGGAGTAATGATGCTGAAAAGTTTTCATTACAAGAATTTATTACTATTTTAAAATATATAAAGAGTTAAATTGTAATATTTCACAATATTTCAGTTTTTGATCAAATAAATGCACCCATGTTTAGCATAAAAGACTTCTTTCAAAAACTTTAAAAATCTTACCAATGCCACACTGCATTGGCATTTTGTTTTTTCTTATAGTAGATATTTCACCAATTACCAATTTTCATAAATTGAGAAATACAATTTTCTATGATATTTTGACATGGAAGAGGTCATTGTACTGTAAAAACATACTGTTATTTTCAGAACTCAAAACTTCTTCGTTAGTCCAAAAACAGCTTTAATTGAAACCAAGCTCAGAAAATTACTTGTTTCGGATTTTGTCACATTATGACGTAATAGTGCAACGAAATACCACATCTGCTGAATCCGATCAATGCCAACTTCTACATCATTGTCTTTGGCCCCACCCACTGGCACCTTGGACTAAAAACTGCTTTACCGTCGGCGCCGATAGCCTAGTGGTTAGTGTGTTCACGGCGACCTGAGTTTGATTCCCGTCTCTTGGTCCTTTTCTGATCTGACCAATGCTTTCCTGTCTGCTCTCTACTGTCCTCTCCAAATAAAGGCACAAATAAAAGCCCATAAATATAACTTTAAAAAAAAAAAAATTGCATTATCTTCCAAAGGATCCTAATGGTAGAAAAGTGGTTATTTATTTTCAACTATGTGACATTATTTGTTTGTTTGGTACATTTCACTGTGTATTCTTTAGTAAATCAGTCGCGATTTCGGCGCAGGCTTTGTAAACAGACTTTTAATGTAAGATATGGACCCGATGGTAATGCCACGATGTGTCAGTACATCAAGCCAGTGACTAAACGGTCAACTTCACATTGTTCCTCTTAGTAGCATGAAAATAATTTATTTAAATTGTGATTAAATTATATACAGAAAGCGATCAAAGAACCTTCACTTTATAATCGCTGGAGCTGTCTATCACGCAGCACAAGTTTATCAGTGACTGAGTTGTGGACTTTTGCCAAAAGTCCCGTTATATTCAATGACGCTGTCTACGCTACACAATGATTCTCTTATTTACATTGTGTTTGCACTCTTAGTTATGATGAAAGCATTCGTGAGAGTGCAGTAATCGAGTTGCATTGACAAGATCACTGCATTCATGCGCTCAACAGACATGTCCGTTATCAGATAATGCTTATCGCTGCAACCTTTCATGTGATGTGTAGATTTAAATATAATGCTACAATCAACATTTTTCACAGTTAGTTAATCTCAAAAGCTGTAAAAGTAAAAGCATAGTAAAAGATTTCAAGAATGTTCCACATGTAATACTTATTTCATATGCAAAGATGTTAGCCAATCACAGCAGTGGCCATTTACATTGAAGACACTGAATGAACTAAACCAATAAAGTAGAGTGAACAAATTACTTAGTTGCGACTAACTTGACCAGTCCAGTCCCTTTACTATGTCTGGTAATCCGTAATATAACAGTCTGTGGATGTGACTGATCTCTGATAGCACTGAGTTCGCATGTGTGTACATGTTTGTGTGCATTTGTTTGTGGGTTGGTGTACGTGTGTCATTGGGTTGTAGATGCTGAGTGTGTGAGTGTGTGTTCAGGTATGTTCAGTGAGGGAATGTTGGGTTATGGCTTGTAGAAGCTTGTTTTATCAGTCTTGAATCTAAAGCTCAGCAGATGCTGTTCTGTCTGTCTGCCTGCGTTTGTGTGTGCGTCGGTCTGTTGGGTTCTGTGTTTGGATTTTTTTGTATGTTTGTCCAGCTGTTTCTCCTCTCTCTTTCTGTCTGACGGTCATACACCTCCTTCTACAGAATGGTGGATCCTCCTCTCTAAATCCTCTTTATCCTCTGAAGAGCTCAGTCTGTGTGTTACTCAAAATTGTTTTCAGAAGTTTGCTAAATGTAAGATTTTCCCAAGGAGTTTTTTTTTTTTCACATTTGAAAAAAAAAATATATATATTTTGTTAATAATAATGTACATTTTCTGTATTATTAAAAATAATTTATTTATAAATGCATTAACAATACACTACCAAGTTTGCAGTTAGTAAGATTTTTTTCATATTTTATAAGAAGTCTTGTTGCATTTATGTGATTAAAAACATAAGTATTGTGAAATATTATTATAATTTAAAGTAATTGTTTTCTATGTGATTATATTTTAAAATGCAATTTATTCCCATGATGGCAAAGCTGAATTTTCAGCATCATTACTCCAGTCTTCATTCACATGATCCTTCAGAAATCATTTTAATATGCTGATTTGCTGCTCAAGTAATATTTCTTATCATTATCAATGTTAAAATCTTAGTAGTTTTGTGGAAATTATTTTGATCAGTTAACTTCCTGAATTAATTTCTTTAAAAACATCTAACTGGTTCTAAATTTTGAATGGTATTCTTTGTTATAGTTTAAAAAACCAACGCTTTCTTTTGTGTGTGTGTGTGTGTGTACATTTTTGAGTGCAGCAGTGCTACTGAGCCTGAGTGTTTTGTACGAATATATAATTCTAGAAACGTCTCTGTGGAGGCATATCATGTCATATTTCTCTAGGACTCTCAGACATAATTGCCTAGTGTGTATGCAATAATATATCTCTGTGTCTTTTCAGTACATCTTGTCTGGCTCAGATGATTTTAACCTTTATATGTGGAGAATCCCCAGTGACCCTGAAGCAGGTAAACACACACACTTATGCACAAGGAAACCGTGTCTAATGTTGTTTTTATTTATGGATATATTCTCTCTCTGTCTCGGCAGGAGGTGCGGGTCGAGTGGTGAACGGGGCATTTATGATTCTGAAAGGTCATCGGTCCATCGTGAATCAGGTCCGCTTTAATCCTCACACGTACATGATCTGCTCATCCGGTGTGGAGAAGGTCATTAAGGTTAGTTGTTACTTTCGTACAAACATTAAAATAAACAGTATTTAGCATCAGAACAAACTGATGTATTTCAGATATCAGATTTATTTAAAGGGATAATACATCCCAAATGGTTTTGTAAATTCTAGGAGTAAATTCTGTCATCTTTTACTAACCCTTATGTTGTTATAAACTTTTATGGCTTTCTTTCTCCCATGGAACACAAAAGAGATGTTCGTATTGCTATTTTCTGTACTATAAAAGTGAACGGTGATGGATTGGTGGATTTAAAGGGTTAGTTCACCCAAAAATGAAATTTCTGTCATTAATTACTCACCCTCATGTCGTTCCAAACCCGCAGGACCTTCATTCATCTTCAGAACACAAATTAAGATATTTTTATATGGATCAGTTTTTGAAATCAGTTTACGTTGAAGACACACTGCAGAGCTTCCATGTTTACATCCGAACGGCGGCTCAGTATTGGGCGATGCTGTTCATGTGTGTGATCCTGACGCAGGGCCGGCCAGTAATGAGTCTGCGTTCGGACGTAAACACGAGCTCTGCACTGTGTCTTCAACGTAAACAGCATAGGAGAATGACAGGGTAGAGAAGAAATTGTTGAATAAAGCCATTTTTTTGTTTTTGCGCACAAAAAGTATTCTTGTTGCTTTATAACATTAAGGTTGAACCACTGTAGTCACGTTGACTGTTTTAACGATGTCTTTACTACTTTTCTGGAACTTGAATGAAGGTAATTACATTGCTTTCTATGCTTTGTATTTTGATTTCATCACAAAATATCTTAATTTGTGTTCTGAAGATGAACGAAGGTCTTACGGGTGTGGAACGACATGAGGGTGAGTAATTAATGACAGAAATTTCATTTTTGGGTGAACAAAACCTTTAAATGACTCTAAAAGTAATTAATATGGATTGTATATTATGTTCCAAGTTATCTGAAGTCATATAATATCTTTGTGAGGAACAGACCACAATTTAAGTTGGTGTTCACTGAAAATTTTCCCCTCCACTGTTGCTGTCCAATCACATTTGTGACACCACTAGTTTTCACGTACACTACCATTCACATGTTTGAGGGTCAGTAAGGTTTTTTTTTTTTTTGGAAAAAAAATAATATTTTATTCTGTAAAGATGCATTAAATTGATTAAAACAGTAAAGACTTTTACATAGTTACAAAAGAAATCTATTTCAAATAAATGCTGTTCCATTCATCAAATATTCCTGAAAAAATCATGGTTTCTCAAAAATATTAGGTAGAACAACTGATTTTAAACACTGATAATAATAAGAATCAAATCCGCATATTAAAATGATTTCTGAAGGATCATGTGACACTGAAGACTGGAGTAATGATGCTAAAAATTCAGCTTTACCTTCAAAGGTTTAAATTATATTTTAAAATTTATTAAAATAGAAATTAGTTATTTTAAATTCTAATAATATTTCACAATATTACTGTTTTGACTCTATTTTTTATCAAATAAATGCAGCCTTGGTGAGCAAAAGAGACTTCTTTCAGAAACATTTAAGGGTGCTTTCACATTAGCACTTTTGGTGCGCACCTGGGATCGATTGACGTCAGAGTTCGGTATGATGTGTGAATGATGTGAACTCGGGTGCGCACCCACGAACCGTACCCGGGTCCTCTTAAAGGTGCCCTAGAACTTTTTTTAAAAGATGTAATATAAGTCTAAGGTGTCCCCTGAATTTGTCTGTGAAGTTTCAGCTCAAAATACCCCATAGATTTTTTTTTTATTCATTTTTAACTGCCTATTTTGGGGCATCATTATAAATGAGCTGATTCAGGGCTGCTGGCCCTTTAATTGCTCGTGTCGTGCTCTCCGCCCACAGAGCTCGCACTTGCCTTAAACAACATAAAAAAAAAAGTTCAAACAGCTAATATAACCCTCAAAATGGATCTTTACAAAGTGTTCATCATGCAGCATGTCTAATCGCGTAAGTACAGTGTTTATTTGAATGTTTACATTTGATTCTGAATGAGTTTGATGGTGCTCCGTGGCTAACAGCTAATGCTACACTGTTGGAGAGATTTATAAAGAATGAAGTTGTGTTTATGAATTATACAGACTGCAAGTGTTTAAAAATGAAAATAGCGACGGCTCTTGTCTCCGTGAATACAGTAATAAACGATGGTAACTTTAACCACATTTAACAGTACATTAGCAACATGCTAACGAAACATGTAGAAAGACAATTTACAAATATCACTAAAAATATCATGATATCATGGATCATGTCAGTTATTATCGCTCCATCTGTCATTTTTCGCTGTTGTTATTGCTTGCTTACCTAGTCTGATGATTCGGCTGTGCACATCCAGACGTTAATACTGGCTGCCCTTGTCTAGTGCTTTTCATAATGTTGGGAACATGGGCTGGCATATGCAAATATTGGGGTGTTACGTAACAATCAGTGTTATGTTGAGATTCGCCTGTTCTTCGGAGGTCTTTTAAACAAATAAGATTTCTATAAGAAGGAGGAAACAATGAGACTCACTGTATGTCTTTTCCATGTACTGAACTCTTGTTATTTAACTATGCCAAGGTAAATTCAATTTTTGAATCAAGGGCACCTTTAAAAAGGGTGGTCTGGGGTGCGGTTCAAGTGAACTCCGGTACGGTTCGCTTCTGATATGAATGCAAACCAAATTGCGGAAGTGAACCGCTATTAATGCCGTATTATTTGATAAAAATGTTTGTTTGTGCGTGTATTTCACTCACTTTCCCAACGAGCGTGACTGACGTGCTGCAAACAGAGAGCTGCCTTTCTTATTTCTGCTCACCTTCCGTACTACAGTCGCGGCAGATAGAGGCAAGTGTCGTTATGAACAAAACCAGCGGTTCAAAAACAAAAATATGAAAGTGAGGAGAGCAACGTTATGCATTTTGCCGCCTTCTCCTGCGCCGTCGTTACTAAGCAACGGAGTAAACAGCTGCTGGTTTGATGACTCAAACGAACCGCGGGTCGGACCCAAATAATATAATGTGAACACAGTCCAGTGGGGGCAGGGGGAGGGGGGAGCAATCGAACTCGGGTTCGGTCCAGGCAATCGAACCAAGTGTGAAAGCACCCTTAAAAATCTTACTGACCCCAAACTTTTGAATGGCAGTGCATGTTGTGGCTGAAGTTTCAATATGCAGAATATTCAAACTAGGTTTGAAAACTACCATATCGCAAACATCATATGTCTTCAGAAAACTTGAAACACAGTCCATAAGACATTTTGACTACTTTTGTAATACTTTTATGGTGTATTGTTATCGTATTTGGAGCTCAACAGCATCTGTCCCATTTATTTTCACTGTATGGAAGAGACAAGTGGAAATATTCTACCTTGTATCTCCTTTGGTAAGAAAGTCATACAGGTTTGGAACAACATGAAGGTGAATAAATAGATGAAATGTGATTTCTGAGTAAACTATTACTGCCTGACACGAGCAGACCTGCCACACACACACACGGGAAAAGATTCTGCGTGTGTTGGAAAGATCATCGTGTCTGAACTTGTGTCTCTGCTACGTTTAGTCTTAAATGAATTTCTGCTGTCGCTGGTTCAGCCGCACCTAAAACCCTGAAAGCACAGAATCTTGGCATGATTTTACCTGTCTCGCTGTCTTTTCTCTGGATTTACCTATATCATAAGACAGACCGTTACAGCTTTACAACTGCAGCTTCCTGAAATTTAGAACGTAACCAGCGGTTACTCTCTGGTTAGCAATGTCATAAACACAAAGACCACAAGGTCTTCATTTTTTGGTGTTTTTTTCCAGCTGTCATGTTCTGTGCGAGTTCGTTTCTTCAGTGTTGTCATGTGCTGTTGTGTGTGTAAGAATGAGACTGTAGTTTATCTTTTGCTGGTGATTCTTGTGAAATCTTTTTTGGCAGGCAGTAGATGTTGAGTAAGACTTGTGCACTGTGGGCCTGTTCTCACTCTCTAAACTCGATTTTGTCAGAGACCATCATGGCTGTTTTTATGTAACACGGAAACAGGCAGACATCTGCTGTGTTTGTACAGCCATAGATTTGGCTACAGTGATTTATACATGTTCAATTCTTGAACATATTTGGGATGTTAGGCCTGTTTTACACTCATGTATGAGCAGCGAGTAAGCAGCACTGCAGCATGACTGCAGAAGTTGTGCATTCACACTGACAGCACATCAGTTCTGATGGATCATGTGACACTGAAGACTGGAATAATGATGCTGAAAATTCAGCTTTGTCATCACAGAAATATATTACATTTTTAAAATATATTCAAAAATAAAACAGTTATTTTAAATTATAATATTTCAAAACAAATGTACTGTTTTGACTGTATTTTTGATCAAATTTATAAATAAAAGACTTGCATGCGCTTTTTATTTGTGTCTTTCTGTATACTTTTATCTTGCTCAATGGCAATAATCTCTTTAAAACTGCTTTGAAACCATAATTATTCATTTATTTTATAAGTTCTATAAAAATAAATTTGTGTTTTATACATCTAAAATTAATAATTGTAGGGGGAAAGACACTGGCAACTTAATTCAAAGTAAATAAAAACAGTTTTATTTAGTAAATTGACTCAAGTACAATAATATCAAATGTATTATTTTTCTTCGACAGTATATACCATAGTTCCCTTTAAATTTTAGGAAGAAGGTATTCAGACCTGTAGATCATTTGCTTTGTTCCAAAACAGATTAACACTTAAAGGGATAGTTCACCCAAAAATGAAAATGTGATGTTTATCTGCTTACCCCCAGGGCATCCAAGATGTAGGTGATGTTGTTTCTTCAGTAGAACAGAAATTATTATTTTTAACTCCAACCATTGCGCTCTGTCAGCTGTATAATGCATGTCAGTGGGAACTTCATCTATAAGAGTAAAAAAAAACATGCACAGGCAAGTCCAAATTAAACCCTGCGGCTCGTGATGACACATTGATGTCTTAAGACACGAAACGATCTGTCTTAGAACTGTGCGAGAAACCGAACAGTATTTATATCATTTTTTACCTCTGAAAGACCACTATGTCCAACTGCCCTCCACATCCAGTTTTTACTCTTCTAGACGAAGTTCCCACTGACATGCATTATACAACTGACAGACGGCAACGGTTGGAGTTAAAAATCATCATTTGTGTTTTACTGAAGAAAGTCACCTACATCTTGGATGCCCTGGGGGTAAGCAGATAAACATAAAATTTTCATTTTTGGGTGAACTATCCCTTTAACACTTAATTTGTCACAATAGGGGCTTTCGCATCGAAGGAACCTTTTCATAGTTCTATTGTAGTAACTATTAGCTGAAGTACTCGGATTTTGCCATGTTTGCACCGCAGGAACTAGGAACAATTTTAGTTCTAGGAAACTAAATTAGCTCCTATTTCAGAGTAGGGTCTAAACCAGCACTAGGAACTATCAGTGATGTAAGTGTACGTTGATTGCTCAGACACGTCAAACATTGGCACCCGGCATTTTTAAAAATCTGTGTAAACATACTTACTTCACGAACATGGAAAACAGCGATAACGGCATTTATCTGTTGTCTGCAGGGTTGTGTTCTTTTCTCCACCTCGATAATATGTAATACTGAAAGTTGTCATAGGAGATTTCGTCTCTTAGCCCCACTTTTTGCTCTTTCAGTCACTTAAATTATGTGTTTACATTCCATCTCCCTTATCACGAAACCAACGACACACAACAAACACCGCTCCGATCACGGCATCCTCCATCCACTGTTTTTTTGCGTTTGTAAATGCCGCACTTAAAGACGCCACTGTCGGCTACTTCAGAGTTCCTATTCCCGATGCAAATGCAACCAGGAACATGGCCCGGGGGGGCCTATCCTAGTGGCTAGTTCCTATAACTAAGCTCCTAAAACTTATTTGGTGTGAAAGCCCTTAATGTTGCATTTTCTTGGTTTGGTTTGCTTTCACAAGGCAACATTTTAAAGCATACCAGAATGTGTTTATGCAAGTCACATGTTAGTCCTCTTATTGGTCAGAGTTTCCTCTGCATCATCCATCAGGATGATTGACAAGTTCGGTCCACAACCACAAGCATATTGTGGTTTATTTCTAACTGTCGACACACGCAAACACTATACGAATGTATCTGTCATTCCTGCATTATTATATAGCCTATGTAATGCAGTTAGAGTGGGAAGCAAGGCTTCATCGGGACTGCATTCTTGCAATGCACCGAGAAGAGCAATTACACAACAGTTTAAGAAGAACTGTGCTCACTCACAGAATCAGACACAGCTGCTTTTTATATAACATATTTGCCATTATGAATTATGATACCGCTTGGTTCGTTGGTCTGTTGGGCCGGATTGCTTTCTCAACTCAAACGAACCTCTCCAGAGTTCTTTTGCAATTGGGCCGAGACCACTTCATTCAGGCGATCTTAGAGCGATTGTTTTGGTGCAGATCTGAATGCAATTGCAGTGTTCATATATGCCTAAATGAACTGAGCTATGGTAGAAAACACACCAGGTTCCAAAACGAACACTCAAAATGAGACAGGTGTGAAAGCACCCTTAATATAGGCAAAATAAAACATGTGAAATAAGCCTAATTCGATCCTCTTTTATTCCCTCTACCTCTCTCTGTCTGTAGGTATGGAGTCCGTATCAACAACCGGATAGTATTGGAGATCTGGAAGGCCTGGTGGAGGACAAATCTCGCTCTCTCTACACTCACGAGGAATACATAAGCTTGGTCCTCAACAGCGGAAGTGGTCTGTCACATGATTACGTCAGCCAGTCGGTGCAGGAGGACCCGCGAATGATGGCTTTCTTCGACTCGCTGGTTCGCCGTGAGATTGAGGGGTGGAGCTCAGACTCGGACAGCGATTTGAGCGAGGGCGCGATTCTGCAGCTGCATGCGAGAGCTCGGCGGTCCACACGCTCCACGCGCTCCATGCCGCAATCTCCTGCTAATGTATCCGCTGCTCATCAAAGCGACTCTGACCACTCCTCGTCATCTTCATTGGCCGGACCAGAAGCGTCCGGGAGCGAGCGGACCGATCAGGACAGGAACGGGTCGCAGAGGAGCCGGGCAAGGCCACGTGCATCTGCATTTCTGCTGGACCTTGTGAATGAGGACTCCGATTCCAGCGGGTTCTGGTTGGATCCGATGCCCCGTCCCAGATCTCCTAGTCCACGTGAGAACTCCAGCATTTCTAGCCACGCCTCCTCAGCAGGTGTGGCCTCCAGTTCTAGCTCCTCCCCCAGCTCATCTTCTAGTTCCTCCTCCAGCACGGACGGAGTGGACGAGGAGCTGCGCAGGAGTAGGATGCGACAGCGTAACGCAGCCAGGTGGAGGCGCCACATAGGCCTTTCTGGAAGAGAATCTGCCCACAATCATGGCGCAACAGATTTCTCCAACTATCCCAGCATTTCCGTCCATGATCCGTCATCACCCTCTTCGTCCTCAGGCGACGAAGGTCGACCTTTCAGGAATCGTGGAAAAGCAAAGCAGAGCGGACACGGCTCAAGTCCCACGCACTTATCTGACAGACAGTCACAATCGCAGTCCAGACGTAGGCGCCGCATCACTTCCTCTTTCTCGGGTGGTGACGCCCCCATGGAGAGGGCAAAGTCACGAGTGGGTTTTCTCGCAGAGTCAGGGGAGGAACTAGAGCGAGGGAGAACTAGCGGAGAAGAGTTAAGTGCTGTGGAGGAAATAAATGCGACACTCAGCAGTTGCGCCACAGCGACTGGGGTTAACGGACGTCCACACGCAGAAGAGAACCATGCAGACTCTATTCACCCAGAATGCTCTGGGGCAGACACAGAACTCAGTAAGAACTCTGGTGACTCCAGGACCCAGGGGGAGCCCTCTGGAAGGGAGTTAGCCAGTGTTGCTGGGAAACGGACTTGTTCGGACTCAGGAGACGAGGAGGATTCTCCATCGGAGAAGAGGGCGAAAATGTGGTGATGTCACAGCTCAACTCACTGGCTCAGAGTCAAACTTATTTTGAGTTGTTCATCTTTGGACTCTTTCAACGTCTTTTGGTTTATATTTTCTGAACCAACTCCTTTTATCTGATGTCATGCGTTCTGGGGTCAGACCACAGTGATGACACTAAAAAAAGATATTAGTGATATTAATATGTTATTGGAAGAAAAAATAACTGCAGTGCTTTTGGTTTCATAATATTTTAGTTCCACTGAACCTGTAACCTTTATGTTGGGGGGGTCCTGGTTTGGTTTTGGGCTGTGAAAAGAAAAGGGATTTGATAGCATTTCTACAAGAATGCCTGTTGTGAGTCTGTATCAGTGGAACTTGGGTTTGGAGGGAGGGGGGCGGGGTGAAAACAGTGTTTCCATGGTAACCTCATTGAGCAGCAACTGTTTGAGTTGTGCATTAAAGTTCTGTTCCAGTGTTTCCATAGAAACCGTCTTGTGATATCTCATCTTCCTCATCGTACACCATTCTAATCATCATCAAACAGGAAGTAGCCTGCTGTAATTTCTGGGTGAGTGTTCTAGGATATTCCGATGTGAGAATCGTCACCATGGTGATGCATCAGTATCTGCTCTCCATCTGTCTAATGGAGCGGCTTACAGGGCCAAGTGAAAGATTTATGAGAACATAAATGATATTATTACCGGTCAGCGGAGGACTTGTTGTCTTAAACTCTTCCTATACAGTCATCTAATTGATAGTACCTTGGAAATTCAACTAAATCATGCATTTAAACATCTAAAGTGAGATTCAAAATCATAGGGAGTGTTTAAGAGCAAGTCATTGCTAGTAACCTCAGTACTACCAAAGTCCCTTTCAACTATCTATTTGAATGGGGGAATCCTGAAATCTCAAAAACTGCTTGGTGAACTCCCAATTAAATTACATATTACAAATCGGCAACAAAATCTGACAAGATCTGTCCCATAAATGTTGTTTCTTATACTAAAATAGCATTAAAAAGCTTATTTTTCAGGCTAGACTAGCGATGCACATGTGCAGTCCTAAGCGTGAGTCTCAGGTTTCTATGGTAACCGGAGCCTCTAACGGCAGCTGCAGTGACACAGTGACTTTACCAATCAATAATTGGCTCTTTTACTTAGAAGGCGGGACGTATTCAGACATATTGCGTGTTGCAGTTTCTCCCATTCATAACTAATAGCAGTGAACCGTCTTTCTATATCTATAGTCTTTGGTACTACTCAAATTTTAGCATCAGTGGCGGTTGAATAAACTGCTAAGACTAGTCTTATAAGTTAGGCATTTTTTTCTGTAAGACTGTTCATAACTTTGTCAGTTACATAAAAACATAGATTGGTCTAATTTGATACTGAAAAGTAAGACTGATTACCCCTAACTAACTACTGGCTGGTCATACTAGTTCTTAAGACACAGTCTTAACATAATGGCTCGGTTTATGCAACTGGCCCCTGGTTTGAATAAAAGTCAGCATTTATTGTTTGCATTCAGCTTAATTCACCCCAGAAGTGGTTATTCTGTATTGTATATAAATTATGCAAACTATGTGACAATAACCATATCATGACCACAGGTTACTTAACCAGTAATAAAATATGTGCAAATTCTAGCATATTTATTTTCATACCTTTTAAAGTGCAGTCCTCAGTTCAAGCATTTGGCATCAGTAAGATTTTACATGCTTACCAAAAATTATATTTCAGATAAATGCTGTTCTTTTGATCTTTCTAATGAATTCTGTAAAAATGTATCTCAGTCAGCATATTAGAATGATTTCTGAAGGATCATGTGACACTAAAGACTGGAGTAATGATGCTGAAAGTTCAGCTTTGCCATCACAGGAATAAAATACATATATTAAAATATAAAAGTTATTTCAAATTGTAAAAATTATTTTACAATATAGGTTTTACTGTATCAGCCTTGGTGAACATGACTTTTTTCAAAAACATAACGACCCCAAACTTTTAAAAGACATGGGCTACATATAATGTAGATGTATTTGATCCCATTATTTTCAACCCTAATCTCTGACTCAAGTGTTATCTATTTTATGACATTGCAGACCATTAAAAATGAAGTAATTGTGTCAAATTACATGAACTCTTACAAATATCCCCTGATTGTTTTGCAAAGAGCAGAGAACACTTTGTTGGAGCCCCGTGAATCAACATGCAGTTATTGAGTTTGACACAGAAGAATTGCAGAACAGTTCCTGCGGCTGATGATGAACAGATTCGACTCATGGCATTTAGAGAATTCACAGAATCACTGTAGTATTTGTTTAATGCAAGCCCAGTGGATGAGAAACAGGTCAACCTTTAGGAAATGAACTAAAGCTTTTCCACTCCCCACACTGGCCACACGCACACACAGAGGCGGACATGGTCTTTCTCCGATGAGCAGTTCGAGGCAGCCATAAATGGCATCGTCTCTCTGTTGTTGAACACGATAAGGAAACTCCACCCAGCGGTAAGAGCTATACTTGACAGTTATTTGGCTGATGTCATTCATGAATACGGTAACTGAGACACACCCTCAGTCTCCTGTAGAAGTGTGACTTGTCCGCACATCATGACCCCTGTTTTGTAGTGAATCATCTCTATAGAATTGTGCTCTAGTCCTCCAAATCCACAACGGCAGGCTGGTTTTACTCACCTGTGGAATCAAGGTTTCATGAAAAAAAGGCTTTTGCTTGAGATATTTCTCATGACTTTATTATGTTTTTCATAAATATCATAATTAGTCTAGTTTACTAGGTTTAGTACCTCTCTATGTACTAGTTTCTTGTGTTAGAATATCTTGCGCATTATTAACAGCTACTTATTTTTATGTTAATTTTAATTTCATAGGTAACAGCTATAATTGTTCAGAAGAAGAATGGATTTCTATTATTATTATTATGATTCATTTGGGGTATATCACCATGATTTTATATGGTCAGAATACAGAAATAATAAAATCTTTAAAATAAAATTATTATTAATATTGTTATCAATTATTATTATTATTGCTATTGTTTTAATTCATAAGTCATTAAAAGAGATACTGAAGTGAAAATCGGTCCCACTTTATATTAGGTGGCCTACGCTATCAAGAATAAGTGCAATGTACTTATTGTATTCATGTTGTATAGCAAAATTGCTTCTATTGAGGTGGGATATGGGTAAGGTTAGGGACAGGTTTGGTGGTACGGGTAGGTTTAAAGGCCCGCTGAAGTGACTTGGAATGTGCAGCATTATTCAATGTGTTGAAATAATTTCAACTGAAACATGAAGACAGAGTGATATATCTAACAGCTCTGCCCCTTTTTTAAAATAGCCAATAGCGTTATATCACAGCTCGGCCAGAGCCATTAAAACCTCTGTTTCCTTTTAATGTCTAACCGTTTATCCTCCTAATCTCCTCTATGTCACTTTAAAATTTTGCATTCTGTGCAGAATTTAAATAGGTCCGATACTTTTCTTGGTCTGAGCCGACTTGCGGATATGATCCGCTCTGTGCTCTCGTGTCCCTGGGCCAGAGCAGACTGTGCTCACGCTGCGGCGGTTCACGTGACGTGAAAACGGACTTCATTCGTCAATGGAAAGCATATTTACACTGTCTGAGTCGTTCCCTATCCTCTACATATGAGCCATTCACCATGTATAAACTAGTAAATGTGTGAACAAATGAGATAAGATGAGATTTCAGCTGCAGCTGAGGGGGCGGGACTTCAGATTCTAGAGAGTATTTGATTGGACAGAAGATTTGATGAGAAGCTGAAGTGCGATGTGATGTCATGAAAATCCATGATCCATTTTAGTGGAAGTTTTGAATGCTTAAATCTCCTAAATGCGAATTTTGTCATTGTTTTAGAACACACCAGCTTATTCATAACCGAAAGGCTAACATATTCATACTAAAAGCTAAAACACTTAAATTTTGATTTCAGGGGGACTTTAAGGTTGAAGGGTTGGGTCAAGAGTGTAATTATAATGTAATTACAGAAATTAATTACATGAAGTACAATGTAAAAACATGTATGTGTATACAATAAGTGCAAATGATTCATTTAAAGGTAAGTATTAAGGCCACCTAACATTAATGGGACCTGAAAATCCTTTTCTGTGTGGGAGGGCTGAGGCTCAGAAGAATGTCTGATGTTTGATGTTTCTGCTCCGCTGTCAGCATCTGATCGTGTTTAGTTTTAGTTTCTCTATCCTGTAACCTTGTTCAGTCAGTCTGAATCAGCTGTAGCACATTCTTTTATCAACAGGACATGAATGATGTGTACCCGTACGCCTTCTTAAAGTCCTTGTGCTCATGAGGAGGTTGGTTATTCTTATACTTTTAAGTCAAATAGACCGCTCAGAAAACTGAGATAAAATTTCACAGGCTTTGCCTTCATCCAGGCAGCCAGCATCTTATCAGGAACATTGTGACAACAGCTCTAGATACTGTTGAGTTTCACACTCAATGGGGGCAGGGGGTGGTGGTGCCAGCTTGTGCCGGATTATAGCCGGAATGCTTTCAAACTTCTCCAGAGATCATCCATATGAACAGAATCACCCTCCATAAATATGGTCTACCTGTTTCACATGGGGAGACAATGAGAAAAAGTTGTGTGCTTGTATGAAAATACTTAGAGAGACTTACTAATGTGTTTATTTGTGCGTGAGAGAAAGAGTGAAGGAGTGTCTGTGTGATCCATGTTGAAGCTGTGCATGTAAATTAGTCCTTCTGTCGTGAAATATCTTCCAATGTGTGTATGTGTCTGGTGGACCACCAGGAACACTGATGAGGGGGGCCCATCCATTAAAATTTTGTCTCAGGCCCTTTGAATTTAAGCGGCGCAACCCAGTGTAGTGGAGTTTGTTTTAGTAATTTAACAGCCTGTCTCTCTCTGGTTGTGAAAAGTGTGACTGGTTTTAGTAAAATTATTCAGTGACCTGTGGCTCCTGCCTGTCTACACTGACTGTACGCAGTTTTGTTGATGTTGGTGTTGATAATGTCAAAAGTTATGTAGATATTTAGATGGCATATGAATCATTTGAATAATTTCTGAGTAGATAAATATCTGAATGTTGAGCTTGGCACAAATGCAAAAGGTCTGGTGTAAACATTTCTCTGACTAATCCCAAAGCCAATCTTCATGATCTTTATGGAAAGCGGAAATTATAGATCAAGTGCAAATGACTGCAAGAATACTATATTTTCAAAGGAGCATTTAATGGCAAATGAGGCATCCAGATACTTTTGACATTTTGGTTTTCATATGAATATATATCTTTTGTGTGTGTTATTGTTGTTTTTAAACCTTTATAATTTCTGCTTGGAAGTGCTAGTCATGTGCAGTGTCCATTGGGAGACATTTATGATGACAGTAGGAGGGCAGCAGCCCTGATTATTCAAGCTTTACTGGAGCCAAGAGCAGCACATCCCTGGAGAATCAACCAGCATCCCTGTCAGAATTATATATACAGTATATAAAGAGGACTATTACGGTGAAACACTACAGTGATAACCCCAAACGAAACAGAAATCTTATTGTTTTCCCTCAATGATCTACTCCTTTAAACTGCATCAAGGGAAAGTGTTTCCTGTTTACATAATCCTAGGTCAAAAGTTCCCAAGTTTGGTGATCTTGGTTGTGCAACCAGCAGCTAGACTGGAGTTTAAAATCGCCTGAGAAGGTTATGATACAGACTTGCAGGATAACTTTCCGGTCATCATTGTCCTTAACGAATTTCTCTGTTTATTCATATGCCGAACAAAAAGAGAGAGAGAGAAATAAAAAAAATTAAATTTGTGAGCGAAATATAATGGTGGCAGACACATAAATAAGTTTGTCATAAGTTGAACAAAAGTTTTATTTATGTTGGCGAGAGTGTTTTACTGCTTTGATTAAGCAGCGTCGAGAATAAGATCTCACTGTCTGTGCGCTTAACCTGTGACGTCACTTTCCCAAACATTCGCCGCTTGGAAGTTTGTCCATATATGGAAGAGCGATCCAGACTACAGTGAGTGCATAGTGCGCGAACGTGCTTCTGACCTAGTCATACTTTTAGGGATGAAATTGCTGAAGAATGTTCCTAGAATTTTGCTAAATCAGATAAAACTTTCTTTTAGGTCCTCAAATAGAGAGATAGATAGATAGATAGATCGATAGATAGATAGATAGATAGATAGATAGATAGATAGATAGATAGATAGATAGATAGATAGATAGATAGATAGATAGATGGTTTTGTTATTATTATAAAATTAGATTTCCTTTGGGTTAGGATTAGTTTGTATGAAAAAAATGTAAAAAATTTTTGAATATGTGTGAGCCAAAGAGGGGTAGCTTCTATCCTGGTTCATCCTCCGCAGAGGGGGACTTCTGTTCACCCTACATGGCAGAGGCATTCAGTCCCAAACAACAGCCTTCTTCGGAATGTTGGGATGATGGGGGCAGGAGGTGGACTTTGATCTGATGCCATGTACTGCGGATGTTAAGTAGTGGTGTGAAGTTTTGCAGCTCTGACAAATATGAAATGTGAAGAGTACTTTATTGCAATATAATACATACATGTGTTATTGTATAACAGTACAATACAGTACATATATTGTACAGTATGAAACAAAAATACAGAGAATAAAAATAATGACACATAGTACAGGCAGATTGCTGAACCAACAATGTTTATGTATACAAAATTTTAGGAGCTATAAATGTAAAATATAATGCTAAAATAGCAGCAGGATAAGAGACAAAACAGTAAAGAGGTAAACAGGTGACAGTGCAAGACTGACTGACTGTAAATAATATCTATTTAAAGGATTAGTTCACTTTCAAATTAAAATTTCCTGATAATTTACTCACCCCCATGTCATCCAAGATGTTCATGTCTTTCTTTCTTCAGTCGAAAAGAAATTAAGGTTTCTGATGAAAACATTCCAGGATTTTTCTCCATATAGTGGACTTCAATGGAGCCCAAACGGTTGAAGGTCAAAATTACAGTTTCATTGCAGCTTCAAAATGTTCTAAATGATCCCAGATGAGAAATAAGGGTCTTATCTAGAGAAACCATTGCTCATTTTCTTAAAAAAAATAAAATTTTATACATTTTAACCATAAATGCTCATCTTGAACTAGCTTTCTTCTTCTTCATTAGAATTCCGGCAGTGTAGACGCTGCTAAGCACATTACTGCCCTCCACAGGTCAAAGTTTGAACTAATTGTTATATACTTGCACTAGCATATTGAATATGACAATTTAGTTCAAACTTTGACCTGAGGAGGGCAGTAATACACTTAGTATCGTCTACATTGCCGGAACTCAAATAGAGAAGAAGAAGAGAGCTAGTTCAAAATGAGCATTTATGGTTAAAACGTATACAATTTTAAAAAATTTTTAGAAAATGAGCGATGGTTTCTCTAGATAAGACCCTTATTTCTCATCTGGGATCGCTGTAAATTGTAATTTTGACCTTCAACCATTTGGGCTCCTTTGAAGTCCACTATATGGAGAAAAATCCTGGAATGTTTTCATCAAAAACCTTAATTTCTTTTCGACTGAAGAAAGAAAGACATAAACATCTTGGATGACATGGGGATGAGAGGAAATTTTAATTTGAAAGTGGATTAATCTTTTAAGAATGAGCATGTGAAGGGTCCATATATGTGTATTCATCAAAAGCAAATTAAATATTTGTTAATGATATGTATATGCGGTATAGTGAGTAGTAAAAGTGCATCATAGATTGAAGAAAAGGAAACAATAGGCAGTACAGTAAGATGTTCCAGGCTGTGCATCACAGAAATGAACTGCTGACCCTCATTCAACCAATGCAGAGCATCAAATACTCATAAGGTGAACATCTGTTTGCGTCAGAGCACGCTATGGCTGTTCAAACATGCCCTGAATAAACAGAACTAATCATTTCGATCCTGATCCAAAAATAACCACAAGGATTCAAGGGAGGAAATCTCATCTTAAACTTCACAGCTTTTCTTCCCCACAGTAAGATGTGATGAATATGAGGGATATCCTCTGCCAGTGTAGGCAGACTTCTTTATGGAAAAGGTCTAACCCACATGTCTAACCACATGGCTCCATTTTTTTCAGTCTTTTATCTACTTCCATTGGTTTTAAGCTGGTGCAAGCTGGTCATTATCTGGTTGACCAAGATACCATGTTCCAAAAAAACAGCTTGACCACTATAAACTGATTGGTACAAATTGGTAGACGGTCTGTTGGTAGTCTAAGATGGTCTAGAAACACAGTGACCTGCTCAAGACTGATTTTACTAATTAAAGGACAGTACTAATATGAGATATCTTTTGGATGTGGTATCCCTCACCACTTTCCTCCACCCTAAAAGAGGAACATGATCACTGTTACCTGAGATAAAACAAACCTAGGGTGTGGTCACCTGGAAGGCACTGAGAAAACATTAAAGGATTTTTAATAGCAATAAATATAATTTATTTTTTATTAATGAATAAACAAACATAAATTCATCCTCAAAAAAAAAAAAGAAAAAGAAAAAAAGAAATTATTACCAGTGGCATAAACCTACCTAAAAGCTTTTCTAATACCTACGCCGATGCAGAAAACCTACACCAAATCGATAACGGACACAGATATTAACCAATCACCACCGAGCATTCCTAGTGGGCGGACTTTAAAGGTTTGCGCACTAGCCAATCAGACGCCCTGCGTCTCTTTTTATTTTTTTCCGTTACTGTGAAGTTTTTGCTGCCGATGCTCCTGCTGGAGGTTCTGCCTACTCGCCACTCTGGATAGCGGCCGTGAAAAACGGACAGGACGAGAAAGACAAGGAGGCTCGGACTTTGGGGAGAGTGAACGGGGCAGGGAAAACGAGGCAGCGACGTTAGTTTCGTGCCCATCGTTTTAAGTGCGCACAGGAGTGTTTACTGCAGCGCTCTGTGGGAGAGAGAGAGAGGGAGAGAGAGAGACCGGAGGACCGGAGAGAGACGGGAACAGCAGTTCAGAATGGATCACCATCAACAACATCACCATCATCATCAATATGATGGAGGCGAGAACGACTATATGCAGCAGGAAGATGACTGGGATCGGGATATGCTGCTTGACCCCGCCTGGGAGAAACAACAGAGAAAGGTACGCGCTATAATCTCTCCACACCACCGGTTTAAGGTGCAAAGAGACTTTCTGCAAACCAGCAGCCTCGTTCTCGAAATGCGGAGATTTAAGGGCCCCGTCCGGAATCCGAATTGGGCTGCTGGTGAAATAGGCTTTGCATTGCGATCGCGTGCGTAAATGTATTTTGTATCTCTCAGAGCATCAAAAGCTTGTGCGGCACTCTGTATTTGTAATCATTATAAGAAACTTGAAGAACATCTGTTGCGGGTTTGCGCATGTTCGTATTCACCACTCTTGTCTGTCCATTCATTTGAGCGTTATCACGGCCCGCCCCCAGTCAAACGATCCGGACCCCGATCACCGGACACCGTGCGCCCACCTATCGTCTTCACCGCGCGCAACAGATGTCTGTGGATGCGGCTCATATGATCCGCTGCGCGCGCAGAGCACGAGCTCACTTATTTACGGTCAGGACACGCAGACTCTGTCTGGGGTTTAACGTGTGACCCATGTAAATCTGAGAAGCGTTCTGGTTCCCATTAACGATTCCAGTTCTCTAACGATTCTGTAGTGTTTTTGAGGAAGTATCTTCTAAAAAAAAAAAAAGAAAAGAAAAGAGAGATATACAATTCATATTACATTTGCTTTCTTCGGCAGTCTGTTGTCAAATGATGAGGTAGTTTCAAATTACAGGACAGATATAACAAATAACTTTATTTTGCAAAATGTATGTTTACCCCGTTTTTTAAATGTATTTTTCTATATACAACATATTATATGGCTTTTAACTACACGTTGGCGTATGAACAACTAGTCAGTAACTGCATTAAATCTCACAAGTGCAGCATAATGCAGGTTTTGATTCACTTCGTGGTGATCATAACAAAAGTAATTTGCGGTTCAGTTTAGTCAGATTAATTTAGGAACTTTTCATACTGATTGACGCGTCTTTTTGATTCACTTATATGATTTGTTTATAGGAGTTGTTTGTTCGAGAATCGAACTACATCCGTTGATTCATTTAAGGAACCGATTCATAAGAGTCGTTCGTTCGGGTATTAGACTATACGGATTATTTCTTAGATTCAGTGAGCAGTAGTTGCTAGCAGACACTGTCAGAGTATTTTAATACGGTGTAGAAGCATGCACCGTTAACAGAGCCTAAAGTCACAAAAAATCGTTTAGTTCCGGTATGTTTAACGGTCCTGATAAAGAACCGGCTCTCAGTTGCCAACTCTAGGCCCATGGCAGCTCCGTTAACGCATTCCGGCAGACCATTTAGTTGGCGGAGGGGAGTGTTTATAAAAAAATGTCTCGGATGTGATTTTCTGCACAGAAGTCTAAAAACTATTTGAAATATGAGTGAAACATTTGTCGCTCCCACACTCTTTTCTTCCCCTTTGGAAAACGGGGAGGAAAAAAGAACGAGTGCTGGAATCTGCTGCGGTTTGGGCTGGGCTTGTCAGGGAGCGAGTCTGCCCAAAAATGGTAATAACAGACCCTGTACACTGCTGCTGGAAAACTTTCCCGGGTTACTTTTTTTTCCTTCCTCGAAAGCTTGTAGACTCCTGAATGATGTCATCAGCTACCGGCGGGAAAGACTCATGCTCAGGTATGCGGGCAGAGTCCTTCACTTCAGCTCCTACAGCCATAAACCCATGACAAAACCATGTGTCAACGGTTTACACCAGCCCAGACATGCTGTTTCTACATAACTGAGTGTTAAAAGAGAAATTAAAAAAAAGAGGATCATCATATTTTGACACATTAACCGCTATGTCATGGTGTGTGTTGCTTCATATAGAAATGAGAGACAAACAACTAGCCCTGAAGTGTTTTTTCCCCTGTCTCATGATATAAGCACTACATTGTGTTAGAGCATCATTTCCGACACTGTTCATTAATGACACACACACACACACACACACACACACACACACACACACACACACACACACACACACACACACACACACACACTCCATACTGCCCATTAAACACCCTCTGTGAATTTAATGGTGTGTGTGTCAGACAAATTGGTTATTGTTCTGCTTTCTGACAGGGCTAAAAGGTCAGTAGAGAAGAAGTGAAGTAAAGTCTGTTCTGCAAACACACGCACACACACACACACACACTCACACTGCAGGTATATAGGGCAGCGCTCTCGTAAAAGACATATGGAAGTCAAATCTGTAGAGAATTTGCATTGAGAAAGTGAATGTGTGTGAGAAAACATCTGATTGGCTACAGTTTATGTTTATGTGTTAAAGTATTTCAGCAAGTTCAGACTGGACCAATAGAATCAGAAACACATTTTCCCGTCTAATAACATCTGTGTAGGTCTGTAAGAGTTTGTCTGCAACTTCAGGGAAAAAAAGGCCCTCGGGCTGGGCAGGTGTGAGGTGATTCAGCTTAAAACAGCAGCGAGACCTTATGAACTCTCTCCTTTTTGCCTGGCCCCGTCTGTGAGGTCATATTTTCATTGTTTTGTTCACATGTCCCTTTCTTTTGCCTTTTAAACCAATCTGAGAAGGCTTATGGGGTCTTCAGTTACCACAGTTCATTTTGTATCGCCACAAATGAATTCTGTTAGGTTTCAGCAAATGTTCTGTTTACATTTACACTACTGTTCAAAAGTTTGGGGTCAGTAAGTATTTTTTTTTAAAGAAACATACTTTTATTCAGCAAGGATGCATTAAATGGATCAAACGTGACAGTAAAGACTTTTACATTGTTAAAAAAAAATCTATTTGACATAAATGTTCTTCTTTTGAACTCTCTATTCATCATAAATCCTGGAATTTTTTTTTACTGTTTCTACAAAAATATTAATTTTAAATTGTAATAACATTTCACAATATTATTGTTTTTACTTTGTAAAAAAATCGTACTGACCCCGGACTTTTGAATGGTGGTGCATGAGTTTCTGTTCTCACTCATTTATAGTGAATTTCTGCATCACTAGTGCCACCAAACAGACAGAATTGCAAAAAGCAAGATTCAAACCCTCACATATTGTCCATCCACTGTAAAAAAAAAAAAAAAAAAAAAAGTGAAGCTGCCAGTGTCCCAATATGGTGCTGACATCTTGCACTCATTCGGGACCCGAGTCTGTGCAGTAGAGTTGTCAAAATCGGTGATGAAATTTAAAAAATGTGACTTTGAGTGTCATTGAGTGGATTTGTAAACACCTCTGATTGGCTATTTTGTTCTCGCGCTCGTCGGATATGTCTGTGATTGGCTACAATGCTCAAGCCTTTGAAAGCACACGGAAGTGTTTGAATTCAAAAGCGTTTTGAAAGTGGGAGCAGGAGAATTTGAAAGCAGGCATCTATTAAGCCGGGGACACACCTAACGATTAGCTGAAACATTCTAAGACTGAACTGAACACATATACCGATTGTTTCCTGCGACTGAAGCATATTTAAATACTTACACATGGAAATTGAACACCGACTGTAATCGCAGACTGACCCCAACTGGCTCTGACTGGACATGTTTGAGCGCGATCAGTCATAAGTACAATCGTTAAGTGTGTGCGCGGCTTTAGCGGACTGGTCCGCAATAGACACCTGCTTTCAAATGCTCCCGTATGTATCTGTGTAAGCGCTCGGTTAAGAGCATCATTGATGACTATTTACAACATTTTTGAAGCGTTGATCATTGAAGCAAATCACAGACACATGAGCGTGTCAACACAATGGCCAATCAGAGGTATTTACGAATCAGCTCAACAGTGCTCAAAGCATCACATTTTTACAATTTCAATACCAACTAGGTACTGAAGTCGCTACTTTTTACAACTCTACTGTGCAGTAGTGAGCAAAATGGAGTTGCGGTATCAAGGTCCAGCAATCGCAAGCAGACCAGTTAGTACAGTTTACTGAAGAACAACCCATTATGTTGGTGTGAAATAAACAGTTATGGAAAATGTAGAAGCTCCAGTTGTAGCTCCAATCTCCTCCCGAAAATCCCCAAAAAAGTCAGTTGCTGCCTCAGTTCGCTCAGAGAAGCTGTCAATCTCAGCTGTCAATCATGACGTCACACTCCTATTTTTATAACATCAAATAACTAACTAAAACCAAACTTATTTAAAAAACGAACACTTGAAATTACATCAGCATAATTAAAAACTACATGAAATGACAGAAACCATCTTTGGAAAAAAATTAATTGAAGTGTAATTTAATTGTTTAGTTTGTCTCACGTCCCATTAGATTACATGGAGAGTTTATGACCGATACTGTCTGGGACCGAAACATGTTAGCTTCACTTTTCAGGATTTGTGCGGCACACTTTAATCCAAACAGACAGTTTCGCCCCCTAAGTTCCAGAATTGGTTGAGTCAATGTTGTTTCATTGAAAGAAACAGATTAACCTATAGTTTCATTTGATACTGTTAGTGGCACATAAGTGGCAGATAAGCCTGTAGACTCTGCAACTTTAAGTAGAGTTTTCAGCAAAGCTCATTTTCATCTGAAAATATGATTTTGCATTTAAATTTGCAGCCATGTTTTACCGCAGGCATTTTCCAAAACACTATTTTGGCAAGAGTTGAGACTCACATAATCAGGTGTCAACTATTTTTTTTTTTATCATCGTTTTAATATGTTCAAATAGTAGTTTAACAATTTCTAAATTGCTTGCCAAGTATACAAAGACTAAAATTTCAGAGACCTAAAACCACCCAGAACACCCTAGCAACCACTTAGCAACTCCCTAGCAACAAGCCACTACATCCTAGCATTATGGTAGTGAGTTTCCTTCAGAAGATGTGAAAATCAGATTTTTGTATTGAAATGGCAAAATTTGTCTTCCAGAGTGCCGTGCAGTGTGTGGATAGTAGTGGGTTATTTTAAGTGTTTCCTTACTGCAGTAGTTCACTTTGCCTTGGGCAGGTTTTAAATGGTTCTGTTTGCAAGTTTTGACTGCTCTGATAAGAAAGATGTAGATCTTCAGAAACAGGAAAGGTTCAGCGCTAGTGAATCTGAATCAGTCACATATCATTGGGTTCTGAGATCTATATCTGACAATTTGCATTGTGCACTTTCTTGGTGTGTGTCTTTAGGGTGGTAAAGGGTTAATGTAGGTGGAGCAAGCCTCTGGCTTTTTCAGTCTAAAGAATTAAAGTAGGTCTGCTTGTCGCAATCAATCCTGTTTTTCTCTGTGTCTCTCTCACTCATTCTCTTTCTCTCCATCTCTATTAGAGGGAGTAAGTTGAGTATCCCAAGGGGATACAGTGACTGTTTTTTAGCTGGTCTGAGGTGAGTTCCCTGAAATCTGTTACATATCTCAGATCTAAGAAGAGATTTTTAATTCTCTATGGAAATACTGACATACATGAATAACTATGTTTTAGCATTTTTTATGCAGATTTTTACAGAAAATCTTCAGCATTCCATGAAACATGGTAAAATGCGAGTACTGCTCTCTTATTTGTAGCTGAATGCATAATACAATTAGCCAGAATAAGAATATCTAATAAACCAACACACAAGCAGCAGGGTATGTGTAAAATTTTGTGAATGGCAGCTGCTTCAATTACGTGGAGTTCTGAGGGCACAGATGCCGTGTAGGCCTGCATATAACACGTGATGTCCTCAGGCGTCATCGCATGCCTGATTTTGTCCCTACTGCTATAATGAAAGCTGGCCTTTTCAGTTCTTGAGCAGAAGCTTTAATTTAGCCAGTGTGTTGTACCGAGTGACCATACAGCATTAGAAATTATTTGTAATGCTCTACATTTCAATGTGGTTGTTATCAGTGGTAGAAAGCAATGGTGGCAGTGTCACAGCTCTCTAAGGCCATAACCATGTCTTGAACATTGTGTGGGACCAAACCAATTTTTGGGGGATGGGGGTAATTTGGCCATATCTGATTATTGGTATGGACTTGTCCTCATGTGTTTGTTGTGGTTGGTTACCCTGCAGCACTTCGATGCAGACTTCAATTTATTGCTTTTCTATAGCTTGCCATCTGTTCTAGTAAAAAAAATTCGAACAAATGTGTTCAGTTTTGTTTTATTAAAAAATGATAGGACAGATTTGAAAAAGTCCCAGTGCAGAAAGTGTATAACTTCATTAAAAACAGTAAGATTGTTACATTTTTCATGCATAACCTAATTACTATCCATGAGATAATCCATCACTATTTCTTTCTTAACATCATAACCAGCACGTCTGTGAACACACACAGCTGTCCCCACCAGAATGACATGCTTAATGACATCCATGACACAGTTTCTGCCATTTCCTGTCCTGGGGTTTGATGTCGGGACATGATGAGGTACTTCATCCCTCGCTGTGCTCTTTCAGCCAATGAAAGAACAGCTTGAATAGATCTACAATAGTGTAGAAAATGCTGCCACCTCATTTACTGAGACTCTGTGTGTGTGTGTGTATGTGTGTTTGTGTGTGTGCTCGAGCCAGACCAAGATGCTGTGGGATGCAGTTTATTGATGTGTGTGTGCTTTCTTAAAAAGTTTCTTTTATTGACTGTGTTTGGTCCTCCAGTGGCTCTGCAGTTTGCAAAGTCAAATTTGTCAATTCAGACTTTTTATCTTAGTGAAAGTCACGCTCTTCATGCAAATCATCATGTGCCGCTCCTAACCTGATGATGTGCTCAAAAAGAGGACTTTGTTCCCTGGGACTATCTGACAGAGTTACCAAGAACCAGGCCGTATTGTTCCTCATATATAACCTGTGTAGATAATGAAACATTGCCCAGAGCGGTAACAAGCCGCAATGAGGAGATGTGCACATAAACTGTGTGTGTTTTAACTTTAATTACTTTAAAAGCAGTGATCTGAGCACGTCAGCGTTTAGCTCTAAATGAAGCCGCTGGCTGTTGATAGGATTATTAATGAGCCATTAAAATGTGTGTCTGGAAACGTGAAAATAAGAGACAGGCTCACCTTAGGAGGGTGTAGTGTGTGTGTGGGGGGGATGGCTAATGTGGAATGCGTGTGGAACCGAGACAGTGGGACGCTCGTCTCAGGGGCTGATCAGCACTTCCTGTCTGGAGGAGAAAGCCAGCAGACACCAACAAACAGCCCACTAATAGACAGATAGGGCGAGAGAGAAACAGATGGAAACTAAAGTAGATCTTTACGTTTGCGCATAAGGTTGTAAGTTCAGTACTAACATTTCAGTAGTCAGTACCAGTACCAGTAAATTTTGCGGTTCTCTGTAACAATTTTGGTTACAAATTTGGTTTTGAGTTAAGTACTTTATAAAATCTTGTACCATTTTGTCTCGTCCATTGATTATCACTGTCAGTCATCACAGTTTCTGATTCAATTGCGCATTTAAAGGATTAGTTCACTTTAAAATCAAAATTACCCCAAGCTTTACTCACCCTAAAGCCATCCTAGGTGTGTATATGACTTTCTTCTTTCTGATGGACACAATTGGAGTTAAATTAATAAATATCCTGAAGCATTCAAGCTTTATAATGGGAGTGAACAGAACCAACGAGTTTGAAGCTAAAGAAAGTGCATCCATCCATTATAAACGTACTCCACACGGCACTGGGGGGTTAATAAAGTCCTTCTGAAGCGAAGCATATGTGTAAAAAAAAAAAAAATTATATATATATATATATATATATATATATATATATCCATAATTAACAGGTTATAAAGAAAAATATCTAGCTTCCGCCAGACCACCTTCCATATTCAACTTACGAAAAAATGTAATTTGAATAGGGAAGGTGTAGGGCGTTGTGTAAGCATTTTGAACTGCAAGAGTTTTACACTTTCTTCTTAAGTTGAATACGGAAGGCGGTCTGGCAGAAGCTAGATATTTTACTTTATAACTTGTTAAAGGGTTAGTTCACCCAAAAATAAAAATAATGTCATTTATTACTCACCCACATGCCTTTCCAACCCCTAAAGACCTTTGTTCATTTCCGGAACACAAATTAAGATATTTTTGTTGAAATCCGATGGTTCAGTGAGGCCTGCATAGCCAGCAATGACATTTCCTCTCTCAAGATCCATTAATGTACTAAAAACATATTTAAATCGGTTCATGTGAGTACAGTGGTTCAATATTAATATTATAAAGCGACGAGAATATTTTTGGTGATTATATAGTGATGGCCGATTTCAAAACACTGCTTCATTAAGCTTCAGAGCGTTATGAATCTTTTGTGTCGAATCTAGGGATGGGCATTTTTCCAAAATATTGTATTTGAATATTTGGGCTCGTAAAAAACGAATATTCGAATATTCGTTTATTTAGATGAGGTTAAATGAGAAGGACATTATTGTTTTATATTCATCAAGATTTTGTAACCATTTCTGAACAAGCTTACGATTAGGCAATACACAACAAGCTTACGTTATATCTTAAGGTTTTCTTTTAGTTCAAAGCATTAAACAATATGTGTAAACAGAAAATATTAAGAACAAAAGCATTTAAACTCAAGCAGCGCGAATGGGAAAAACGCTTACAAAGCAGACAGCGGCAGTTATCGTACAAAACGTAACATACATAATATACTTGAGTCAGTATATGGTTATCGTTTTTATATTGTTTCACATGTTCATATTGAGAAAAA
This sequence comes from Megalobrama amblycephala, assembly GCF_018812025.1. Classification (NCBI taxonomy): domain Eukaryota; kingdom Metazoa; phylum Chordata; class Actinopteri; order Cypriniformes; family Xenocyprididae; genus Megalobrama; species Megalobrama amblycephala. The sequence goes on along the minus strand of NC_063053.1, from coordinate 28,778,085 downwards.
CAATAATATCCACATGCTCGGGTGAGAAAACGAGCTGCGTTGACAGACGTTGCAGAGACTAAGATAACAATAATACATAACGGTATGCTAAGCTAAGTTTATCAGATAAGTTATCTTCTCGGCTCACTCTGGGATAACTTACAGCTGCGCTTACCTGTCGTGAATGCAGTGATGGACAGCTGTCTTTCCTCTCTGGTCTTTAGATTTCATGTGCTTTCTCAATATGGTGGTGATATTATGATTACTCAGTTTCATTAATTCATTTGATCAAAAGTAATTCCATTTTGTAAGATCATTTTCATCTAAGTAATTCCAAACTGAGGCAGACGACAACATTATGTGACATCAAATAAAATAAACTTGTTAAACATGCTCCACAGCGCCACCTGGTGCATTTAGTTATAACCGCGAGTTTTAGTGCTTAGGATTTATCATGAATTCACTGCATTTATGGCCAGGAAAGCAACATAGTAAGATTCGACTAGTATTTTTATTTTTCGAATATTAATTACAGGTCGAATATACGACTATTTGTGCACATCCCTAGTCGAATCATGATTCGGATTGCGGGTCAAACCACCAAACTGCTGAAATCACGTGACTTTGGCACTCCGAACTGCTGATTCATCACAAAAGATTCATAACGCTCCGAAGCTTCATGAAGCAGTGTTTTGAAATCGGCCATCACTAAATAAGTCGCTATTTTGTTTTTTTGGCGCACCAAAAATATTCTCGTGGCTTTATAATATTAATATTGAACCACTGTACTCACAGGAACTGATTTAAATATGTTTTTAGTACATTAATGGATCTTGAGAGAGGAAATGTCATTGCTGGGTATGGAGGCCTCACTGAGCCATCGGATTTCAACAAAAATATCTTAATTTGCGTTCCGAAGATTAATGAAGGTCTTACGGGTGTGGAGCGGCATGAGGGTGAGTAATAAATTACATTATTTTCAATTTTGGGTGAACTAACCCTTTAAGGTATTTTTGATAAAATCCGATGGCTCAGTGAGGCCGGCATTGAAAGCAAGTTAATTTACACTTTCAATGTTACGATTTCAAAACAACGCTTCATTGAAGCTTCAAAGCTTTACGAATCATTTGTTTCGAATCAGTGGTTCGAATCAGTATTTTTCTTACACAAATGCATCGCTTCGCTTAAGAAGGGCTTTATTACCCCCCCCGGAGCCGTGTGAAGTATGTTTATGATGTATGGAGGCACTTTCTTGAGCTTCAAACTCGTTGCCCCCGTTCACTGTCATTATAAAGCTTGGACGCGTAAGGAGATTTATTAATATAACTCCAATTGTGTTTATCAAAAAAAAGAAAGGCATATACACCTTAGATGGTTTGAGGGTGAGTAAAGCTTGGGGTAATTTTCATTTTAAAGTGAACAAATCCTTTAAATATAGTTGTCAACCCAGAAATTTTGCAGTGTACTTAGATTTTTTGAAAGCAGCGTCTCTCACCAGTTACCGAATATACCTGGTACTCAGTACTACCGGTACTGAAGAAATGTCTTTTTTTTTTTTTTTTTTTTACTACTGTCTAGTATCAGTAGTACTTGTACGTTTGACAACCTGCAGGTGTGAGATGAGTTCAAGTTTAGGCTAATACACAGGGTTATGGGTTTGTTTAAAGTTGCCTTAGAAAACACCACTAATGCGAAAGATAAACGGTGAGACAGACAGGCATTTCATCTGTTGAATGGGGATGATGTCATTGTCTGTGTGTGTGCGGTCAGCATTTTGTTTAAACAGGTAACAGCTGTTACACCTGTCACACGTGCACACCTGAGTGGGCGGATCTAATGCAAGGAGCACACAGGCCTTTGTGTCTTGAAGCTTGCTGATGTCCTGGTGTCTTTCTCTGGCTCTCACACTGAGAATGCATGTAATGTATGAACGCCAATGCAGTGGATTGGGGATGTACTGATATTAAATTATTCTGGCTGATACTGAAAAGCTGGTCATATTTATAGGTTATCTGGCATAACATGGAAATAATTATTAAATATTAAATTAGATTATCATTTAAGTACTAAATTTGAATAATTAAACAATATCAAATAATATTAAATATATAATTTCTATACTATTTTGTCTGAATACATAAAAAATATTTTTTTATGAATTTAGACATCATAGCATTATAATGTACAGTATGAAAAATGGATGTTCATGTTAAGATCCGTTAAAGATTACATTTAACCGTGTTACTAAATTATTAGTGCTATTAGAAATTAACTTTTTAAGTGGGTATAAAGGTAATCTAGATGTGATTGTTCCATTTTTAGGTGAATTATCCCGTTAATGTGATGGTTTCTCTTCTAGGACACCTAATTTTAATTTCAGGGGTTTGTTAAAATAATTTGAAAAGATGTCTAAGGAAAGTACAGTTATAGAAAAGATCTAGTATTATTCGTTTGCAGATGCCGCTTGGTTTTCACTGATATTTAAAGATTTTTGAGTGCCCACAGGAGCCACTATATGCCATGCATGTGAGAGATTTTGCAGGTGGATCTATAAAAATGTAGTTTTCTCTCTCTATAGCAGTAAATAAAAGGGTCATTTGCTTGGCTTATGGGGGAGTTTGTGTGTGTGTGTGTGTGTCCCAGGCCGCCTGATTGTTTGTAGATTTTCTGGCATTCGTAGTTGCTATGGCAACCCCATGACGATGAGCTGAGCTGTGCTGTATTTCACACCAGTGCGAGGAAGAGAGAGAGAGAGCAGGAAAAGAAAGCAAGAGAAGGAGTGAATAGAGGGTTAAAAAAAGAGCTATTATGAAGAAATATTTGTGGTCTAGGTGTGAGGAAATCTAGCAGCATTCCTGCTGAGTGAGCAGAGATCTGCTGCCTGTGTGACTATATTTACATGCATTTGTATGTGTATACATTTGCATGCATATCTTTAAATATGTGCATGTTTGAATGCCCCTTTTTGTTTTGTTCAGCAAGAATGCATTAAACTGATCAAAAATGAAGGTTTTATAATAAATGCTGTCCTATTCATCAAATAATCCTGAAAAACTGTTTGTTTACAAAAAATAAAACCATTTATTATTGTTTACAAATAATAATAATAGTATTAATATTAAATGTCTCTTAGATTGAGCACCAAATCATCATATTAGAATGATTTCTGAAGGATCATGTGACACTGAAGACTGGAGTAATGATGCTGAAAATTCAGCTTTGCCATCACAGGAATAAATTACATTTTTAAACAGCTATATTAAATTGTAATAATATTTCACAATATTACTATTTTTCCTGTATTTTTGATAGGGGGTGTGCACAAATAGTCACATATTCGATCTGTAATAATTATTTGAAAAATAAAAATACTGTTCGAATTTTGCTACATGTTGTTTGCTGGCCGTTAAATGCAGTAAAATCATGATAAATTCTAAGCATGCAAACTAAAACTCACAGTAGCTATGTTTAGATCTAGAATTTAACTTGTGCGCAAAATTGGAATATTGCATAAAACATTTGCGAATAAAGCAGCGTTTCCATCCAGTGAGCCGAAGAGAACAAAAATGTCACTTCCTGATAAACTGCCGCTAAATATCACTAAGAAAATTGGAAGTTGCTGCAGAAGGAGAAGCCACTGTGTATAATAAATTACTTGTTCCTCAGCGTGGACAGATGAAACGCAATAAACACGGTCATGTGATCTTGGTTTCGGAGGTGAATGCCTGCTGTTTAACTCTTTAAACTTAAATTTTTCTCACACAGTAATTTTCATTTTGGGTGAACTACACAATACATATGGTCACTATCCATGATACATATTGTTTCATTTATGTATTGTGATATATTGTGACACGATATATTGTTACACCCCTAGACTTTAGTGAACATAAAGAGTTGGGAGAACATCGGATACGTGTCTGTGTAGATCCATGCATTCAGTCTTAAGGTGACAGTAGCCTAATAACCTTCTGTTGCTTGTGTCATTAATGTTAATCAAACTACAAAAGACAAAGAGAAAATCACTTCTTGCTCTAACTGTTACAGTTCCCTTCTGTTTTGGACTTCAATTCCCATCATCCTCCTCGTTTCACTTTTCACTCCATCACCTGATTAACCAATCACAGCGCTCCCTGTCACCAGAGTACTGATCATGCACACCTGCACGTCATTATCACGCTCATTACCGCCAGTATAAAGGACTCACTCTGAGTCACACTCATTGTCTGGTCTTGTTAGTGTCTTACCAGTATGCTCTCCTCAAGGACCTTGTTGGGAACCTACATGTGACTCTGCTCCTCTCCTGTCTTATGTGTTGGAACTGTTGTTAGATGTGCGTGAAGTCCCTCAGTCCTGTGTTGTGTGGAATACTACCACCAATCATCAATCATCCTCCTGCAACAACAAAGGACAGTTATCATTCCATTCATCTCCACTCTACTTCAGTTTTGCTATATACTCACCTGCTTGCTGTTGTTTCATCTGGTTGTGAAAATAAACACCTTTTATATATCCAGTGTCTCTGCCCTTCTGTGATAGTAACACTAACTTCAGTAGCTTTAATAAGAATCAATTAATATTTAATTCATAGTGAAGTATGTAGAGTTTTTTTTTTTGTTTGTTTGTTTACTCAATTTCTTACTTGAATGCTACTTAAAAACACCTACTGTAACTAAAATGTAAGCACTGTTTTATTTCATTTATATGTTGCGTTTGTCCTATTATTTGTAATTTGCATCTTTGTTATCTTTAATTACAAAGATAAAATTAAATATAATAAAGTGAAATAAGATTTTGGTCCACCTCTACTTTGACATAAACAGTCTGTCACTCTTTTCTGTAATATTTCGTTACCTTATATCGCAAAATTTTTCAAATGGGGAAATTAGTTTGGCTATACTACTCAGCGACTTGCAAAATAGTCTTAAATACCAACATGAAAAAGAATCGTGATAAAATCCTTCTTTACAAAGTGACATTGCCAACTGCTTGTCTGGCATGTGGAATACATAGTTTTTAGTCATTTTCACGGATCCGTGTGAACGGGGATAGTTTTCATAACGTTGTCATCTGTACAAAGAAAAAACGTTTCCATTTTTAGTACATCGTTATCATATAAACATATCCTTAAAATTCTTCCCCTCATTAAATTCATTCCTCTTTTGAAAGGGATAGTTCACCCAAAAATGAAAATTCGGTCATCAATTACTCGCCCTTAAGTTGTTCCAAACCTGTATACACTTCTTTGTTCTGCTAAACACAAAAAAAGATATTTGGAAGAATGTTTAACCAAGCAGATCTCGCCCACCACTGACTGCCATAGTGTTTTTTTTTTTTCCTACTATGGTAGTCAATGGTGGGCGAAATCTGCTTGGTTACAAACATTCTTCCAAATATCTTCCTTTTGTGTTCAACAGAACAAAGAAATGTATACAGGTTTGGAACAACTTGAGGGTGAGTAAATGACTGAATTTTCATTTTTGGGTGAACTATCCCAGAAGAGCTCATCTTATGTAAACGCCCCCCTAAGAAAGCCAGTCACCCTGATAACACAGGACTTCCTTAAACGATTAGTTGACTAGTAGCTTACGCTGCCCGCCGAGTAGTTTTTTTTTTTTGAAAATGTGTCATTTTGCTACAGTGTGCACTGACTTTTGTCACATCACTTACAGAAACCTATAGTAGCTCATCCTATCTTTGTTATTCATAGTTTTTTGTCTTTCACATTTTGATTCGCATTACAATGGCAGGAATATTGTAACGGCATTCGTGGCTCTTGTGTGTGCTCACCCGTGGGGATCAGCTGTATCCCATCATGTAGCAGACCTGTCTCCCCTCATGTCCAGATCTAGAATTTTCTCCTCGCCTCTTAAAGTTGGAACAATCTCCTGCTTTTACATGCATAAACTGAAGGGTCTCTGATTCTGTTAAGTGGCATATCAATCGTATTAGTGTGTGAGTGTGTTTAGCTTCTGTTCTGCTCCACAGCTGTTTCTCATCAGCTCGCTAACATACCGAAGAATCCTGAAGCCACAGATACTCAGCGCTGCCATGACAACCCCTGTAGAGCGCTCAACCTCCCTTACTCTTACTCTCCCTCTCACTGTCACAATCAGGCATGGATGTAAATGATTACAGAATTACCAAAGTATTCAAGTGCATGTATAGCACAGGTGTATGAAATAAATAAAACTGGTTAAAGGGTTTTATTAACTTGTGCTGTTTCAGGCTTTGTGTAACACCTGCCGCTCTGTAAATCCTTCCACCAGCATTAGAAAGTTTATTTTCATTGTCACTGATCCTTTCAGTCTGATCTTAACAATCTTGTGAACCCCTTGAACCTTTTTCTTATTTCACTGTGAATGGGATGTTTACATACTGTAATAGTTTTAAAGGGACAGCAGCAAAACATAGTATGTTTAGATGGTGAGAGTGTGAAAAATTATGAAAATTGAAATTTAAACTTAAAAATTTTAAATATTTTATTGTGGATATTAGAATTGTTTTATATGAAAATTAGTATATGACCCATTTAAAACAACAAATAATTAAAGGTGCCCTAGAATTAAATATTGAATTTATATTGGCATAGTTGAATAACAAGAGTTCAGTACATGGAAAAGACATACACTGAGTTTCAAACACCATTGTTTCCTCCTCCTTATATAAATCTCATTTGTTTAAAAGACCTCCGAAGAACAGGCGAATCTCAACATAACACCGACTGTTACGTAACAGTCGGGGTGTACGCCCCCAATATTTGCATATGCCAGCTCATGTTCAAGCCATTAGACAAGGGCAGAACGTCTGGATGTGCACAGCAGAATCATCAGACTAGGTAAGCAAGCAAGAACAATAGCGAAAAATGGCAGATGGAGCAATAATAACTGACATGATCCATGATAACATGATATTTTTAGTGATATTTGGAAATTGTCTTTCTAAATGTTTCGTTAGCATGTTGCTATGTACAGTTAAATGTGGTTAAAGTTACCATCGTTTATTACTGTATTCACGGAGACAAGAGAGCCGTCGCTATTTTCATTTTTAAACACTTGCAGTCTGTATAATTCATAAACACAACTTCATTCTTTATAAATCTCTCCAACAGTGTGTAATGTTAGCTTTAGCCACGCAGCATAGCCTCAAACTCATTCAGAATCAAATGTAATACATCCAAATAAATACTATAGTCACATGATCCGATGTATGCATGCAGCATGCATGACGAACATCTTGTAAAGATCCATTTTGAGGGTTATATTAGCTGTGTAAACTGTGTTTATGCTGTTCAAGGCAAGTGCGAGCTCCGGGGGAGGGGGAGCACGAGAATTAAAGGGGCCGCAACCTATATATCGGTGCATAGTTAATGATGCCCCAAAATAGGCAGTTAAAAAAATGAATTAAAAAAAATCTATGGGGTATTTTGAGCTGAAACTTCACAGACACATTCAGGGGACACCTTAGACTTATATTACATCTTTTAAAAAGAAGTTCTAGGGCACCTTTAAAATAAAATGAATAACATTTTTCAGTATCATTTACCTTTTGATGTTTGGAATAGATTTTGTAAAGTGTGAATAATGTTTTAAGTGACTATTTTGTATTTTCAATGCTGTTCTTTCTTTGGTTTCCAGAATTTCTGCCCAGTCTTATTTGCACATTACAGTCAGGCATTTGTTGCATTTAAATTTGCATTGTGTTTTGGTTTTATTTCTCTTCTCAACTCTTATAAACTCTTTTTCAGACGTTTACTGCATGGTGCAATTCTCATCTACGGAAGGCGGGGACGCAGATCGAAAACATTGAGGAGGATTTTAGAGACGGACTCAAACTCATGCTGCTCCTAGAGGTCATCTCAGGTCAGTGACCTTTCACCACATCTTCGATCTTCACCACATCTTTTTTGATATTATCAAAGGATCCCTAGATCCAGGCTTAAGAAAAGGGGCTTGTGCCATAACTGGTCCTAAATTGTGGAACAGCCTACCGTTTTCTATCAGAATAATCTCGAAAGAATCATTTTTTAAATCAAAATTTCTTTGAGAAGGTTTATAATCTCTGAGTCAGATGCACTCAAAAAAATGATTCTAGCTGCTTGCTCAGTTTATTTAAATAAAATAAGCTGAACCAACACAAATCTTTAGTTTTTTACTTAATTGGCATTTGCACTCAATTGTATTATGTTAAATGAAATTAAATTTGCAAAATGTTAGGTTAACCTAAACCATTTGTGTTGAGACTACACAAATCATTTATGTTGCATTGATTGAAACTGGGCAGTGGATTTCTAGTTCCCAGCATGCTTTGCGTAGGGATAGATTGGGACAGTAAATGTTGAAATTAAGTGCTGTTTAATGTGTTTTTTAGGAAAGGGAAATACCTTTTAAAGTTTGATGTTCAGTTATATTTGACATTTAAAAGAGTTTCTGTTATGTCGATTTTTATGAGGTTACCATTATGCTGAAGTGTAGACCTTGTGGTTAGGCTATGGGTGGCTACATGAAATAAATCTATGTTGTTCTCAACAAGCTTTAACCGTGCTAAAGCAATGATGAAGCAGTGATGCGAAGCAGTGATGACAAGTTCTTTACCTGATCATTACATGCATGCTACAGATGTTTTGCAGAAAACTTAAGCAACTCTGCACAAGGGCACCAGTCTGAATTGCAATAGCACTGGTTGGATCAACAAGAGTGAATTATGTTCAGGAAACATTCACACAATACGTCAAATGAAACTGGTGTGATCTCGTTCAGTTAGGATGAATTTTACTCATCAGTACAATTAACCTAGCTTAAGTTCAAATAAATCAGTTCAGCTGTGTGGAAATAGGTGTCATAATTGAATTAAGTTAGACCAACAAGTTATTTTTTTGAGTGTGGGGTGATCATGTTTTACTGACATACTGTTGATATTGATATTGCTCAAGCATAGAATTTGCATACTACAAGCTAGTTGATAACTGTCAGGAATAAGTATGATGTAAAAGTTATTGTGTTCCTGTTTTAGTCTCCTGAGGGCAGTGCGATGTTGTGTGTGATGTAATATTATGATCCTGGATATTTAAACTGTCTTTCTCTGTAGGAGAACGCTTGGCCAAACCAGAGAGAGGAAAAATGAGAGTCCATAAGATCTCCAATGTGAATAAAGCTCTGGACTTCATCGCCAGCAAAGGAGTCAAACTGGTTTCTATCGGAGCAGAGGGTAGGTCTCCCCCCTCCAGCAGTGACCTATATCCTGCAGGCTTCCAGGGTCATGGGTTCAGTGTTCCAGCATGTGGGATCAATGGCTATCAGACGATCTGCCTGTATGTGATATGTGCTTGTATCTCATGTCACATGAAGTCCCTCCCCCTTCCAGTACAGTTAAATAGGTTAGACATGCAGTATATACCTGACATATATTAGACCTATCTGACTATTTTTCCTGTTACCTGCTCTCTCTCTCTCTATTTTTAATCCAGAGCGGCATTCCAGACAGATTAGCCATCTACTTTGCCTTGGTAACATACTGTTACCAGTTTGTGTGTGTGTGTGTGTGTGTGTGTTTGTCTGGCAAAGCTGGGATACACATACACACAAGCACATACTGGGATGTGTTTGGAGTGTATTATGAGATTAGCCTAAGAAGATGGAGAGGAAACACATGCATGTTTACCTAGATGTTTAAATGGGGACTTCCCATATACAACTATGTGTAAACAAACAAATAATTAAAATGAAACTTTTTGCATATTTAAAAGTGATACAGACATTATTTAGTCTTTATATTATTTAGCCTTTATAAATCGTTTTCCTTTTGAGAATGTCTCCAAAAAGGAGATTTTGGGGACATTTTCAGCAGTTTTGTATTTAAAAGTTTAGATAGTTTAGTTCAGTTTAATCATATCACAGAAAACAATCTGGCAAAGCTGTTCTCCTGCACTTTAGACTCTAAAACCCTGCTAAACACCTGCTCAAACAACTGCTCACTTTACAGTCTTAATTATTAAAGATTGTATGATATTTAAGATATAGTAGAATTTTTTGGAATAAGGGTGGAGTTGTGATGTTGCAGGGTTGCCAGAGGAATTTTCATAGGAGTGAAGCAAGCAGCCATTTATGGATGGATTTTGCAAAAACCTGTCAAGAACATGTCCAGGTCATATTTCACCCAGAAAATCAAAAGAAAAAAATGAACAATAATTATTTTAAGTAAATGTCATAATTTTCATAACAACAACAAAAAAAAAGAATATATATATATATATATATATATATATATACAGTATATGTTTAGATGAAGAGTTCATTGCAAAAACGGATAACTCCGTTTTTATTAATTCTCACAAATCATGTTTTTTTTATTGTACATTCCAAGTAATATAAATCAAACTGCAGTTGGGTTGTTTTGATTAAGTAATAATAACTCCAAAAAATACAGGTAACTTACAAAATTAAAGTTCATGAAAAGTATGTATTTTTATATATTAAATGTTTATTTTTTAGCAAAAGCAGAGTCGTTTTTTGGCAAAAGCAGATAACTCCACATTTCATGTTAATCCAAACCAAGTAATTGCTTTGTAATTGCATTTACACACACGTGCACACAAATGCGCACACACACTAACAGATTGACGCACACACACACACACACACACACACACACACACACACACACACACACACACACACACACACACACACACAAACGCAAACGCAAAAGGACAACCAAGGGTTCAGCATGTAAGACGTGTATGGTGTTCAAGGACTTGCAGGAGTCGAAATTATAAATCCTCGATCACTTTTAGTCAGCTTTGACGAAACTCCTCTCGGCTAGCACGTCTTTTTGAAGTGACTAGCAGCCTTGTCACCTGACCTGAATACTGCGAGCTGATTCGCTAAGACGGACTGACTGGTTTCTGTACACAAACAACAAGGGCTCTTATTGGTTTGTGCTGTAAAATGTGAACTCGCAATGCCTTAACAGTGGACAATACCGGCTTTTCTGACAAAGCGTATTTAGGGTTCAGAACATGCTATATGTGGAGAATAACGTACAGCAGTGCGTTTATCGTGCCGATAAGTGCCGTTTATCGTTTTTTGCAAATGAACTCTTCACACACACAATAAGAGCTGTGCAGATAAGCCTCACTCCCCTTGCCTCAAGAGGCACACTAGCAACTGATGCTAGAGGCTGCAGTCTTTAGCCTCCTGTTAGTGTGCCCGCTTCCCACGCCAGAGACCCGGGTTCAAGGCCCACACATCACAGGGCGAGTACGACCTGAGGGGTTACGTATATATAGGCCTATATTATGCAGAATTATCTGAATTATATAACCCGTTTCTGATTCTGATATGGCTTTAGTTTATAAAGTGATCTCATTTTTGAGCTTGTACAGTAAAATGATGCTGGTGTGCTTGTTTTTGTTCTGCTCAGAGATTGTTGATGGAAACGCTAAGATGACTCTGGGGATGATCTGGACCATTATCCTCCGCTTCGCCATCCAGGACATCTCAGTGGAGGGTATATATAAATAACACGCACACACACACACACACACACACACTTTCAAGTTAATAAGTGGTGCGTTAGATCTTGAAGAAAAAGACAGTAGCGAGTTCATTTGTGTGTGTTAAATATCATGTGAGTTAACAGAATGACAACTGACTTAAATTAGCATAATTAAATACGGTTTTGCTCTTTTGTATTTCTTGGATATTCACTATTAAATACACACAATGTCAGGAATGTGTGAGTCATGACAACTTTGTCTTTCCATTACTGAGATTACATTTGATATGTGTGTGTGTGTGTGTGTGTGTGTGTGTGTGTGTGTGTGCGCAGAGACCTCGGCTAAAGAAGGCTTGTTGCTGTGGTGCCAGAGGAAAACAGCTCCCTACAAAAATGTCAACATTCAGAATTTCCACATCAGGTGAGCAGACAGGAAATGAGCTTTAGGGAGAAGCATATTGAATGATGGGAAAAGAGTAAGACTGACAGAGATACTGCAACTGAACGCTGAGCAACAGTGTCATTTATTACTTTTCTCTGTCTGTGTCTCTCTCTGTCAGTTGGAAGGATGGATTGGGCTTCTGTGCGCTCATTCACAGACATCGTCCAGAACTCATTGATTACGGTAAACTGCGCAAGGTAAGGGCATTACGAGAACCTCTGACCACATATACAGACCAGCAATATAAAAGACAATGACCTATGTTTTGATGTTTGCTTTCACTCAGGACGACCCAATGACTAATCTGAACACCGCCTTTGATGTCGCTGAGAAGTACCTGGACATCCCTAAGATGCTGGATGCAGAAGGTAAGACATGTAGAGAACAGGTTTCTTTCTGTTCCACTTCACTGTGAAACTAGGTTAGACCTCTGTCTAAATATAGAGCTGTAGGAGGCACACAGGTATGTGTGTAGGTTGAATTACACCCCATTACTGCAGGTGTGATTGTGGATGTTCCCTTAACATTTGGCCTGTTCGGAGGGATTTTTAGGATAATGTGCTGTGATGAGATTGTTGCAGTACTTGAACTGGATTGATATTCATCAAACATTCTGGTTAAGGTTTGTTTTTAAACTCCATTCAGCCCAAATATGCAGTTTGCTATTAAACATTGTTTTGCAGATCATTTCAGTCTTAGGTGTGCTATCTGTTTTTAGCTTTTGTGAACGTTATACTTTTTGAACGGGCTGTCAATAGCTTCTCGCATCAAATTCAATGCTCTGATGTTTGCCTATAAGACAACCACTGGCTCTGCACCACTATACCTACACTCACTACTTCATACTTATGCGCACTCCAGAAGCTTGTGTTCTGCAAGTGAACGGCGCCTTGTGGTGCCATCCCAAAGAGGCACAAAATCTCTCTCACCTTCTCCTTGTCTGTTCACTGCTGTTGGAATGACCTGCCTAGCTCTATCCGAGCAGCTGAGTCTTTAGCCATTTTCAAAAAACTCTTTTTCATCAACACTTGAACCAGTAATATTAGCACTCACTTTTTCTATTTCTATTCTCTCTATTTATTTGAAAAAAAAAAAAGAAAGAAAATCCTTGCTAGGAGCACTTTGCTGGAATAACTGGGACTTGACACGGCACTTGCATACTGTTGCACTCGTGTTGATTTGATTGCTTCTATTGTTCTCATTTGTAAGTCGCTTTGGAGAAAAGCATCTGCTAAATGATTAAATGTAAATGAACAAAAAAAATGGATAGAATTTTGTAAATTGATAGAATGTTTAGCATGCAAGACGGCGGTTATGTTGTCATAATATCTGCATACTGAATTGAGATGGGTCTGCTTTCTTACATCTATATGCAAACTGAATTGTGTCTTTTCTTTCTTGCAACTTTTACTATTTAAATATAAAGCTACTTGACACTGCAGAGACGGTGTCTACTTTTTGCGTGGATTGTTATTCACATGGATGAAAAATAATACACATTTTTACTGGCCCCACCACAAAAGATAACACATTTTATTTTTAACAATGTTTAGTTATATGTCCCAGAAAAATATTTATACTGACACATATTTTTTGAATATGTATAGTATTTATACTTATATATATTTAAATATAATACCCTCTTAAATATATTTATTAGAATATATAAATAAATGTTAATTTTTCATTTGTAATAAAAGCAGGAAATTATACAGCTATAATGCGTCTCCACCAGCTACATAATCTTGCTTTGGTAACATAATTCAACCAGCACAATTTGCAACATTTGATTTATAACAAAAGAAGAAATGTTAAGTGGCTAGAATCGAACATTTCATTTACACAGAAAGCCAAAAACCTAAACTTACCTAAAACGTTACCATTATTCTTTTGTCGCTTGAAAGCACTAGTATTTCTTTGAGTAAATACAAATCTTGTTTAAACTTGTTAGGCATTTTGAAGATAGTTTCATCTTAGGTTGATTATAATCAGGGCTGACGCCAATGAGGGGCATTCATAGGCAATGCCCCCCCAGACGAGTTACTGTGCCACCCTCCCTCCCCGTTGGATGCGAGCAAACATGAAAGAAAAAAGCGGCTGAACATGATTTCCCCAACCCCCTCTTGAAATATAAAATGCCCCTTGATTTATGCGCCTTGGCGCCAGCTCTGATTATAATGGTTTCATATTCCCATTCACGTTAATAACTCTTTCTTTACACAGGAAATCACCTCGTATGGGGCTCTGAAGTGTGTGACTGTGTGATGTGCTCTGATTATTAATTTTTTCTCTCATTACTTTAATATCACCCCCTTCTTTCTCTGCAGATATTGTTGGTACGGCCCGTCCCGATGAGAAGGCCATCATGACCTACGTTTCTAGCTTCTACCATGCCTTCTCTGGGGCGCAGAAGGTATCGCAGGGCACCCCCCCTCCCAATGTCATGAACTTCTACACTCACCCAATAAGTCCCTCCCTTCACTCTGTTTCTGCTCACTGGTTACTGTGTTCACCAGTAGCAGTGATTACTGGATGTCGTGGTTTCCCGTGACCGTGACTACACTCCTAACAGTCTGCCTCTCTCTGACTCTTTGCAGTGCTAAGCTCCGCCCCTCAGGGCTCATGCTCCTTCTACAGTTGCATGAGTCTTTCCACCTGTTGCATGAAGGAAGTTAATTCTTATGATGAAGGCATGAGTGTGTCTCCACTTCAGTCTCCTAAAAAATTCCCAAACATTCACGGCATCAGTGAGACTTCCTGAAGACCTCTTCATGCCTTGTATCATTTCTGTAGAACTGTGCCCCGTTTGTCTTTGTGTCTATGCAGTCTTTTACTCTGTGCTTTTTTTCTCTCCCTTCCTCTCCACCTCCTTTTCTCCACCTCTCTCTCTGTTCCTGCTCCCTCTTTCCCTGGGCAGATATCGTTAGTACGTTGCGTCCCGATGAAAAGGCCATCATGACGTATGTGTCATGTTACTACCACGCCTTCTCAGGCAAACAGAAGGTGAGCGCAGACCGACATCAACCAATCAGCTTCCACATCAAAATCCCAGTCAAATCTAGACTGAAAGAGATGTGATATTACATGGTCTTCACTGAACCGAACTTCCTTGTGAAAAAGAAGTACACTTTAGCATACTCTTAAAAAACGAGTACTTATTAAGGAAATAATATACTTTAAAAGTAACAATGTAATATTTTCAGACACTTGATTGCATGTCATTTGCAATTAAATGAAAATGTATTATAGTGCAAATTCATATTAAATGCAGTTAGTTACCCACTTAAGTACATCTTAATATATAATTTCACAATTCTATTGATTTTCTTTAAAATGTTTAAGTGTGCTGCTGAATGTACAAAACTTTCTATTCGATTGTATGTCATGTAATTAAATTACAAATTTACGATGAAGTTGCAGTTAATTACATTTAAAATGTATTACCTTTGAATATCTAATAACACACTAGTTAAAATTATAATAAAGTATTTTATATTTGTGTTAAAATTTTAAACACAACACACTTTAAAGTAAAACTTTTATTTTTCATTTACAAAGTGCACTTTTTAAAAGTGTACTTAAGTGTGTTAAGAAAAACAGTTTAAGTTCACTTATTGTAAGTGGCCTTTTTAGGTTAATATTACATTATCTGGAAATCCTTTTTTTTTTTTTTTTTAATATCTTGGTTGCACTTTACTTTACAGTATGTGCACTTTCAATGTACTTACAGTGTACTTACCCACAAAAGTACTGAGTAATAAACGGCAACTACATGGGTTAAGTTAAGGTTTAGAGGTAGGTTCAGGGTTATTACCCTGTTAGCGTCATTACACTACACTACAATAAGTACATAGTATGTTCATGTGAAACAGGGCTGTAAAATAAAGTGCTACAAATATCTTTTTAAGATTTGAATTACACTACAAGTGCTTATTAAATACAATTAAGCGCACTTCTTTTTCACAAGGGCTATTATGGTAAGGTCAGTCTCTGATATCACTGACGGGTCAGAACCCTTCTGCTCTGAAACTTCATTGTGACTTTTTACTAATTTCTTGTTTGGCTGTGATATTTCTCTCTTTCCTTCTTTGGTTTTTGTGTCCGTTCTGGCTGTTTCCCGGGCAACCTTGCTGTAGTATTACATAACACCTCTCCGCTCTGTTTCTCCACACATCTGTACGTGCACACACACAGCTCTTGTACAGAAACCATCAAAATTCTTTACATTTTAGAATAGGTGTTGAAATAGATGTCCAGCTAAAATTAGCAACCGGCATCAGTGGGACAGATAGTTCATTCCTATTCAAACTTTAGACAGACTCAAGAATTGGTATATTCGTATATATTCATGAATCTGAATTAGCTTAGGCAAACTCATGAGGCTAAACCCTGAGCCAGAAGCCACATCTTTAGGGACTTTCACACTGGGCACATTTGCCGTGGTCCGAGTACGAGCGCGATTGTTCCCGGTGCCTCCCGCAGCGTTGGTCTGGTTTCAAACTTGATTCTATCGAACCACGGTGCATTTGCGTTCATCTTACGTCATCACAAACATGCAAGACGCATGACAGAAAACAGGACAATATATTGTTTTTTATTAATTTGGTGCTATTATGTGCATCAGAGTGAACAACACTTGGGTTAACTATATGAAGGAAGCTTTCTGCTGCTTGCAAACTGACTCTTTTTAGGAGACAGCGGATTGCAAGCCATTAATTTGCCGCTCTTGCACTCACTATGCGCGATTACACCACACTCTCACTCTCGATCGAATCCAAGGTAAATCATCACCACTGTCATCCCTTACATGTGTTTTGTTGAACTAATGACGTTGTCATCGGCTAAAATGCATGTGCAGGTTACTTTGCTTCCTGAGCAAGTGGGCACCCAAGTCCGATTTGCTTTCACATTCATGCGAATCGCGCCACAGTTCCAGTGCAGCTGAACTACAGGTAGTCTCAGGCTCGGTATCCCGGTGAGCTCCCGGGTCCACATGACAGCTTTCACATTAGCGATTTTTCATGCAAACTAGTTTCAAACTAAACTGCCAGTGTGAAAGCTCCCTTAAGCAGCATATACCACAAAATAATATTTTTGCACTTTTTAATGTGGCATAAACATATTTGCGCACAAATCCGGATTGGCAGAAACTATGCATTACTTGCTATTTCTGCCTAACCTTAAAAAACATTTTTATGTAATTTCAAGTAACGTTAGATAATTTCAGAGTAGTCAGATTGATTCAGTTCTATTAAATAAGAGTTTTGGCTTGTATAAAACAAATCAATTTAGATGTTACAGTTTTTGTGTATGTAACATACATACTTATTGCTAACAACTTATAGCTAAATTACCTAAAATATTTTATGTATTTTTCCATTTTATGGACATCTTCAGAGCTTTCTGTTCTGTGTGCACACATTATATGTGGGTCTGCTCATGAGTTAAGTCAGTTCATATAGACTCACAATTCTGACTCATTTTAGACAGAATCTAATGTCTCATTTCCACCGAGCGTTACGGTTCAGTACATTTCAGTACGGTACGCAATTTTTGCTGTTTCCATTGTCAGAAGTTGTGAATGGTACCCTAATTCCGAACCACATCGTACGACTTTTTCCAGACCCTTCCGTTGGGGTACCTAACACAATAGTACCAATAATACCGGTACCAAAAGGGTGGAGCTACACTCACTGCAGACAGTTGATTGGTTGACAGAATCGTCACTTGCACGTGCAACAAGGGTAATGACAACACAATACCGTTGCAACACAATCTGTATTTTTCTGCTGTTTTACCTTGCAGCCTTCAGCCTTAGCTCAAACAAAGCTGCTCTATGTCCTCCATTGTTGTTTACTGACACTTTCTTCTTCACGCGAGAATGACGTTGATCGCTACTTTCCGGCATACACTATGCCTATCAAGTAAGGGTACTGTTGGTGGTGGAAACGCAAGCTGGATCAGGGTTAACCTTCCTGAATCGTACTGTACTGAACTGAACCATACCGCTCGGTGGAAACAAGCCATAAAATCACAATAAAAGTTCATTCAGAGACAGCTTGTTTCTCACTGACAGGGTGAAAGATGCCACTTCATTGTGCTGATTCATCACATCCAGCTGGGTTTCCTCAACTCTGTGTGAGCGTTTCTGAACGGATGACTAACATCCCTTGATAAATAGTTTCTACATGCTGGGTGTGTGTGCTCTGCACACTCAGATCCTGTCTGTTCTTATAAGGCACGAGTCTGATTGTAAACCCACTAAACAGTTCTGTATTCAGAAAAACTTCCTCTGACACACCCACATCCAAACCCACACCCATGCATGATTATTGTGTAAATAACTTCAAAAAAAATCATCATTTTCCAGTAACTTATCAGGATAAAACAAGCTAATTTAATTAGTAATGACAGAGTTGTATTGTTTTGGTGATAGTCAAAGACTCTGTTTTCTACAGAAATAAAAAAAGCAAAAACAAATCAAAAGTCCAGGTTTGGAGTGACAGGATGATAACAGAATTGTTATATTTTGATGACCATATTTGTACAAAGCAATATAATTTTTAGATTTTAATCATAATCAATATAAATTTAAAAACGCACTTTCTATAATTAATTTTTTACATTTTTATTTTCAACACAAAATACAACAAATAACGCATCAATATAAGCCTAGAAACAAAAAGTTTATTCCATTTTTCTTTTTTTTAACTGAATAGTCGAAACTTGTAAAAAATTGTGAAATCACAGCAGATTTTCCAATAAAAAAGGTATAACTTTTTATCCACTATTGATCAGCGTTATGTGCCAACATAAGTAACATTTCAGATTAGCATTCAAAAGATGATCATAAAAGCCACTGCATGAACTCTGTCTGTCACTGACAACGATAAACTGAGCTTATCATTGTTTTCACCTCTTCCTTTTTGGCTTTTAGAATTGCAACTCACTTCCTTATTCCCACCCCCCTCCAAAAATACACACATTTATAATTAAACACGCACAGAAGGGTTATGTGATATTGACGTAGCGGTTGATTGCTTTTGGTAATGGTAATAAATTGACTTGAGCACCTCAACACACAAAACCTTAACAGCGTTGCCATGGCGCTGATGTGGTTTCCACAGAAACAGAAGCAGATTCACTGTCCTTTACCCCCTCAGGCCGAGACAGCAGCCAATCGGATCTGCAAAGTGCTTGCTGTCAATCAGGAGAACGAGCAACTGATGGAAGACTATGAGAAACTAGCCAGTGATGTGAGCACACTCATTCATCTTCTCTCCTCTTTACTCCATCCTCTTCTCTTCCCGTCTCCTCACCTCTCCTGTCATCTCAACCTGTGCTCATTTAGGGCCAGTGAAAAGTTTCAGTAATTTAAACTCCGATAATATCCAGCACATTTACTCTACAGTGTTCCTATGGTCATGGAAAACAGGGAATTTTAAAATACTGCTTGCCAGGCAGGCAGTTCCATGAAAATGAATCAAATCTAAAAGATCATGGAAATTTCTATAGTCAATATGAATTATTTTATGCTCAGCTCCAAAATATTTAATCAGCTTTGTTAATATTTTTGTGAGTGCAGTCTCTAAATAAAGTAATAATACCACAATAATATATATAAATTTAAAAAATTGAGATAAATAAAATAAATAAGTATAACCCATCTCATGTAATTCGGAATGACTAGAAAAGTTGTGGAAATTTATTATTTAAATTATATGGGAAACCTATGTCTTAATTCATAATAAAAAACAATATATATAATATTTAAAACCCAATCTCATTATCATTTTTCTCTCTACCTCCTTTATCTCACTCTGTCTGCTCCCAACTTTTCCCAATGTGTTTTATCCTCTTTTTTCCCTATTTTTGTTGTTTCCTCCCATTTTTTTCTCTCTCTCTTCAGCTGTTGGAGTGGATTCGCAGAACCATCCCGTGGTTGGAGAACCGCGTCCCGGAGAACACCATGCAGGCAATGCAGCAGAAGTTGGAGGATTTCCGGGACTACCGACGACTTCACAAACCGCCTAAAGTTCAGGAGAAATGTCAGCTGGAGATCAACTTCAACACACTGCAGACCAAACTCCGCCTCAGTAACCGGCCTGCGTTCATGCCCTCAGAGGGGAAGATGGTCTCGGTGAGAACTTAACATATGTACAAACCAAGTTTTGGAGCATCCAATTCTGTAATATTGTCAGTAATGAATCCTCTGCATGTGTAGGATATCTCCAATGCTTGGGGAGGGCTTGAGGGAGCAGAGAAGGGTTATGAAGAGTGGCTACTGAATGAGATTCGCAGACTGGAGAGACTCGACCATCTTGCAGAGAAATTCCGCCAAAAAGCCGCCATCCATGAAGCCTGGACTGACGGTAACACATAAAACACTTTCATTGCATGGAAACGTCACCGGTATTTTCTACAAGTTAAAATACTGACATTTTACAGGAATTAGGTCATACCATTGACGTTAACCAAGCAGTTTAAGTAAAATCCTGCTTGTTCAAGGATGCGCATTTATTGCATGGATGGAGCAAAAACATAATGCAAGTGTCTAAAATGCATACGCACAGTTCCTTTGAATGATACATGACATTTAAAGGCACAGTATGTAAGATTTTTATATTAAAATATCCAAAAACCACTTGCATAGTGTTATATATTTCGTTCAGCTGTGTACTTACATTATCCTAAATGTTTCCAAGAATTAGTAAATTCAGAGAAATTCACAATTTTAAAGAGTGCCAGTCCCTCCCTTGTCACTTGTTGCCTGTCAATGACTTAATATCTGCCTTATCCCTGTTTTCCTTGTACTGCATAGTAACCATGGCAACAGACACGGACAGCTGCGTAACGTCTAGCGGCACGTTGTTATTGTTTCGTTCAAACATTATGGACCATGGCAAGCAAACTTTGGGACAAAAGGAGAAATAAAATGAGGATCAAAATCGGCGTTGCGTTTCCGAGATGTTGAGAGCTTTGCAACAACTTCGACTTGACAGAGCTCGACGGTGCTCTTGCACGTTATTAGACAGTAAGCAAATGTAGGCAGCAGGCTACATAAGACTAATCAATGTTATATAACTCAACACGATGAAATTCTAATGTTAATAGAGCTTACTGTTAAGTCTCATACAGCCAACAATCTAATACATAAAATAACATTACAACTTTAAATACACTCAAATGCAGTTTAGTAAGATAGGGCAACTTGAGACCAAGTGAAGCAGCGCTGCGTTACCTCACAATTTTAATTTGTCAAAAAAACTGACCTGTATGAGAAGTATTTCAGCACTTGCAGGTAGTTTGGTAGAATGAAATGTTCTCATTCATTTATATCCCCCGGGACTCACGTGTGGCACTGATATCTGTCTCTTATTAGCAATCGCGCCCACGATTCTCGGCCACACCCTGCTTCGTACCACAGTCATGTTAAAAAACATGAATGCCTTCACTCATCCATAAACATTATTAGATCTGTCAGCATGACGACAAGTTCCATGATTCCAAGCTCATTCACTGCATCATCAATCTACGCCTTTGTTATTGTTTTGAAGAGTTTAGCAACCCCTAGTGGCGAAAAATATAGATTGTGCCTTTAAAGGTGCCCAAGAATGCTTTTTCACAAGATGTAATATAAGTCTAAGGTGTCCCCTGAATGTGTCTGTGAAGTTTCAGCTCAAAATACCCCATAGATTTTTTTTAATTAATTTTTTTAACTGCCTATTTTGGGGCATCATTAACAATGCACTGATTTACACTCGGCGCCGCCCCCTTAAATCGCGTGCTCCCTGCCACACGAGCTGTCGACTATATTACAGCGCGTTTACAAAGTTCACACAGCTAATATAACCCTCAAATGGATCTTTACAAGATGTTCGTCATGCATGCTGTATGCATGCTTCGAATTATGTGAGTAAAGTATTTATTTGGATGTTAAAGTTTTATTCTGAGTGAATTTGAGGCTGTCCTCCGTGGCTAACGGCTAACGGCTAATGCTACTGCAAGTGTTTAAAAAATGAAAATAGCGACGGCTCTTGTCTCCGTGAATACAGTAAGAAACGATGGTAACTTTAACCACATTTAACAGTACATTAGCAACATGCTAACGAAACATTTAGAAAGACAATTTACAAATATCAGTAAAAATATCATGCTATCATGGATTATGTCAGTTATTATTGCTCCATCTGCCATTTTTCGCTGTTGTTCTTGCTTACCTAGTCTGATGATTCGGCTGTGTGCAGCTCCAGACGTTAACTGGCTGCCCTTGTCTAATGCCTTTCATAATGTTGGGAACATGGGCTGGCATTATGCAAATATTGGGGCGTACACCCGGACTGTTACATAACAGTCGGTGTTATGTTGAGATTCGCCTGTTCTTTGGAGGTCGTTTAAAAAACAAATGAGATTTATATAAGAAGGAGGAAACAATGGGGTTTGAGACTCACTGTATGTCTTTTCCATGTACTGAACTCTTGTTATTTAACTATGCCAAGGTAAATGAAATTTTTGAATCTAGGGCACCTTTAACTAAATGTCGTTAAACCGAATTTACAAAGGAAACTGGTGAAATAACCACAACATTAACAACAACACTGAGCATGTTTACATGCACACCAGTACACTGATAACTCACAAAAATCAGCTTATTGAAATAAACTGTTGTCTGGGTTTACATGCAAACCAATAACCCGACAACAGCATTTACAAGACTTTATTAATAAATCAGGTTATTTCCCGGTAGTGACATCAAAAACGTAACAATTTGCGTATATGCGTATCATTTTTTAATCAGTTTAGATATGGATTATTACATGGTGTCTCTACTAATTGTTGGTCTTGCGAACATCTGCCATGTTTGTAGTTCTTTTTATTCACGTTTGTAGTTCTAAACCAAATCCTCCACTAGCAGTGGGTTCTGGGCAATATCAGCCATTAGAGTAGATCATCCGGGGCCTTTTCGTATACTCTTTTCAACATACTATGCTTTGGGACACACTTATTCTAATCTCACATACTATTTAGGATGGATAATATGCACATTGGGACACAGGGATGTTCTTTTTTGTTTAAAGAATTGTTTCTCATTCTCTACGGTATGGCTGATCTTTGCTGCTCCCTGTAGGTAAGGAGGAGATGTTGCAGGAGAAAGACTACGAGACGGCATCCCTCTCAGAGATCAAAGCTCTGCTGAAGAAGCACGAGGCGTTTGAGAGTGACCTCGCAGCTCATCAGGACAGAGTAGAACAGATCGCTGCCATCGCACAGGAGCTTAAGTCAGTAAACACACAGACAAACCTGATTCAGATAATGCTTGTTGAAGTAGTTTAATAGCTTTACTCTAACACCTATTCTATCTCTTTAGTGAGTTGGAGTACTACGACTCTCCCAGTGTAAACGCTCGCTGTCAGCGGATCTGCGATCAGTGGGATTCACTGGGAGTTTTAACTCAGAAACGCAGCGAGGCCTTGCAGGTAAAAAACTTGAAAAACAGGTAAAACATCTTGAATTAAACACCTGGAACAGGTAAAACACGTTGAATTTATTCTGACCAGAGGAAAATGGCTGTATCACTTCTTTGGTGATATACTGTCTGCTACTGTGTGTGTTTTGTGCTGTAAGTGCACTGCACTCATATGTGTGTGTCTTTGCTCTATCTCTCTTCCCTCAGAGGACCGAGAAACTGTTGGAAACTATTGATCAGCTGTACCTGGAGTTCGCCAAAAGGGCGGCACCCTTTAACAACTGGATGGAGGGAGCCATGGAGGACCTGCAGGACACTTTCATCGTCCACACTATTGAGGAGATACAGGTATTGCACATTCATCTTCCATCCATCCATCCATCCATCCATCCATCCATCCATCCATCCATCTGTCTAATCTGCCTGCCTGCTTGTCCCAACAAAGACAGAATGGTGCAATTCAGTCATAAAAAAGGAATTTACTGTGGAATGTGGAATGTCATGGAATTTGGCAAAATATGGATGAATGAATCAAAAGTAGGGCTGTATACCTAATCAAATAGCAAGATGTACTAGTCTAGTGTCTATGATTATAAAACCACAAAAAGGCAAAGTCTTTGAATATGAAGTCAGCATGTTCTGCGTGTCGTTGTGCGAATGAGCGGAAAACTTGAGAAATTATCTCATCTGTCTGTCCATCCATCCATCTGGTGGATTACAATTGTGACTGTAAAATGTGTTAGTGCATTTCACATAAAAGTTGATATAAGAGTGAAAATTGAAAAGTTGCAGAGGAGGAATGTTTTAGAAAGTTATATCAAGTTATTTTGTGTGTGTGTGTGTGTGTGTGTGTGTGTGTGTGTGTTTGTGTGTGTCTATCAGGGACTCAGCACAGCCCATGAGCAGTTTAAAGCCACACTGCCTGAGGCTGATAAGGAACGACAGGCCATCCTGGGCATCCATAATGAAATTGCTAAAATTGTGCAGACATACCACGTCAACATGGCTGGCACCAACCCCTACACCACCATCAACCCCCAGGAGATCAATGCCAAATGGGATAAGGTTTGAGCACAATTCTGCTTCAGAAAATAGACTTGAGCAGGAGAAACAGAAGGGAATCAAGAGTTTTCCAAAAAATATATGACATATGTTTATATATATACAGTAAAATGGGTACAAGAAGAGATGCTTAATTCATCTCCACACTGCTCTCTCCCATTCTCTCTCTCTCTCTCTCTCTCCTCTCAGGTGAGGCAGTTGGTACCCCAGAGAGATCAGGCCCTGATCGAAGAACACGCTCGTCAGCAGAATAACGAGAGACTGCGCAGACAGTTTGCTAATCAGGCAAATGTTATTGGGCCCTGGATCCAGACCAAGATGGAGGTGGGACATGAGCTAAATTAACTGAAAATTTATCACATTCTCTTATGGTACTGTCAGAACTGAGAAAAGATGTCAAAAATGTCCTTGGTGAGTAGTTTACAAACATACAAACTACAATAATGTTCAAATGTTTGGGGTTAGGGCAACTTTTTTTTTAAAGGAAATTAAAAATTATTCATCAAAGATACATTAAATTGATCAAAAGTGACAAAGACATTTATAACATTACAAAAGATTTCAAATAAATGCTGTTCTTTTGAACTTTCTGTTAATCAAAGAATCCTGAAAAAAAATGTATTACAGTTTCCACAAAAATATGCAGCACAGCTGTTTTCAAAATTGATAATAATAAGAAATGTTTATTGAGCAGCACACAATTTCTGAAGGTTCATGTGACACTGATTCAGCTTTACCATCACAGGAATAAATAACATTTTATAATATATTAAAAAAAGTTATTTTAAATAGTTTTGACTTTTTACTGTTTTGACTTTATTTTTGATCAAATATACAGAGATTTCTTCAAAAACATAAAAAAAATTACCGTTTACAATCATTTAACTACAGTTATTTAATTGTTAAAATGCTTAATTACTTAATTGCATGATAATTTTATATAGGATATATAAGTTATTATTTGTTAGAATAATTATTTGGAGCAAAGTAGACACTAAAATAAATAATAAAATAAAATAAAAAAAACTAAAATAAAATCTTAAGTAAGGCTTATGTAAGTAAGGTTGTTAAAGTATTTTAATTGTATCTATGTGTAGACCCCCTCATCAGACCCTCAATTATTTAAGTCATACATTTTAAGATAGTTGCAGGGAAAACCCTGGACACTGAGGCAGAGATTCAGGAAGAACTGTAGTTGTCATCTTATTTAATGTTCTATATTTAGGAGATTGGCCGAATCTCTATTGAGATGCACGGTACCCTGGAGGATCAGTTGACCCACCTGCGACAGTATGAGAAGAGTATCGTAAACTACAAACCAAAGATCGACCAGCTAGAGGGAGACCATCAACTAATACAGGAAGCACTTATATTTGACAACAAACACACTAACTACACAATGGAGGTAAAACACACAAAAACTCTCAAATACTCACTTCCAAACCCTGTAGCGCATTAGTATGTTCCTGACATCTCTTTTCTTTTTCTAGCACATTCGTGTAGGTTGGGAGCAGCTCCTCACTACCATCGCTCGCACCATTAATGAGATCGAGAACCAGATTCTGACCCGTGACGCCAAAGGCATCAGCCAGGACCAAATGAATGAGTTCAGAGCCTCGTTCAACCACTTCGACCGAGTCAGTATTACACTGCACAGTCCAACACCACAGTTTAACATCATTAAGAGCAAAAGGACATCTGAGACGGCAACTTGGTCACTTCATCTGCGTTGTTACCGACAGAGAATAGCATGACTTGATTTTTTATTTTATTTTTACTTAAAAACATAAAAAAAATGTAATTTTGTGATTGGCTGCTGCAATACTTTAGGTGGTACCTTGCAGACTCTCAGAATTTGTTCCCTTTCAGAGTGCAAATTATCATTTGAATTTAATTAATCATGCGCCACAGGACGTTAAATTGGAATGACAGAAAGTAGAATTTACTGAATTGTGATTTAAAGAAATTCAGCAGATAATGGCATTCTGAAAAAAGCCGTTTTTCTTCTAGACAAGTTTATCTCGCCATACTTATTATCTCAGTAATTGTTGTTTTAACAAGAAAAAGTTAAATTGGGCAAGATAAACTTTGTTAGTGTTGTCTGAATGTTTAAAAAAGGCTTTTTTAAGCCTTACAAACTTAGAAATGTGAATTTCTTTGAATTTCAATTGATTTTAATTCTACTTCCTTTATTTCAAATTTTTAAAAGTATTTTATTTCAGTTCTAAGTAGACCACAACCCTGGTACCTTGCAGTCACTGTTATGCTCAAATACTTGACTTATCTGTTATCTCAAGCAGTCAAAATGACCAAAATGCACAAGTATCTGAGTTTTGACTTTCATAGAAATACATTTGTATAATTGACCTGATTTGCATAGAATGGAATTAAAGTATATATCACCCACACATGTCCCAGATTACAGGCTGCCATGCTGAAACCTAACGCTGCACTAAAAACCCACGCAGTGCCGCCCAAGACACCTTAACATCGTTAAAACAGCACAACACAGTTAACCAAGCACAGCAGGCCCAGATTTTAAGCAGCACATATCAGATCTGTCCTCACAGTCACTTCCCCCCGACTCACAGCACAGTACTGCACAGTTTGTCCTAACGTTTGTGCACTTTTCTCTTCTTTTGTCTTCTCGTTTTTCTCTTCTGCATGGACCCTCTTCCCCCCCCTCCACATGTCTGCATGACATTCCCCCACCCCTCCCATGTGTGTGCTGCATGTCCACGCTGCTGACCTCTGACCCTGCCCACGGCTCTGACACCCAGGACCACTCGGGCACACTGGGCGCTGAGGAGTTCAAAGCCTGCCTTATCAGTCTGGGCTTCGATATCGGGAACGACGCACAGGTACACACACACCGACACCAGCCAGGGAGTTCTGCCATTAACCACACTTTTTTGTTTTTTTTCCTTTCTACTCTTTCCTTTTTCCTTTCATGCTCTTGTCTTATTTTTTTCCAATTTTTTTCTCAACCCTTCCTCTAAAATGACTTCCTTCACCTATACTCCTCCCATCCTCTTCTGCTCTTCATCTTTCTCTCCACTATTACCTGGCTCTGTTTGTCCTTCGTGGGTTCCTGTAGAAGAGAACAGGCATGATGGATGCAGAAGACTTCAGAGCCTGCCTCATCTCCATGGGTTATAATATGGTAAAGCAGAGAGTTCAAATCTCCATGGGTTGTGATCAGGTTAAACTGAGAGTTTAGGTCCCCATGGATAATGAACCGGTAAATCATATAATCTGTGTTGAATGTGTTGTAATATGGGTAAATTGATAGTTATAATCCCTCTGGATTAATCTAGTAAAACCGATTTTAAGTCTAAATGGTATAACCTGGAAAATTATAGATTTATGTTCAGCATGGGGTATAATATGGTAAAGCGGTTATAATCTCCATGTGTTCTCTAAGGCAGAGCTATAATCTGGTTTTGGACGGATTTCCTGAACTATTGGTTAGTTACTGTACATCTATGTGGGTTGTTATTTGAAAAAGTATTTCTGTAAAAAGTAGCATGAAGTAGCAAAAAAGTCCATGGATTGTAGCCTAATTCAATCCCTATGGAATATAACTCATTATAAGTAGAAGATGTAAGTGGTAAAACAGAGATGTATAATCTACTACATGGTATAACCTTGAAAAACATAGATTTATTATGTTGAATCCACCTTATATTTCATGTAAGAGTAGGTGTGGCCACTTGTAACTTGAATGTTCAAAAACAGTCCATTATGCTGCTTGCTGCAAACTGATATAGGTTATCATATTATTTTAAAGGTGTCATGACATGAGAAATCAAATTTGCATTGATATTTTGACATTTAAGAGGTCTTTGTACCATTAAAACATCCTGTAAATTTCAGAGCTTAAAACGTCCTCCTTATTATAAACAAAGCATTTATTTAATCAAGCTCCAAAAACAGCTCCTTCTGATATTGGGTAACATGTGACCTCACACAGGCAAATACATTTGCATATGCCTGCCTCCAGAACAAGACATCGACAAATAGTTTTACATCATGGCACCATAGGCCCCAACCACGATACATTGGTTTTAAAGGTGCCCTCGAATGAAAAATTGAATTTATCTTGGCATAGTTGAATAACAAGAGTTCAGTACATGGAAAAGACATACATTGAGTTTCAAACCCCATTGCTTCCTCTTTCTTATGTAAATCTCATTTGTTTAAAAGACTTCCGGAAAACACGCGGATCTCAACATAACACTGACTGTTACGTAACAGTCGGGATCATTAATATGTACGCCTCCAATATTTGCATATGCCTGCCCATGTTCGAGCATTAGACAAGGAAAGGTTGTATTAACGTCTGGATCTGTGCACAGACTAGGTAAGCAAGCAAGAACAACAGCGAAAAATGGCAGATGGAGCAATAATAACTGACATAATCCATGATAGCATGATATTTTTAGTGATATTTGTAAATTGTCTATCTAAATGTTTCGTTAGCATGTTGCTAATGTACTGTTAAATGAGGTTAAAGTTACCATCGTTTCTTACTGTATTCACGGAGACAAGAGCCGTCGCTATTTTCATTTTTAAACATGTGCAGTCTGTATAATTCATAAACACAACTTCATTCTTTATAAATCTCTCCAACAGTGTAGCATTAGCCGTTAGCCACAGAGCATAGCCTCAAATTCATTCAGAATCAAATGTAAACATCAAAATAAATACTTTGCTCACATGATTCGATGTATGCACACAGCATGCATGACGAACATCTTGTAAAGATCCATTTGAGGGTTATATTAGCTGTGTGAACTTTGTAAATGCGCTGTAATATAGTCGAGAGCTCGTGTGGCAGGGAGCACGCGATTTAAAGGGGCGGCGCGCTGAAAAAATCAGTGCATAGTTAATGATGCCCCAAAATAGGCAGTTAAAAAAATTAATTAAAAAAAATCTATGGGGTATTTTGAGCTGAAACTTCACAGACACATTCAGGAGACACCTTAGACTTATATTACATCTTGTGAAAAAGCATTCTTGGGCACCTTTAAGAAAACTACAATTCATTACATAATACAAGAAGAGGGATTGTAAATCCACCCCTTTGCACTTAATGGCTGACATTTGCTACACTGGATGTAAGCGTCATGTTGTGTCAAAAGCAAAGAGAACCCATTATAATCACTGACACTGTCTACACTTGATACAGTATACAGTGCATTCAGTTTCTGACTTATCCACTTATCCAACTCAAGTCTGTCGACAACAGGACAAATGGAAGAGTGAAAGAATGTTTTCTGTGACGCGTTCAGTTTGAACAGCTCCTTTGGGTCTCTGTAGAGACTTCAGAAAGATCCCAGCATCCAGAACAAGTGTATGTCATTTTTAATGGCGTCCCAGATCGCGTCGAAGGATTATATGTTTGTTCGGAGCATTTTGTTTTGTAATCGAGGCACAGTGTAATGGAGATTTGGCAAAGAAACTTTGGTTGACAGATGAAGCAGCCAGTCATAACAGTGGCAGTTTACTGGCTAGCCTTAATGGAGCCGCACCTTAAAAAGGATAATTTCAGAAGAATTTTTTTTCTGCATATTTATATGTGCAAAAAACTTAATTAACATTATAAGTGAACCTCAAGGAACATTAAAAAAAATCCATGTCATGACCCCTTTAATTTATTATACTCAAACACACTGGATTGTAGCGCTAATAGTTTTACAGTTTACAGTTTTCACAGGAAATAGCTTACTTCTGCATTGAAAAATAAGATGGATAATATGGTAATAAACTCCATGCATGCCAACTGGTAAGGCAGAGTTATGTGGTTAAGGGCAGATTTCTTGAACTCTAGGTTAGTTACATCTATGTGGTTCAGTGTTATTTTAGTATTATTTATACAACATTATAGTATTTATTAATATTTTGAATTAGCTTTTATTTGTATATTTTCATTGTAGTTTTAAGTTTTTGTAATTTTATGTGCTTTTGTTTATTTGTATAAGTTTTTGTTTTGTTTTTCCACATGGTTTTAATGAATTATTTTCAGTTTTAGCTATTTTAGTACTTCAACATACACTCATTTATTTATTTAGTTGCCAAGGCAACAGAATTTTCCTTAGTTTAAGTTTTTCATCTAATATTTATTATTTATTTTATTTCAGCTTTTTTTCAATTACCAAAAGCAAATTTTTAGTTTTGGTTAAAAATATTAATACTAATTTGAGAAATTACTTGAGTATTTCTGGAGAAAGTAGCATGAACTGGTAAAGAAAAGTCCAGGGATTTAAATGAGTTAAACTAAATTATAATCCCCATGGAATGAAAATCATAAGCAGAAAGTTAACATGGGAAGATCTAATGAAGCATAAATTGTTAAGCTTTCCATGGATTAAATTGTTAATATATAATCTCTAATCTGGTAGAGTTATTGAGAAAGAAAGAGCTATTTAATTATTCCTAGTAAAAAAGTAGCATCAGCTATGCTAACCCAGTGAGGAACAACCCTTCATATTGTTTTCAGTGATTTTTAAGCAGCATTTCTCTATTCTGTAGGGAGAGGCGGAGTTTTCCCGCATCATGAGCATTGTGGATCCTAACAGACTGGGACTGGTCACATTCCAGGCCTTCATTGACTTTATGTCTCGCGAGACGGCCGACACGGACACCGCTGATCAGGTCATGGCGTCGTTTAAAGTCCTTGCTGGAGACAAGGTACATATATAACATTCACAAGACATTGTCCTGTGTTAAAATGTCTAAATGAATAACTAAATGAATAACTCTGGTCTGGTGCAGAACTATATCCTGGCGGATGAGCTGAGGCGTGAGCTCCCCCCTGACCAGGCCGAGTACTGCATCGCCCGCATGACGCCTTACACCGGCCCTGACGCCGTCCCGGGAGCTCTTGACTACATGTCCTTCTCCACCGCCCTCTATGGGGAGAGTGACCTCTGAACCATGAGCCCTGGATGTGGGTTCAACCTGCCTTCTGATACAAACACACACAAATACGCATATTCATACACACATATACATAGCTCGCACTCTTTGAGAGTAAAAGTGGCTCTTCAGTGCTGATCTAGCACCAACAACCAGAGCAAGCAGACCTGGTCCCAGATCAGCCAATCAGAGCAGCTTCCATCAGCACCACACAATAATGTTCAGTCATTTTTGTATCCTCCTATCAGCCCAGGCCTTTCTGTGTGTACGACTTCCTGCTCTTTTGCAGCCGTGTTCATGAAGTCTGTCTTGCTTGTCTTGGGAATTGTGTCACAAAGACGAAGCTTAATGCTGCCTTCACATGCTTGTCAGAAGATCCTACTTCCCCGTGAAGTCGTAATTGAGTATGTCGCATTGAAGGAGAGAAAAGGAAACAGGACGTGAATGCCTAATACTGTTTTCTCTGTGCAAACATACAATATGCAACAAACGGTTACAAATATACACAGTAGCACGTGGTAGGCAGCATTATGTTATCGTTGTGACCTGTGAACCATGTGATACATCATGACCATGTGTTACAATTGATACGCTTTTTTTTACATGAGGCAAATGCTTGATCATTCTCTTGTGACGGTGAGTCAGATTTCATGAACAGATCTTCCCCTTTCTGCTTCCAAGCGCAACATTGAAAAACTCTCCCTCCCCCAGAGGAATGTTTTCTGTATTTTTACTTCTTATTTTGTGTTTTTTCCTCTTCATAAAGGAATAAAGTTAACATATTTTATTATACAGAACAAAAAAAGGTATTTTTCTTCACCTTATTAAAAAACTTTAAAAAATTATGAAAATTTAAATAAAGAAACAACCACAGTTGCGTGTTTGTGTTTTTTTAATTGCATGTATGAAGGAGAAATGTGTTCTATGAACTTAAAGGGTTAGTTCACCCAAAAATGAAAATAATGTCATTAATTACTCATGTCGTTCCACACCCGTAAGACCTTCGTTCATCTTCAGAACACAAATTAAGATATTTTTTGATGAAATCCGATGTCTCAGTGAGGCCAAACTCTCAAGATCCATAAAGGTACTAAAAACATATTTGAATCAGTTCATGTGAGTTCAGTGGCTCTATCTTAATATTATAAGGCGACAAGAATACTTTTTGTGCGCCAAAAAACCCCAAAATAACCTTTCAACAATATCTATATGGGCCGATTTCAAAACACTGATTTGGAGCATTACAAATCGAATCAGTGATTCGGAGTGTGATTTCAGCGGTTTAGCCGTTTGATAGGAGATCCGAGTCACTAATTCGAAACAAAAGATTCATAAAGCTCAGAAGTTTCATGAAGCAGTGTTTTGAAATCAGCCCATATAGATATTGTTGAAAAGTCATTATTTTTTTTATTTTTTGGCACACAAAAAGTATTCTTGTTGCTTTATAATATTAATATTGAACCACTGAACTCACATGAACTGATTTAAATATGTTTTTAGTACCTTTATGGACCTTGAGAGTTTGAACGGCTTTGCTTAATTTGTGTTCTGAAGATTAACGAAGGTCTTACGGGTGTGGAACGACATGAGGGTGAGGCATTATTTTCATTTTTGGGTGAACTAACCCTTTAAGATACTTAATAAAATGTAAAAAGGAAAGAACAATTACGCATATTATTTTCAAAACTGTCATTTTGACAAATTAATTTATTTATTACCACGCTTACTCAACTCATCAGTCATATCTGTGGAGAACCCATGATACTTATTGGCAAGAACAGTGACATTTCCTATTTAAACAAGAAGTTGTGGCAGAACATACATATAAGGACCAAATTCCTATATTTCCTATATATATATCTCCTTGATAAAGTTGATGAAGTACTTTAATTAAAGAAAAAGTTACAAACAAATAAACGTTTTTTCAGAGTTATCTGGTCTTTAATAAAGTTATCAAAACAGCACAAAAAATGTAATTTATATATTATTCATGGAACGTTTTCTTTAACATTTTAGTTGAACGTTAAGTCTAATATTTTTAAACGTTACTACTTTCCACTCATTTTTTTTTTAAGTTACCATAATACTTGCAAAATGGAAAAATTAGAGAAAACATTCCCTTATTGATTTCTTTAACGTTTTAAGACATTTAAAAAACTGGACGCTTTGTTCACACAACATTTTTGTTTTTAGTTGCGACGTTGTCCGTTCACCCTTCTTTGACCTGTGACATAGGCTACTAAAAAAAACATGACAATGATTTAGTTTTTAATTTTAAATTAAATTATATTAAATTACAGGACTAGGAAGAGATTACTTATTCATTTTAACTGCTTCGAATCTGAAACATGGCCTCATATGAGAAGTGCGTTTTGTCAAGTCCAAGTTTAGAGAGTAAGCATACAGATGGTCTCGACTCTCAAAGCTAACAGACATAATGCCACAAACTCTTTTTCTGATTTCATGAGTTTCATTATGATGTCGTCTGGCATGAAGATTCATGCTAATTTTATCTAGAAATTTTATCTAGAAATACTTAAAATGCTAATATAATTAAAATCCTTTATAATTAAAATAATTAAACATGATAAGGTGCTTTCAGCAGTAATTATTCACAGTAAATTATTTTATCTCTCAATCTATGCTCTCATTTTTAAAGTGGAACCCGTTACTCTTTTCTTAGTTCTACACGGACGGAATATGAAGCTGTACGACACTGCTGGGTTTACATGGCTGCGCCCAGTGAAGTCAGTGGTGACTTTATTCTGAGTAATATATGCAATTGTAAAATGACGTTCATGAACTAAACATGTGGAATCAAGTTCGTAAACTGCAAAAGAACAAAACAGTGAAATATGGGATCCCGATGCTGGTGAGCCTTTTAATGTAGCTTCGTCAAGTTTTATAGTTATGTTTTAAATATTTGTGTGTGACATAAACTTTAGTAATTAATAGACTAAGATCATGATTTAAATAATAATTGTAATAGTAGTAGTACTGTAGCGGTTGATTCATTGAGGTTATATTTGAATATTTATTGTGACGTAATTTTTGTCCAATATTAGTAATATTTGATGAAAGTTTAGTAAAAAGAAAACGTATGTAAATGAATTAATGCCTAAATTAATTAATTTAAAAATAAATAAAATTACAGTAGTATATTCTCAAATAATTCAGTTCTAGGTTTCAGATTTTGGCATATATATATAATTTTTTTTTTTTTTTTTTTTTTTTTTTTTGGTGCAGTTTTTCAATGTGCAATATATATTTACACTTTTATAGGTTCTCTTAACAATGTTGACCACTGTTAGCCTATCTAGTTTCTGCCTTTTGTAAAATCAGTAGTTTTGTTAAGACTGTATATAATGAGGAATATTGGTGCTTATGCTTGTATTTAATGCTTGTATAATATTTTCTGAAGCTTCTGGTCGTAGGAGGGTCGTTTGGATTGAGAGAATTCACTCAGATTAGGTATGATGCACAGAAGATCAAAAGGAAGGTATGTGAAGCTATAGCATCTGAAACACAATCTCTCCATCTACAGGTCACTTGTCAAATGGACAGAACTTCAGCCAGAACTGATTTCTGCTGTTCAATACAACCTCTTAACAGGTTGTTTTTATTATACTTTCTTCATGTTATCTTGTTTTTTGGCATGTTTGTTTTAGCTGGACCCCGCACTGGAAGCCCGGGTGAACACTGAAAAACAGTCTGTCATCCTTGAGGAAGAGTATGAGGTAATAATGAGAGCAAGAGTGATGAATCTGTAATGTTTTATGGTGCTATAATGTTTTGAATGGAAGCTATGTTTACTCGGTTGTGAGTTTGTGGTAAGCCTAATGGTTAAACATCTGGCTTGTTAAATGCAATGGTTTTGGATTTGGATCTGGCGCATAGTGACTCAGGAATCGTAATCACAATTTTGTCATGCAGTTTGTCAAGCAGGACACGTAACACTAGGTTGCCCCAGTGAGACTGACTGACCTGGCAATTAGTGTGCTATAAGTTATTTTGGATGGAAAGTGTCTAGTTAGCTGTTTAGTCCCAACTAAGTGCACTAGATGGCACTTGGTTCATTTAGCATCTCCATTTTAGGCTGTGGGTGGTTGAGGCTGTCCACAGCACTGCAAAAACACACTGTCATTATACTGCAATGGTGATTCTCTCTGACTTTCAAACTTTATTTTTAGCCTTATAAGAAGTTACAATGTCATTAAATGTGACCTTCTTCTACCAGGCAAGTAGTAGAATAGCGCCCTCAAGTGGAACCAAGAAGGTTTAGTATGGTTATTATAAGCCATTTTTATATTAGATTTCACACTGGTCCACCATGAATGATTTAAAACAAATAAACAAACGCTCCACTAATTCAGCTCATCTTTTGTAAATAAGTACAATACCGATCAAAAGTTTGGGGTCATGAAGATTTTATTTAGATGCATTAAATCGATCAAAAATGACAGTAAAGACATTTGTATGTTACAAAAGATTTCAAATAAATGTTGTGCTTTTGAGATTTCTATTCATCAAAGAATCCTGAAACAAAAAAAAAAAATCAACATTGATGATAAGAAATGTTTTTACAGATATTAGCATATTAGAATGATTTCTAAAGGATCATGTGACACTGAAGACTGGAGTAATGATGCTGAAAATTCAGCTTTACATCACAGAAATAAATTACATTTCAAAAAATATAATTATTAAAAAGTTGTTTCACAATATTACTGTTTTTACTCTATTTTTATCAAAAAAGGCAGCTTTTGTGAGCTTGAGACTTTTTAAAACGGCATTTTTAGAAATCTCTTTACTTATACTGTAGCAATAAGGCCGTTTATTAATTTATCAACAACCTGATTAGAAGTTTAATGCATTTTCTATGCATTTATTCTTGGCTTTTGATTGCCATTTAGCGTTTGTGCTTTGATTTTTTAATTTAATTTGTGGCTATGGTAAAAATCCTAATTTTAAAGTAATGTAATCTCTTTTGTTGCTGCAGAAATTGAAAGAGATGGACTTGGGTGGATGGAAGAACATTCGTGGCCCTCGTCCCTGGGAGGATTCCAAGGAGTCCCAGGAGCAGCAGCGAGCACGGCTCAATAAAGGCACATAGAACTTTAATGTTTAAACTCCCCCTACTGGCACAAAGATGTAAGACACTTATTAAACCAGTGCAGTATACCTTGGTTGTTGTCACTGCATAATATATCACCACGATTATACTTTATTATATCTGGACCAGAAACTACCAATTTAGTTTATACTGGCTTACACTTGCCACTTTTTTTTTTTTTTTTGTGGAAATATACTTCCTAATATACTTTTATGATTGTGTGGCTGGGTATACGTATAGTATGTTCTCTGTACAGTGTCTTATTTATGGCATCAGGCAGGCTGTAACTAACTATTATGCCATGTGTTACCTTGTCAGTTCACATTCACAGTAATGCATAACTCAAGACCCATTAGTGCGTTTGAGTGACAATACATTACCCCCATGTTCTTTCAGTGGTGCAAACAGAATCAGTGGTGCCTGTGCACATGCTGGATGAGTGCTGTACAGTGTAATGGTAGTAGACACAATGCATGAATGACCTTCTGTACATTAAAACTGTTTTTGATTATCACGATTTAAAAAGATGCTTGCGGTAAATACTGTTCAGAATTCATCAAAGTTAGCAACGGTCTCGCGCAGCACGCAGCATAGATTTTGTTTTGTGCTAATATATAAATGAATGAATTCTGTTAATGTATAATGGGGGAACAAACTGCTTTACATCTTCCCTCCGTGTAATGCCTAAAGTAGTGTTTATAAACGCAGTGCTGCTTTGTTTACAAAGGTTACTGTGGAACAGCTTTCCCCTGTTTCATAAGCGCCACCTACTGTCAGAGAGGGGATTTACATTTTCATTCAGCCTGTCTGCCATTTTTATTCAGACCAATGCGAAAATCAGACCAAATGTTTTTGTTGTAAATTTTTACCGGTAGATGGAAAATAAACGAATGTGCATTCTAAACATCTTAACATTTCGGATAATAAGGTAGCGTATGTGGGCTTGTTTATGGAGCAGATAAAATTGGCTACTTATAATTTATCATTTGCTAATACTTTTTGTGAAAAATGATTTAAAGGCTAAAATGTAAAGTTTATCGTTTTATAAAACTGTTTTTTTCTGGCAAAACTTAATTTGAACGTGTAATTAATAGTTGGCACCTGTGTTGTCACCCAACCAATTTTTTTGTTTTGTTTTTTTATGTTATTATTTGAATGTTTATGCAAACAAAGTGCATAGTCCTGCTTATTTTGGGAACTTGCTTTTTACAGTTCATTTTGGTGCTACAAGTGGTTCAGAAATGACTCCCCCTTTTAACATTATGCTAATGTTTATATCTTCTGTAGCTTTAAAAATTTGATAGATATTTTACACACATTTTCACAAAGTCCCTTTAAGACAAGTCATTTCACTCGGCGGCCATCTTTGAAACGCCTCTCGGGCATCCTGGGCATCATGCAGCTCCTATCTCTTTGAATGGGGAAACATCAAATTCTCCAAAACTGTTCTTCAACCTTACGATTAAATTTCATATTTGAAATCACCAATGAAATCTAACAACAACCGGCACATAAATTTAGTTTCTAAACGCTCGAATCATGACAAAAAAACTGTATTTTTCAGGCTGGATCAAGCTAAATGCGCGTCTCTTTGGAGGCGCGAGTCACCTTATTTACCAGAGAAACAAGCGCGCCGCCATCTTTAGAATATTGTCTTTGAACTTCCGTTTTAGCAGTAGCCCTGTATATTTCTATGGCATAGTTGTTATTCTAACGGCCGCTGAAGTGACGCGATGACTTTACGCGATGACTTTACCTAGCAATACATTTTTATATATTTTATTGAATATTTTGCGAATGTGAACTTTAAATTGTTTTTAGTGTTACATTTTTATATTTTACATTTTATTTATTAAGTTTTCTTTACAAAAATGATTGGAAACACTTTACAATAATTTAACCCATTAACATTATTTAATATATTAACTAAAATTAACTAACAATGACCAATACATTTCTTACTGTATTTATTTATTTTTGTTAACATTATTTAATAAAAATTAAATTGTTCAGTGTTATGGTGCGTTCAAGTCATGTCGGAAAGATCGTATTTACGAGCAGAACCGACATGGACGCCACCACAATGTCGTAAATACCAGTGGGAAGCTCGTAATTTTCTTTAAGCTCCGATCTATACGAGCTGGGGGCGTGTCAGTCAGAAACATAGCGAAATACCACAATACTTGCAGGTATTTAGCAGTGACATTGTCAGACTTTTCTATTTACAACGAAGTAAGCTGATTCCAAGCAAAAATATGATAGCATCACAATATAAAAATGTAATATGTAACAATAAATTTTACAATGGCTTCATAAATTAATTAAAAACATAAAAAAGCAACATACAACTAATGCACATTCTTTGCTCTACATTTTCTAGAAGCAGAAGTGTTGTTATTTTGTGTAATTAATTTAGAGAAGGCACACCGCCATCTTACTCCGACGAAAGTGACTTGAACGCACCTACTGTTGTACACACGACTTCCCACCTCGTACATACGAACTTCCCAGGAAGACTTGAACGCACCATTAGTCCAGATAGTCTCTTGATTTTGGTAATTAATAGTAAATGTTGAAACATGAACTGAGATTTATAAATGCTTTAGACGTGTTTTTCATTGTTAGTTCATTGTTATCTAATGATAAGTGGAGCCTTATTGTAAAGTGTTAACTAATTATTTTTACAAAAATATTTCTTTGTGAAAAGAAAATACGCAACAAGCTGTAGTTTGTAGTTTAACACATTTTTACTGATGCTTTCAGTAAGATAATCAAGACATTTTTGCAATTTTGACAAAAATCTATGTTAGCCAGCTAAATAATATTATCTTGGTGGCATAACATCAGAATTATGCCACAATACATCTCATAAAAGCAAATATTTAAGTTTCCAAGGCATAAAAATGGCCTTACAAGATCAATGAATGCAATATTTCAGTGGCGTTGCAGAACTAGCCTGGAAGGACCAGAGACCGTCAACCACTGTTCTGTCAACTGGCCCAAAAGTCTCTCACACTGGCCATCTCTTATCGTGTTTGCATTTTATATTATTATTTATGGTGATAATCCCCCCCCCAAACTTATTGGTTTCACCATCTTTCTTTGTGGTTGTTATGCTTTTCATGCTACTCAGTGTTGTTATGCCCTATGCAACCTGTTTGTCGTCATCTGTATGGCATAAAGGCATCAGTGAGATGCTACAGAGCATGCTGAAGCACTAATAATATCTGGGCAAAATATCACCTCCTGCTGCTTTAATCAATGCCTACAACCACTATGGTTGTGTGATTTCAAAGGTTTAATCTTTGGAGATACATTGCGTCTGACTGTGAAGCAGCACACGGTCTTGATTCAGTCCTGGAGTGCACGTGTATTTCCGACAGGATCCGGGCGCAGGCTGCCGCTCTCAGGCTAATGTTAACGCCAGCACTGACTCATCTGTGTGATGTGAAGCTTTGTTCCGAGGCACATTTTAACAAGCCCCTGCTGACTTTCCCTCCTTTCCCTCGTCACTCTCCTGCTGGAAATTCCAGCACTGTCATATCATGTGCTCCGTCACTTTAATTGCTCAAGTGGGAATGATCCTCAGGGGCCGTAGGGAACACGTCAACAAATCTGACTTCAGGAGTCCAGATATCCTCAGGGGGCATTAAAGCCACTCATGTGTCCAGTCCAAGTCAAAACAGAGCTGACGGGGAGAGGCTCTAGTATGTTTCGATAAACTTTTGAGATGTTTTGGCTGGTCAGGTGAGGAGCACAAAAAATGACTAATTAATTTGTCATGACAAGTGTTGCTGTAGCAAAGTGATTTTATTGCATTGAATTCTCTACAGGACATTCATTTGATGCAAGTTAAAATGGTTTAATTTCTTATTTGTGTATCATTAATTTTTTATTAGCCAATCATTAATATATTGATTTGTGATATTAATTTAGTAATAAAATGCGACCTTTGTTCTGTACTTTGCACAGTAACCAAGTATTTGGTATGATTTGGACTTTGAGTAAGGTATCTGAAGATGTGGTTAGTGCTCTCACTCTCTTGTTTTTTTTATTATTATTATTTATTTAGTTTTATTTTCTATATATTTTATACATTTTATATTAATACAAACATACTGTTTATACTACCATTCCAAAATTTGGGGTCGGTAAGATGATTCTTCAGAAATCATTCTAATATGCTAATTTAATGCTCAAGAAACATTTCTTATTATTATTGATAAAAAAAGTTGTGCTGCTTAATATTTTAGGATTCTTTGATTAATAGAAAGTTTAAAAGAACAGAATTTATATGAAATAGAATTCTTTTGTAACATTATAGAGATAAAGTTTTGTCATGAAACTCTAGATGGCTGATCACAGGCTGGTCCTTAAAGGATTAGTTCACTTCTGAATTAAAATTTCCTGATAATTTACTCACCCCCATGTCATCCAAGATGTTCATGTCTTTCTTTCTTCAGTAAAAAAGAAATTAAGGTTTTTGAGGAAAACATTCCAGGATTATTCTTTATATAGTGGACTTCAGTGGGGTTCAGCGGGTTGAAGGTCCAAATTGCAGTTTCAATGCAGCTTCAAAAAAAAAAAAAAAAAAATTTTTTACTTTTTAAGCACAAATGCTTCTCTTGCACTGCTCTGTGATACGCCACACATTACCTTGAAAGGTCACGTGTGACGTAGGCGAAAGTACCGCGGTAGGGCGAAAAACTCAAAAAATTTCTCCAACTTCAAAATCAAAAATCATCCAATATTATTGTTTTTCCTTTTTTTTGTGTGTGTGAAGGCCATTTGGCTTAATCTTTCGCTTTTGTAGACACTGGATTGGTACTTCTGCCATACAAATGCTACAAGACAAGCATTTGTGTTTAAAAAGTATATTCATTTTTATTTTTGTTAGAAAATGACAGATCGTTTCGCTAGATAAGACCCTTATTCCTCATCTGGGATTACGTAGAGTACTTTGAAATTTGGACCTTCCACTCAGTGAACCCCACTGAAGGTTTTCCTCAAAAATCTTCATTTCTTTTCGACTGAAGAAAGAAAGACATAAACATCTTGGATGACTATGGTGAGTAAATTATAAGGAAATTTTCATTGAAAAGTTAACTAATCCTTTAACTCAGTCTGCTTGCAATCACATCATTCTCTACAGGGCACAGTTGATTGGTTCCTGTTATATCAGCAGCCAATGACCTTGCATCTCAACCATCAAGTACTTGGGTCAGCGTTTGTTGTAGCAGTTTGCAGCGCACTTTCAGAAACCCTCCACCTTCCTTAACTACACCTGTATAGATCTGATATGGGTAATTCATGTATGCTATATTGTACAGGCAGTAGGCAGTGTTTGTTTGTTTATCCATGTCTTTTGAGATAACTGGTATCAATCTCAGACAAAATAATTTGCCAGGTCTATGGAAACCCTACTTAGAGGTTGTTCCACATTATTAAGCAAGTCACAGTTCTCATGCAATATGGGAGAAGAAAGATCTTTCTGATGATGAAAAGCATGAAATGGTCCAATATTGTGCAAAAGGAATGAAAACAACTAATATTGTGTGAAAACTGAATGGAGATTATCGAATTATCATAAGATTTATGAGTGATTTAGATCACAGCAGAACTTGGTCAGATAAAGGCTTATTAATGAAAGTTCCTGTCAAAAAAATTATTGTATTAAAAGGGCAGCTATAAAAAAAAATGACATGATATGGGTAATTCATGTATGCTATATTGTACAGGCAGTAGGCAGTCCTGTACTTATAATTTCTTTAAAAAAAAATCTTGTTGACCCCAAACTTTTGAACAGTGTGTGTGAGTTTATACTATATAGTATATTTACTGTATATACTATTTATATTTTGAAGTAACATGCTTAAAGGCAGTCTAATTCATTAAGTCTAGTGGAAGGTTAGAAGAACAGCTGATATTTCGTTAAAGCACCTTTAAAATTTAGTGTAATTTCTGTGCCACTAGCAACACCAAAAATAATGGAAAGCAGATACACTGTAAAACCGAACAGTGAAATTAATTAAATTAAATGAGTTTGTTTCACTCAAATAATAATGAAAGTTCATTGTACTTAATAGGAAAAAGTTGCATGAACTCAAAATTTCATTGTAGTAAGCTGAACTTAATATGATTGAGTTGAGCTGCAGCAGATTTCTAATTCCCAGCATGCTTTGCGTCAGACCATATAAATAACTGTTGAAATTAAGTGTTATTTTGTGTGTTTTTGCACAAGACTAACATATGGAGATATAAGTTAATGTTTAATGTTGTGTTATGTTGGGATTCAGGGGGTTCTGTTATGTTAGTTTGGTAGGGTTACCACTGTGGTGAAGAGTAGAGCCTGTGGTTAGGTTGAGGATGAGCTGCAAAACATTTAAAGGTGCCCTAGATTATGTTTTTAAAAGATGTAATATAAGGTGTCCCCTGAATGTGTCTGTGAAGTTTCAGCTCAAAATACCCCATAGATTTTTTTAAATTAATTTTTTTAACTGCCTATTTTGGGGCATCATTATGATTTTATGCTGCGGCCCCTTTAAATCCCGTGCTCTCCGCCCACAGAGCTTGTGCTTGCCTTAAACAGTGCCTTAACAAAGTTTACACAGCTAATTTAACCCTCAAAATGGATCTTTACAAAGTGTTCGTCATGCATGCGGCATGCATGCGTCGGATTATGTGAGTATTGTATACTGTTATATTGTTTACTTCTGATTTTGAATGAGTTTGATAGTGCTCCGTGGCTAACGGCTAATGCTACACTGTTGGAGAGATTTATAAAGAATGAAGTTGTGTTTATGCATTATACAGACTGCAAGTGTTTAAAAATGAAAATAGCGATGGCTCTCTTGTCTCCGTGAATACAGTAATAACCGATGGTAACTTTAACCACATTTAACAGTACATTAGCAACATGCTAACGAAACATTTAGAAAGACAGTTTACAAATATCACTAAAAATATCACGTTATCATGGATCATGTCAGTTATTATTGCTCCATCTGCCATTTTTCGCTGTTGTCCTTGCTTGCTTACCTAGTCTGATGATTCAGCTGTGCACATCCAGACGTTAATACTGGCTGCCCTTGTCTAATGCCTTTTATAATGTTGGAAACGTGGGCTGGCATATGCAAATATTGGGGGCGTACACCCCGACTGTTACGTAACAGTCGGTGTTATGTTGAGATTCGCCTGTTCTTCGGAGGTCTTTTAAACAAATGAGATATATATATATATATATATATATATATATATATATATATATATATATATAAGAAGGAGGAAACAATGGAGTTTGAGACTCACTGTATGTCATTTCCATGTACTGAACTCTTGTTATTTAACTATGTCAAGATAAATTCAATTTTTCATTCGAGGGCACCTTTAAGACCACATATGTTGTTTGATTACATATATGCAAGTATGTAATGACAGTCTCTCTGATGGTTATAATAGCATGTGTTATTTGCTATGTAACATTTAACCAAGATCTGAATGTGATGTTTATGTAAATTAACTGTATGTAATTAACATTATGATGAGTTGGGAAAGGGATGCTGCTGGTGACGGGATTGTTAGTGAGAGACACCTGTGCACCACACTGGCCTTGATCCGCTTCCACGGCTCTCAGCCCCGCCCCACTTGTCTCAAAAATTTTAAGTTCTACCAACTTTTTAAAAAAATGAGTTAGTTTACTTAAATGTTTTGAGTATTCTGAACTTATTGGGTTTTACAGTGTAGGAAAAGTGTTTACAACAAACACTTTTAACCAAAACATTTTTAAACTCATCACCTTTAACCTCAATGCTTGTTTGCAGTGACTGTTTTTGCCTATACTGTGTGTTGCTATGGATAAAAAGTACGCTAAATGTTAGCAAAGTGTTAAATGCCTTGCTCAAAAATCATGACAGAGCTGGACTGTGATCTCAACAACTCTTCAGTCGTCTCAGCCTGACATGTAGTGGCGACTTGAACCCGTAACCTCTTCCACCCAGACCCTTAACCATTAGATTAACAGCCCACTAACAGATTTATGTGGACAAGCCTCTTTACTGCAGTGTGAGGAAGCCTCTCACTGAAACACTGAGCAATTTATCCGACTCCTCCACTAAGGGTGGCACTTGCATTTAAATTATACCTCCTGAACTCCAATCAGAGCTCCACCACAGAGCTATAGCCTATTGATGTTAGTAAACATCTTTATTTTTTATTCTTTTCAGCCTAATTCATTCCACCCTCACTGTCGCAGAGAAAATTAAAAATGGGCCCTCAAATGTTTAAATGTATGATGTTGCC
Organism: Megalobrama amblycephala; assembly: GCF_018812025.1. NCBI lineage: Eukaryota > Metazoa > Chordata > Actinopteri > Cypriniformes > Xenocyprididae > Megalobrama > Megalobrama amblycephala. The sequence continues at coordinate 28,733,307 of NC_063053.1, read as the reverse complement.
TAGTAGGTTTTTGTGTGTGTGCTTCTAAGATTAGTTTTGCAGATTAAATCTTTAATAGTGTTTTGAGAAATCTGGCTCAGGCATTGTCAAGCTTCACACACAGACACATGTACAGGGTAAATCCCTGCTGGACAGATCCTCCTCCCTCAATTCTGAGGGAACATTTTATAACCTCATTTCACCTATGTATTTATGCTAAAATGAAATATCTAGTGAATATCATTATTTTCGGAATAAAATGAATGTTTTTGTTCGCCACTAAAACACCAGGGATTTGTAGGCTGTTACTGCTGTTGGATATTGCTTTGTGGTTGATAGTGTGATGGTTGTATGGCTAGTAATACTTTAGTACACCACTAATAAGGTATTGTGGACATTTCACTTTGTTTTACACTTTTTTTTATTTGTTAGTGACAGTATCTTTGAATTTATGCAATTTTTAAAGATGTGAGTTAGGAAGCCAAGTGAGTGTCAGAGACCTAGAGCAGAGGAAAGGAAAGCAGTCAGGAACAAAGTATCTCCTCCTTCCAGTGTCCTTCAAAACTGGACCAATCCTAATGTCAAAGGTCAGTGGGAGCTTTGTGACCTGGATGATGGTGGCACAAATGAATCAATTCCCACAAGAAGTCAATCCAGCAACTATATGCACAAAGATGACTTGTGGAAGATGCTGCGAAGATGCTCAGACTGGAGTTGTAAGCTGTGTAAATGTGACTCAGTATGTTTGGCACAAAACCATCAGATCTCACCTGCAGAGCCTCATTACAGAGGAGACATTCTCCTCTAATAGGGCCTAAGGTTTCTGTTCTAATATATTATAATAAAATGTACTAAATTATCATTAAAATGAACTACATTTACATTTCCTGAAGCTGTATGTAGGTTTGAGGTCAGTACGATGTTTTTTTTAAAGAACTTAATACATTTATTTAGCAAGGAGAGGATGCATTAATTTGATCAAAAAAGTGACAGTAAAGACGTTTATAATCTCTAATAAATGCTGCTCTTTCGAACTTTCTATTTATAAAAGAATCCTAAAAAAAAGTTAAAATATTTCCATAAAAATATTACGCAGTTCAACTGTTTCCAACATTGATAAGAAATGTTTTTGAGCATTAGAATGATTTCTGACGTATCATGTGACATTGTTTTTAAATTATTTGCTCAACATTTAAATAATCTGGTTCAGTGTTTGCTGTAGGCTAGTGCTGTAGTGCGTTGTCAGAGTTCCTCAGAAACCCTCCACCTCCCCCAGCTCCACCTGCCTAGGTCTGATACGTGATTTATGTGTATATTTATTCAGAAGCATCATATCTTACATGCTTATATGTTCAGAAGTTACCATTCAATAGACCTTACCGACCTATCTTTTTTGAAGCTTACACTTATACATTAAGTCTTTAATTTAAGATTGAAGTATTAAAAAAATCCCGCATTGATTTACACTATGCATGTGTAAATGCATGTGTTTATCCATGTATTTTTAGATAACTGGTATCAATCTCAGACAAAATAATTTTGTCTACTTAGAGGTTGTTCCACATTATTAAGCAAATCACAGTTCTCATGCAATATGGGAGTAAGAAAGATCTTTCTGAAGATGAAAAGCATGAAATGGTCCAATATTGTGCAAAAGGAATGAAAACAACTAATATTGTGTGAAACTGAATGGAGATTATCGAATTATCGTAAGATTTGTGAGTGATTTAGAGCACAGCAGACCTCGGTCAGATAAAGGTTTATTAATGGAAGTTCCTGTCAAAAAAATTAATGTATTAAAAGGGCAGCTATAAAAAAAGCCAGTGTTGAGTAGCAAACAGGTATTTGAAGCTTCTGGTGTCTCTGGAGTCTCAAGAAGCTCTCCATGCAGGCTGGCAGTTGTGTGTACATCTGTTTGGATACCAATTAAAGGTCTTTTGCAAAATTTACAAAAACGTAACTAGATAACACACCTAAAGGCCCGTTCACACTAAGAACGATAACTATATTTGCCAATGAACGATAACAGTCTATTTATTCTAAGCTCATGTGCCACAGTTTAAGTGTCTACAATATGTTTTTGCTGTTCTTGTTGCATATACATGGCTTTAACCAGTAGATATCCTCAGCATGCTATGTTTCGAGTGAATAGCTAGTGTAATCGATCTAATCTAACAGTGAATTTAGCTGACAAAGTCAAAATAGTGTAATAAAAACACCTAGTCTTTTTCACTTCGACTTCAAAGGAAGCAAGACAATGTTGTCGAAACTAGCGCTGGATACCTGAGGTAATTTTATGTTACACTGTTTGCTAGCCTGGCATAATGATCTCATCATTAATACTTCACACCATTTATTTCAAGGATATGACAGATTGTCTTCCATATATCCATTTTCTTTAAAGTATCCTTGAAAAGGGGTTTGACTGTCAAACAGTCAAAACAGTCAAACTGTTGTCAAACAGCAGTGGCTTTTTCTGGATCTTGGCGATTAACTTAATGTCTGCCATTTTAAATGCGCGAGCCGGATTCTGAACAGATTCTGATTTGCTCAGTGTTTTATCGATCAACAGCTGGAAAAAAATTATTCTGAAAGTGATCCCAACGATATTGTTTTTCTATATCGTTATAGCTGTGGTGTGGACAATGCTATTCTTTTATATTTAGAAAAATTTTTTGTACTATATATTTATCATTATCTTTATAGTTATTGTTCTTGATGTGAACGGGCCTTAAGACTGGAATTAAAACCAAATTTGCATAAAGTTTGTATGTTAGGCAGAGCCGGAAGTTCAAAGGCCTGTTCACACCAAGGACTATAACTATAATGATGATGATATAGTTCTAAAAATCGAATAAATGAATAACAGACTCCACAACATAACGACAATATCATTGGAATCACTTTTAGAATTTTTTTTTCCAGGTGATGAACGACATCCAATCAGAATCCATCCTGCTTTAAAGAGCTTGAACATTTAAGCAGCAGATGACAAAACTGCAGCACACACTTAGAATAATACACTGGTGTGGACACTATCATTATAGTTATCTTTATAGTTATAGTTCTTGTGAACTGGCCATACTTAGGGTTTGGGGTTTATAATGTTTGAAAAACATCAATATAGTGCTGCCTTTCAAGCACAGTAACTAATAAACTGCCTTTTGCAAGTAAACATGCCTATATGTAGCATTTGTACGTGTATACATACAGTATAGTATATATAGGCCTATATGTCACACGTGTATAGTGTGCGTGTTTAAGCGTTTCATATTTGTAAGTGTGAAGTTGTGTTCTCAGACTGGTGGTTTGAGACTCCCTCACACGTGTGCTTCAATTTTTCATCACAAACTGCAAGAAAACGGCATCAATTATTAATCTCAGCACTAAGAAAAGAAGAAATCAAATTCAATATTTACCGCATACTTCCTGAGCTAGCAAATCACATGGCAAAGAGGACGGAAAGGAGTATGTGTGTGTGAGTGTGTGTGCAGGTTACACAAGGGGCCCTGCTGTGAAATTGGCAACGTTTAGAGGAAAACCCCCTTTCCCCCTCGAAGAACAAACACCCACATGAACTCTTAGTATTGTAATTATCTTTTAGAGCTCGTACTGTGCAATTAGCGTGACACACACACACCTCCACGCTGAAACAGATAACATCAGTATCGCGCACACATAAACCATTGTATCCACCAAAATTACACTTGCACTACACCATTACTGATAACCCTTTCTGTGTGCTGATGCTGTCTGTATATGCATAGCTTATTGTTTTTCTTTGTCATAATTCTGTGTTCTATAAATATCCTGATGCTCTGCAGCAGAAGGACTGTTCAGGCAGAAAATACACACACATACACACCCTCTGGCAGAACTATGAAAGAGCACACACACGAATGCCTTATCTTGTGGACACACAATCTCAGATTCATTCATACTTCAGCACACACAAACACACACGTTTCAGCTGCCAATCACGTTTGCACATACAAACATACTGGCACTAACGAGCCAGCTGGGCATCAACGCACAGACGCTACACAGATATACACATCACAAATACATAGGAAAGTAGTGATGTCATTGTGCTTTTTAGAGAGTAATTATCACTTTGTCAACATGAAATCTAAAGAGATTCTATGTTATCTCTTCTTTAGCCTTCCTGGTCTCATTTTGAATCATTGGTAAACATTATTCCACAGAAAACATGTCATCAAATTCAAATAACTTGCTCCACCTCTAAACAGCTTTCCATCGCTAAGCCTTCATATTTTTCAAACCTTCCCCTCCTGTTATATTTTTCATATATGGGTCAATGACGTGACGGGTCTTTTTTTTTTTTTTTGTCCAAAGGCTTTAGTAATAATAAAAAAACAAAACAAAGATATGACATCCAAAGTAGTACAACAACTAGATCACTTTTATTGAATGAAGGTTTTAATTATATTTTACATATAAAGGTATTTTAAAGATTTTGAAGTGTCAAAAGGTCATTCGGTTTAACCGTCAACTTCATTTGTGATTAAAATATTTTAAAATATAATAAATGTATATATTTTTTATTCTGGCATAATTTTATAACATCATATATCAACATAGTGCAAAATGGTATTAGAATTATGTGCAGAAGTCGTTGCTTTGTTATGAGAAAGAATGTCCGGAAAAATGAATTTCATTGATGTCATTCGGAGTAACCAACAGAGTACATCAGGGATGACGTGTTTTTGTAGGCCAACCCGGAAGTTAGCGGCGCACGGGTTCCCTCGGTTGAAAGCCTATGCATTTTTCCCATAGACTTTTGGAAAATCGCAGAAAATAAGCTCTGTGTTTAACAAATGGTTATGACACTTACACGTTTTGTCTATCAAGATAATCTTTACAAGTTAACACAACATTTATACATTTTGAAGCCTAAATAAAGTTGTCAGATATAAAAAGCTAACAGTAGGCTATAAATGAACTACAGCACACCATGGTCGCGGATCAACGTCGTCACCACCACCACCACCACCAAGCTTCCTCAAACTTTATTTAAAAAACGTTATTTAAAAACATGCTCGCTGATTATGATCTGTGCTGTTATGAATACTTATCCAGTTTTTCATGAGAAATTCAGTCCAAATGTCCTGTTTGTTATGATGACGTCTAAAGTCCCCGCCAAAGGAAGTAGTCCCTTTTAGCAACTTGTTAGCAACCGCCGTTTTTAAGACACAATAAAGGTTTAAAAAATCACAAGAGGGTTATAACTGGTGTGTTTTATGTCATAGTTCAAAACGTGAAAATATTTAGAGGCTTTGTTAACCACAGACCTTATTTCGGGCGATTTAGCAAAAACCCATTCAAAAAACCCATAGACTTTACGGCGTTGGAACCGGAAGCCCTAAAATGCTAACTCGCTTCCGGGTTTTGCCAACAAAAATGTGTCGGTACTCTATATAAAAGGACCATTTTGGATCAAGTCATGCAGTCAGTATCATGTGACAGGATCAGGGGCGCAGGAGACATTTTCAAAGTGGGGGGGACCAAGCTGCGATCCGATATGAATATGATAATAAATTAATATGAGTTTCTTCCTTACATCTGCTATATTACAATATGTCGTTAATCTCTAGAGTATGTATATTAGTTAATAAATAAGTAGATGGATCCACTACTGATTATATACTGTCCTGATGGACTAGTGGCAGCATTTTCGTTTAGCGTCCAACCATGTATGATTTTTTTTTCTCATTAAAACAAAAGATGTTCATCAGTGATTGTATATCAAAAGCAGGGACACGTTTATGTGTATTTTGTTTCGTGATTTCAACGTAATGAATAGAGAGTCTCCGCAACAGCGATAAATTGAAGCGCTCGTCCGTGTGAAGACTGCGCAGTGTGGACGAGCACCGAGAACTCTGATAACAGCGGCAACGAGCACTCAACATGATTTCAAAAACAACACATCCCAGCTCCAGATCGCCTATTATTAACACAAATTGATAATCAACTAGGTGTTTCTTTTGTATTAGATATCACTTTCGCGATCAAAGTGCACACCACTGATAAGCATTGTTAATGCACAGTATACACCAATTAAACGCGCAGGTCTCCTCTCGTGCGTCCTCCCCACTGCATCGCTGGTCGAGGCAATAACTTTCGTTTCGCTTTCAGATATCTCTATTATAGATGCCATCAATACTTTTAACTTTCTAGATGTAATTAACAAAATAAAAACAGCCTATAATCTTCACGAAAACTTCAGTCAAGCCAGCTCGCACGTCAACCTGAGATCAGCCTCCTTACTTAAAGTGTCAAATTTCTCTGTTTCTGAATGGACGGTTTGGCTTGATTGACAAACGCTAACGTTCAGGCATGATTTATATACCATCGACCTGTCCTAAAACGTTAGCACGCTTTGATCGATTGTTTGGAGATCGCGTGTTTCTCCGTTCGAGAGCGCATTTCCTGTTCACATCCACAACAAAACAGTTGATTATTTACGAACAAAAGCTCACAGAAACGTGAAAATGGTCTCATTTGAAAGAAAATATCCTAAGCTAAAAGATGATATATTGTGACTGATTGAAGCAGCCCTTATCAAAAGTGCGGGGGTCGATTTCTGTCTTTTCAAAACTGCGGGGGTCCTGACCTGCCGCGCCTGGACAGGATGTGACATCATTCAGACACCTGCAAAGGACCACATAGTTGTGAAGCAAAGTAACTAACTCTCTTTTAACTATTTGAGAAATTCATGTTTTCACTTGCTCATACGCATGTCCTGAAACATCAGGTCATTTGGTACAACCGCTATAAAACATGGAAAATGTGATATTTTAAAAACTTGTAGTAAATATAAAATGTTTGATTGTCCTTTAGCTAGCTAGCTAGATATCAGCATGTTAGCATTTTTTAAAAATATCATCATTTGGTATAACCAAAAGTGTCACTCAGTAAAACCGAAATTTTGGTTAAACCGAATGACTTTTTTGGTAATAAATTTTGTCCATCTTGTAAAAAATGACAAGCATTGTTAATTGATTATAAAAAAAACACATAATCTCATTGTTAACACTTAATAAAACTTCAAAATTAATTATATCTTCATTAGTTTTTTTTTTTTTTTAATTTTTAAAAACCTTATTCGTCAATGACCCATATAATATACTCTACCTTTTAAAAGTTTGAGAGTTTCACATGTTTTTGAAAGAAGTCTCTTAAGTTCACATCAAGGCTGCATTTATTTGATCACAAATACAGTAAAAACAGTAATATTTTGAAATATTATTATAATTGAAAATAACTGTTTTCTATTTGAATATATTTTAAAATAAGCTGAATTTCTCCTTTGCCATTCTTCATTACTCCAGTCTTCAGTGTCACATGATCCTTCAGAAATCATTCTAATATGCTGATTTGCGGCTTAAGAAACATTTCTTATTATTATCAGGATTTTTTGATGAATAGAAAGTTCAAAAGAACATTTATTTGAAATAGGAATCATTTATAACATTATAAATATTTACACTTTTGATGAATTTTATGCTTCCTTGTTAAATAAAAGTATACATTTCTTTCCAAAAAACAACTTATTGATTCTAAACTTTGTAATTTTAGTGTGTTATTTCTATTTTATTTTAAATGTGTTATTTCACTGTAGTTTAGCGTTCGTTAGCTCTCACATTAATTGTTTTTCTACATTTTAGTTTCAGTTAGTTTTAGTTTTATTTTAATATGTTAGAGCTGCCAAATAATGTGCTAACAGCTATCATTTAAAAATGTTTAATGTTGTGTATTTCTCACATTGTAGTGTTATTGCTATCTAGTGGCATTGCTTAATGCAGGTTGATTGTAAAAGTTTCAAGTTTTACCATGTTTCAACAATTTTCGGTCATTATGATTATGTATTTTGGTTAATTTTGGGGTCATAAATTGTATTTTAGTTCAATTTCAGTTGTCTCATGATAGTTTTATTAAAGGTTAGGGTTAGTGATGAACATGTTTTTATTTAGTTTTCACTTTATAGTTTTCTTAAACGATAATATCACTGCATTATGGAAGTACAAGGGATGTGAGTAATGTCTCGTGTTACCTATTTTTATTCTTCAGTGCAAATGTAATTACACTCCTTAAACACTGATTGTCCAACTTATTTATTTAGGAGCATTAAGCCTTGCTCTCTCTGTGTGTGTGTGTGTGTGTGTGTGTGTGTGTGTGTGTGTGTGTGTGTGTGTGTGTGTGTGTGTGTGTGTGGTCCTTGTAAACCTTAAGTTATGGGCACAAAAAATATCCCCACAAAGATGACAATATCCAAAATCCTTGTTTTTTTATATATGTAAAAATGCAGAAAGTTTTCTATGAGGGTTGTGTTTAGGGGTAGGGGATGGAATATACAGTTTGTGTGTGTGTTCGATAGCTTCTGGATGTCCTAGGATGATCTAGACAGCCTTGGCTGTGGAGCAGCTGTGGTTTTGAGGAGTCAGAGGAGAGGGTGAGGATACACACACAGTTTGACCTGTGTTTGAGTTTGACAGAAGAGATGAATGTCCCTTCATTATGTGTGTGTGTCTGTGTGTTAATTTCCCTTCAATGTGCATTAGAGCTGGCCACTAAGGTGTTGTCCCCAGTAGGTAGAGGGTGGACAGACGTGCTGATTCAGCTGATGGACTTTTTGCCTGCCACATGCCTGTCTCACTGCAAGAGGAGGCAGACAGCTGAGGTCTATATCCGCTGTTCTCTGGCTCTCGCTGCATCAGCCTCTCCGTGACTGCTGTGGGCACAGTGTCCGCCGGAGTCTGCTGCTGAAGAAAACGTGAGTAGTGTTTGCTTGTGCAAAACTCACTACCACAATGCTAGAGTGTTGCGAGGAGTCAAAGGAGAGGGTGAGGAACACACACACACACACACACACACACACACAGTTTGAGCTCCATTAAAGTTGACAGAGGGTTATTTTAGTTTATAAAGTTTTAAATATGGATATTTTTTTTTACAAAAACCCATCTCTTTGGTTCAGAACCCCCTGGAGTCGTATTGATTATTTTTATGATGGATAGATGCATTTTTTTTGTCCTTCAAAATCTCACCCCCCCCATTCACTCCCATTATAAAGCTTGGAAGAGCCAGGATATTTTTAAATATCTCTAATTTGTTTGTCTGAAAGAAGTTAGTCATATACACCTATAGATGGCTTGAGGGTGAGGAAATCATGGGATAATTCTCATTTTTGGGTGAACTATCCCTTAGGGTTAGTAGTTTTTTCAAATCCCTCTATTTTTTTAGCAGGTTTATGTCTGTATAGTGTGTATTTTTCATTTAAATTATCATAAGACTCACATTAAGCAGCCAATTGAGCATCAAAGATCCAGAGATTTGGAAGCAACTGGGAATGCAAGGCAAAAAAAAAAAAAAAAAGGTGAGGTATTCACAAACACCAGAGAGATGGCTGGCTATCGGCTCGGGAACCATTCATTCATTGATTCGTTCCTCAGCTGATTTGTCCTTCACTAAACACTCACAATCCTCCCCAACATGAACAGCTGGTGTGTGTGTTGTGTTAACAGGTCATTTCATGTGTGTATGTCTATGCTGGTTTGTTTTAGCTTTGTTATATGTGTGATAAATGATTTGGTCAAGTGAAGGGCAGCCATAATTAGAAGAGGCTGGTACAGTGGGCTGATTACCCTGGGCACCGTCTTCTCTCTCTCTCTCTCTCTCTCTCTCTCTCTCACACACACACACACACACACACACACGCTTTCCTTGGCTGGAAGTAAGACTGATAATATCAGCATTAATGATGTCTGCAGGAACACAGATTAGGTGACTGATATGTTTTGGATCTGATTGTCAGTAAAAGGCCTCATAGATTTTCACTTGTAAACAGCTGATCTGAGATCATTTGTTATACGCTATGTCAACAAAATTGAGCTTAAATTCAAAACCGTCATCTTATGACCATAAAAAATGACCTTAGAATATGTCGGGTAGAGTCTCTGAGTTTAGCAGTTAACATGACAAATTGTTTGCGACCCATTTTGTTATATTTATGCATTCAGCTGATGTTTTTATTCAAAGTATTCAAAAATGTATCTCAGTTAACCTTAAGCATTGCACCAGTCACAGGAACAAATAGTTACATAATGTGAGGCATTTCAAAGTGAAACAGGAGAGTCAGTGAGAAAAAAGGTTGGACAGGACTTGATTTTTCTCTCTATGACAGGTGGCTGGAAAGAGAGGGTTTGAAATATAAGAGGTTTGGTGATGTTGATTGAAAAGGATTGTTGTTTCAGTGGAGCGAGTGTTTACATTTTTGATTAAATATTACTTTTTTTTATTAATATACAGATTAATAGTTCACAATAAGACAATGGTTATTTAATGGTCAATACTGAAATCTGGAGAGCAGAGTCCAATAATATTAATAATGAAAAACAATAGTTCACTCAAAAATGTAAATTCTGTCATCATTTGTACATCCTCACGTCGTTCCAAAACTGTATCCTTTTCTTCATTCTGTGGAACACAAAATAAGATATAATGTTGTTTGGACTCCAACGTTCTTCAAAATATCTTATTTTGTGTTCAACAGAAGAAAGAAAAAGTCATATAGGTTTGAAACGACATGAGGATGACAAAATGATTTAATTTATAGGTGAACTATGCCTTTAATGATAGCAAATGAGATGACATTTACTCTTTCGATTCTTGAGATGGCTGCCAGTTCATTTTTGTAACAAATTCTACTCAGAATGACCATTTCTGTTATTCGTCCAATCTGGCACAGTTTCCATGCTACAATCTCAAAACGGTCCAATATTATTCGATAATTCGGATCAGTTCACACTAATCTAAAATAATAAAAAATAAAATTTTGTGGAGAATAATTTTAGGTGCACAGATGAAAGCTGAAGGACAAAAGACAGTATGCAACATTAAAGGCTTAAAGCTGTCTATAGACCAAATATGATATTTTTGACCTCTTGCTCCATGCAATTATTCCACACATGGCCATACGTGGCCTTTTAACAATGATTCAAGGCACGCGCGCAGATGTGATATTACATGCACATGAATTATGGTGCATCTTCACACAGTCCCAGCTGATGCGATGACGTAGAAGCGTGTGTCCGCGTGCGATCGGCGGAGGGTGTGTTTCCAAGGCGAAATCTGGAGAAGGGAGGCGGAGATTGAGGGGGGGAGAGGTGACTTTAATTCTCAATATTTGCCATCTTAAAATCTCCCTCTCGTGATCCAGGGACAAACGAGCAGGGCAATGCACATTCTCTCAGCTGTGATGAAAGGAAGCGGTAATTAAGCAAGGGTTTGTGATGCCTGCAGATGAAATCCTCAGATGCTGATGGAGGGAATGTTTCAGATACAGCGGTTGCACTGGTGCTGAATCGGGATGCTTGGTCATGAAATGAAACGAGGCCCGCTCGGTTGTGAGAACACCAACTTGTTTCCTGCGCTATAACGTGAGACTTACAGAGAGAGAGAGAGAGAGGGAGAGAGAGAGAGGGAGGAGGGGGCGCGAACGTTCGTTCGCCGCTGTTGCTCGGGGCTCGCGGAAAAACCGATCACATGGATTCCAAGGTTCCATTTTTCAACGGCGCTTCGATCTGAGCGCGCGCTGACAGCCCCGGTGACCGGCGCATCCATCAGAGACGCGCGAGGGAAAGAGGCATCACTTCGCCGGTTCCATCGATCTGCCGGAACTGGGCAGGCACCGGAGTCGGTCCGTGTGTGAGTGTGCGCAGGAGTGAGGAGGGCGAAAGCGGCCCTGGGGTATTTCTGCCACCGAGGAGCAGCCAGCTGCACGCTTAACGGAGAGGAAACTGATCTGGCTGGAATATTTGGCGTTCCCGAAAATCATTTAGGAGGAAAGCATTCCTCATTTGCTCAAATCACAGGTACGTACCTTCCGTTCAATACGTTTGTGCGTCGCTATTGGTTAGTCAGCGATAATTAGTGCAGTTCGAGGCGCCGCCGGCTTTATTTAGGGGTAGTTGGAATGTAGCGAATTTGCCTGGGTAAACGGCAGAAGAAGCTGTTCAGAGTGGATGTGGAGCTGAGGAGAGAGAAGGTCTCCAAATTTGCGTCACAGAATCATTTCCACCATAATGCCGCCCAAACGTAAAATAAGCACTGTCAGTTTTGAATTCGTCTTTGAAATGAATTCAGAAAGGACCGTAATGTTCGCGATGCCTTTATTTTTATGATACATTTAGTTTATGGTGATTTAGTCTGAGGCTCAAGTGGATCATTTGGACTGAGAACCAGTTCCAAGAAAAAAAACCCGAAGGATTTTCCTGACATTCGGTTTTCGAACATGCATTTCTCCGCTGATGCGTACTAAAATACTCTTTACAGTGTTTCCTTCACTACTATTCGGCGGAAACACCGCCACTGAATCAAGTGACCATTGTAGTCCGATTCCCGAACAAATGACTCTTTTGAGCCGGTGGTTCTTGACGAATCCAAAACATACAGCGCGGCCAATGTAGTTCGATTCCAGAAGGAATGACTCTTATGAAGCCGGCTCTTTTTAGTGAATCAAAAACACTTATGAATCACTCGAAACCGTTGGTGAATTTATTCGACTCACTTCTGAACCCAAAGTTATTAGTTTCATCATCATGTCCTGCTTTATTCATCTGCTGAGGGTAGTAAATGTAATAATTAATTTCTCATAAATATATTTTGTTCTCAAAAGCACTACAAAAATCGCTCATAGAACCGGTATCGTTATAAGAATCGGAACTAGCATCGTTACTATTCTCATCCCTATGGATCATTTACGAGGATAAGTGTCGTTCGTGGCGGGTGAAACCATTTGTGTGTTGACGGTTCCTCCTCCATTTGCCGTTTAACGGAGGATGTGTGCGTTTCTAATGCGTTTCTCTTGTATTTCAACGTACGTATCTGAACCGAGCTCAAGCACGTGATGCTTTCACAGAGCAGCCTACACATCAGATTTGGTCCACCAGTCTAAGTCCCTCAAGCTGTATGTCAAACATGACAGCACAGGGGTTTTGTAAAATGTGCATATGGGATTGTAGAGTTAGTCATCAAGTTCTTGTGGGGGTCTGAACAGGTAAAGAGAATTTGCTGAGATATGTGATTAATTCAGGACAGCTGCCACCTGCCACACTCTCTTACACTCTGTTTATATCCCTATCAGGTGTCGCCCCAACTGGGCATTTCTTAAAATAGGGTGGGGGGAGGCTCGTGTTTGTGGGTGTCTCTAGTTCGCCCTGTCTCCTGTTACCCTGAGAGACGTGTACTTCTTTTTCATCAGACCGGTGGAAGTCAGAACTTTGGGAAACAGATATGCAAACTTGCTGTTGTGCATTTATGTGGTATTTAGATTTTACAGTGTTGTTTGCACATGTGTATGGCGAAAATACATGCACACTCAGAGACATGGCTGACTGCCTCCAATGTTTTCTCTAATGAGCACACGAAATTCGTTAGCTCAAAGGCCTCATTAGTATGTTAATTAGCCTGAGTTGTTCGTAGGCCTTTTGTGTGAATATTTGTAGTCTATTCATTGTCTGAAGTGAGAACACTAAGATGCCTCTCAGCGGCAGTTGTCAACAGTTGCGTATGAACGGATTTGCTGAGGGTTCTGCTACGCAGGCTGAGGTGTGATATACGAGAGGGAGAGAGCGGAGGAGTGAGGATGGAAGTTTCCAAACATACTTTTTTCCCCACGATTTACGCCTAACGTGTGGCACTTTTACTAGTAAGTCCTTGTCGTGGAGTATTTGTGTGCTCTGAAACACATCAAGGCAGCTATTTGCTATTTGCCCATTGCTTACAGGTGCCAACGAGGTACTTTAACGCATGCTGAGATTTACATGATCGTATTAGCTTGCAACCCACAGGCATCTCATTGCCATGGGAACAGCTGAGGCGGTGGAAAGGAGGTTACCCATGATTGGCTCACCACCCTGAAATGCTGCCAGTCATGTTTCTTGAGAGATCTGACCTGATCTTGGTATGAATGAGATTCAAACCCACCATCTGTGTGATGGGATCCAGACATTGCCAGCGGCTCATAGTTTAACCTGTTGAGTTTCGTTGAAGGACTCTTGTTGTCACCGGTATTGGCTGGCTTTCCAAGCTATAAGCTACTCGTAATTAAAAGTAGTTAAAAGGATCGTTTACCCAAAAATGAAAATTCTGGCTTAATTTACTAATTTCAAACCTGTATCAAGTTTTCTGTGGAACTCAACAGAAGATATTTTGAAAATGTGTTTTTTTGACCATACATTGACAAAAAGTCATGGAGTTATGTTATTGTTAATTAAAACTAATAAAAATAATTTTTAAAAATAAAATATAAATATTAGATGAAAACCGTAAAGATGCAATATGTAATATTTTTTGCTGTAAAATATCCAAAAACCACCAGGCCAGTGTTATATATTTTGTTCACTTGAGTACTCATAATATCCCAAATGTTTCCGACTATTTGTAAATCGTGAGAAAATTGCAATTTTAACCAAGGTGCCGGGACGTGTGAGGAGTCGCCTGTCAATTGCGTCATATCCGCGTTACCCTCGGTTTTATTTTGTACAAACCATGGAAACACCAAAGACGCTTTAATATTTACATGTTTTAATAGACAAGGGAACAACTGTTTTGAAATACTTATAGACAGAAAACTAATTACTGTTATATAGCTCAACACGTTTAGTCTTATAGTTTAAATCAATTTTCTTGATTTTTTTGCGAGTACCATGCTTTACCATGCCTCAGAGAAAAACACTATTTTGTCAAGTAGCTAACATAGCATAATCAGATGCAGCTTTATTTTTAGTAACAGTAATACAGCATTTTCTCCATCATACAATACGTTTTAAAATTAATTGCATGCCATTTATCAACACAAGCCATCCAGCATTTAAAAATATGATATTCTAATACTGATCTATCTTACTGCAGTGTGCAACAAGTGTCTCGTAGCAGCCACTGAGCGAACGCACAGAGTAACGTTATAACATCACTCTCAAATGTATCTAATATGATAAACAGAGCTGCGTTACCTCATAATCATGACCGGAAAAGCGGAAGCAGCACCGGTGACTGTGACATAATAAAAGTTCTGCTGCTCGTGAGGCGTGTGTTGAGCAATCGCTCCAGCGGCCTCGTTCAGCTCCCACAACACTCGGTCCTGCTCTGCTTCATATTAGAATAACGTTAATAATCACATCCATGAACATGATTTCTTCCCGAGTCCTATCCCAATTCTTTTCCACCGACCGTTGAGGTGGAGACCACATGTCCCAAGATTTCGCGCTCAAACTTGGCATCATCAAGCTACGCCTTTGTTTTGAATAGACCTCTAGCGACCTCTAGCGGACAGAATTCTTACATACTGCACCTTTAAACTTGAAAAAATTAAATAAAAATAAGAAATGTTGCCTTATGGCAACTAACTGAAATAAGTAAGTGTAAATTGAAGTACTAAAATGATTAAAACTTAATTAAAGCTTAACAGGAATGTTTAAAAAATATCTAAATAAAAAATGACAAAAGCACTCAACAAAATTACTCAAATGTTAACTAAAATGAGAACGGAAACATACTATAATTGTATATGAATAATTTGTGGTTCAACGGATCACAAAACTCATGGTTCGGATCATATAGGTACTTAAAGTACTTAAAGTGTGTTTTAAGTAATAAATTACACTCAAAGTACTCAAGTGTTTAAATAAATACCATTTATTACTTAAAGGTCCCGTTCTTCGTGATCCCATGTTTCAAACTTTAGTTAGTGTGTAATGTTGTTGTTAGAGTATAAATAAAATCTGTAAAATTTTTAAGCTCAAAGTTCAATGCCAAGCGAGATATTTTATTTAACAGAAGTCGCCTACATCGAACGGCCAGTTTAGACTACATCCCTCTACTTCCTTCTTTAATGACGTCACTAAAACAGTTTTTTGACTAACCTCCGCCCACAGGAATACACAAAAAAGGGGGCGTGGTCTTGTTGCGCTCCCACGGAGAAGAGCAAGAGTTGCGTTTGTAGAGTTTGTTTGTCTCCATGTCGTCGAAACGCTGTTATTTTCATCCCGCAGTCCAATCACCTTTGTTTGGCCTTCCCAGGGACGCTGTACTTAGAGATCAATGGTTACAATTTATGTTTAACTCGGTTCCCGAAAATTATAATCCACATGTAAAACTATGTGCAGCACATTTTGCTGAGGACAGCTTCCTCAATCTCAATCAGTTTAATGCCGGATTCGCACAAAGATTATTCTTGAAAGATGGAGCAGAAGCTGCTGTCGAATCACAACACAGGAACCGCTGGCACAATCAGAACTCGTTACGTATTTCTGAAGGAGGGACTTCATAGAACAAGGAAGTCATCAGCCCGTTTTTATGACAGTGGAAACGGCGGTATACAGATAAGTAAATTATGTGAAAAATACTGTTTTTTTTTTACACGCGAAACATGAACACATGTTATATTGCACACTATAAACACAATCAAAGCTTCAAAAAACCACGAAAAACGGGACCTTTAAAGCACAATTTAAAGGGTTAGTTCACCCAAAAATGAAATTTATGTCATTAATTACTCACCCTCATGTCTTTCCAAACCTGTAAAACCTTCATTCATCATCAGAACACAAGGTATTTTTGATGAAATCCGAGAGGTATATGACTCGTCCATAGACCGCAATTTAACCGGCACTTTCAAGTTCCAGAAAGGCACTAA
This sequence comes from Megalobrama amblycephala, assembly GCF_018812025.1. Lineage (NCBI taxonomy): Eukaryota > Metazoa > Chordata > Actinopteri > Cypriniformes > Xenocyprididae > Megalobrama > Megalobrama amblycephala. The sequence continues at coordinate 28,716,611 of NC_063053.1, read as the reverse complement.
AGACATCGTTAAAAAAGTCGACGTAACTGTAGTGGTTCAACCTTAATTTTATGAAGTGACGAGAATACTTTTGTGCGCAAAAACAACGACTTTATTCAACAATATCTTCTCTTCTGTGTCATTCCTGTACGCCGTTTACGTTCAGCACTTCCAGGTTCTTCGTCAGAACGGAGAATCATTATTGGCCGATGTTGTTCACGTGAGCAGCACGATGACACTGAATGTAAACAGCGTACGAGAATGAAACAGAAGAGAAGATATTGTTTAATGAAGAATAAAGAAACAATTGACAATAAAAATTTCTTCACAGTATAAAGATACAGTGCAAGTGACAATGTTAAAGTGTTGATAAAGTGTCTGTGTAAAGTCAAGTGTATAAATTGTTCTTGATTATTATCAGTCTGTAGTAGTATGATGAGGTGTGCGTATGAAAGTCCAGCAGGTAAAGTGCAGAGTTCCATGGAACTGGCTGATTTTCTCTTGATGATTCAGGCGGGATTGGCAGTGGGTGATGATTATTTATTAGTCTAATGGCCTGGGGATATAAACTGTTCCGGCTGAGGTGCTCCGGTACTGCTTACCTTAGAAAATGTGGGTGGGGTCGCTGATAATGTTGCAAGCCCATTTGCAGGTCCTCTTATTGTAGATGTCCTGCAGTGAGGAGAGATCTATCCCTGTGATTTTCTGGGCCAGCTTTGGTGGTTTGGCAACAGCACAGCACATGACAAAAAAGGCATTACAGAGGGTGATAAAGCTGGCCCAGAAAATCACAGGTATAGATCTCCCCTCACTTCCCTCATGATTTCTTCACCCTCAGTTCCATGTAACTCGCATAAAATCAGCTGCTGGACTTTCATACGCACACCTCATTCTAAATCAGACTGATTATCATGAACAATTTAAACACTTGACTTTACACAGACACTTTATCATCAATTGACACTTTTTTTGTCACTTTATTGTCACTTGCACTGCATCAGAAATTTTTATTGTCAATTGTTTTTCTAATTGCATATGAGTTTTCTTTTCTTTCATTACACAGTCTTTTTTATGCTATTGTTATTTATTTTTAGGGGCCAAGCACCGAAGGTGCGGAGGCACCTATTGTATCCGTTGGCGTTCTTTTTTTTTTTTTTTATTCTTCTTCTTCTTCTTCTTCTTCTTCTTCTTCCGCTCTTGAAGTCTATGAGAGCCCATAGAACCGCTTGCGGGAAAGTTATGAAATTTGGCACACAGTTAGAGGACAGTCTGAGCTATGTCCATAGCAAATTTGGAGTCTCTAACTCAATCCCTCTAGCGCCACCAGCTGTCCAAAGTTGCACTTATGTTTATGTTAATAACTTTTGAACCATAAGTAAAAAACCAAAATTTTTCCGCCATTTTGAATTTTCTGAAAAACCTACTTTTTCGAACTCCTCCTAGGCCGTTACTCCGATTTTCACAAAAATTGAACCAGATCATCTTCAGACCATGCTGACAAAAAGTTATGGAATTCAAGTTGATTCCTCAAACCGTTTTCGAAAAACACGCGAACGAATTGTACATAGTGCTTGCGAAAATAGACATAAGGCTGTATCTCCGCAACGCTTTATCGTATTCAGACCAAACTTGGTACATGTCATCACAAGCATGACCTGAGGCAACATGCAGCGTTTCGGCGCAGCGCCATCTAGTGGTGCGTAGATATGAAAAATTGCTATTTTTGCTTATAACTTCTGATGGGTTTGTCCAAAAATCAAAACTTTGGACTCATTGGATTCGGGGCATCATGCTGAGTCGAATGATATCCAATTTTCTCATATCTGACATTTTGGCTGTCGGCTATTTTGAATTTTGTGCTAAAATGCTGTATTTTACGAACGCATTAGCGTATCGTTATGAAACTCAGTATGCGTCATCAGCACAATGCCCTGAAGGAGCCTGAGAAGTTTCGGACCAGCGCCACCTTGTGGTCAAAAGTTATAACAAAATTTAAAAAAAAATGCTAATAACTTTTGTCTATATTAACCGATGGTAATGAAACTGGTCTCAGTAGATTTCGTGGGTCATGCTGAGAACATAGATATCAAATTTGCTATAGTTAGCTGAACTTCCTGTCCACTGTATTGTTTTCCTTTAAAAACCTACTTTTTCAAACTCCTCCTAGACCGTTGCTCCGATTTTCACCAAAATCGAACCGTATCATCTTCAGACCATGCCGACAAAAAGTTATGGATTTCAAGTCGATTCGTCAAACCGTTTTTGTATACCGGAGCAAAGAATTTGAGATATGATGCAAAAATTACTCTTGAAGCTGTATCTCTACAATGCTTTGACATATTCAGACCAAACTTGGTACGTGTCATCACAAGCATGACCTGAGGCATTATACAGTGTTTCGGCGCAGCGCCACCTACTGGAGTGGAGATATGAAAAATGGTTATTTTTGCTTATAACTTCTGATGGGTTTGACCAAAATTCATGAATTTGGTATGGGTCATCAGGACAATGCCCTGAAGGAGCCTGAGAAGTTTCGGACCAGCGCCACCTTGTGGTCAAAAGTTATAACAAAATTGACAAAAATCCTAATAACTTTTTTTTTTCTAATTGCTCACTGCTGCTGTTGATCTGATGCTCCCAGCCATGTTGGCTGGCTTCTTGTGCCGTTTTTGTGCTTGGCCCCGTAATTGCTGCTTGCAGCTATATTTATTATTCTTTCTGGTTTGTACATTACTGTATATTCTATATTTTTAATATTATTTGTATTGTCCTGGTAAGTTATATGTTTGTTCCCCTTCTACCTCGTCTTTCTTGTGAGGAGTAACAAAGTAAGTAGGGCTGCACAACGATTAATCACGATTAATCGTTTGCAAAATAAAAGTCTGTGTTACGTAATATATGTGTGTGTTCTGTGTATAATAATTATGTATATATAAATACATGCACATACATGTATAAATTTAAGAAATATAGACATGTATAAATAAATATACATATTTATATATATTTTATATTACATAAATATAAATATTTTATTTATAAATATAATTTTTTTCTTAAATATATACATGTATGTGCATGTATTTATATATATATACATAATTATTATACACAGAACACACACGTATTACGTAACACAGACTTTTATTTTGCAAACGATTAATCGTGATTAATCGTTGTGCAGCCCTAAAAGTAAGAATTTCATTGTACTAGTACATACGACAATAAAGATCTTCAATCTATTTGTTCTTATTGTTTTACTTACTGCTCACTTGCCTTTAACAATATTTGAATTTTATTAGTTAGACTAGTAGTTTTTGCTGTGGTATCGAAGTACTTAAATTGTGCTTTAAGTAATAAATGGTATTTATTTACACACTTGAGTACTTTGAGTGGAATTTATTAAGTACTTTAAGTACTTATATGATCCGAACCATGAGTTTTGTGTTCCGGTGAACCACTAATTATTTATATACTATTACAGTATAAATACAATAATTACAATCAATATAACAAAGTTACAAATACAAAAAGGTTTAACTGTAGCATTCAAGGTAATAATTAGACCTAAATGTGAAATAACATAGTGTTCACTGTATAAATTGAATATAGATTAATCTTTGTAAAAGCCGTGTTTTGTTGTTTGGTTAACATTAATGACAGAGCAGCAGCAGGTATTTATAGGATGCTGTCACTTTAAGACTTAATGCATGGATTCAATATACACATCCGATTTCTTTCTCAAATGTTTGTTCACTTAAATCATAACCGACTGTGTTTATGAGACTACTTGCAGAGATGGGTATTTTACAATTTTGTGCATGTGTCGCGCCTCTTTGTGTGCGCCCAGATAACATTGCGCGAGTAACAAATTTATTTCTCTTCTGCCTTTTCTTGTGCTGGAGTGGTTTAAAATCGCTTGAACGTGTAAACTGGCAAGACAAAACACCTGCAAATGATAAACTTACAGTATGTGCTGAACCATGTGCGTCCGTACGGATCACGGCTCAACTACGATCCATTTAACCCCTATAAATAACACTAAAATAACATTGGCCCTGTGATATTTGGACCACAATATACTTCAGAATATCTTTTTTTTTCCACAGAAGAAAGTTATACAGTCATAAAAATTCTCATCAACTCACCCAAAAGACATTATATGCTGACAGTCAGTGAGTATCACGCAATCAGATTATTTTAAACCAATGAATATACTTCTGACAGAGGAAGAGAGAGAAAAACAGACCAAGTGCAGGAGCAGGATAAAAGGAGAAATGTGTAATTGTAATAATGGAAGAGCTACTTGCTCTCCGACCTGTCTCTGTGTGGGCTTCCCAAGCAATGCTGTGTGAAAGTGTGTGTGGCGTCTCTTCTACTGTATTTTTAGTGCCTTACTTTTTCATGCTGGCATTGACTCTGATGCTGAGAGAGTGAAAGAGACGGTATGCGTGCGTGTTGTCCTCTCTGTCAGCACTCTGCCATCTCATGGGTGTATTTGGAATAATGTATAAGATCTTTTTCATGTTCTGAAGTGTGTTTGCTTACCTCCAAGAGTGCATCAGCGCGCATACTCACACACAGGAGACCTGCAGCTTGAGACTCTAAGAATCAAATTGTGGTTTTATTACACAGTGCTTTTGGAGGGTCAAACTGGGATTATACTCTTACACGCATATGAGTGTGTTGACCAGAGCAGAAGATCTCCTGAAGTCTTCTGTGTGGGTGTTTGGCAGGGAGATGTTTCCTTCCAGTCCTATGAGCAGCTACTCACAATGTAATGCCTTGATCTGAAGATTTTTAGATTATTTCCCTCATTATTAAACATGTAAGCATGCGGTGGACAAAGTACACAAAGTACGTGAGTAAGAGTCCAGATACCCTAATAAAAGTTTACTCCAGTACTCCCTTTTTAAATTTTATTTGAGTAAAAGTATAAAAGTATTCTTTTATTGTACTAGACGCACAGATAGAGCTTTTAGGTTACTGCACAGTCTGGCATCAGTATGAATTATTATGAATGCACTAGTCAATAAAACACTTGCAAACAAGTGAAAATAACGATTTATACCATATAGTATATAGAAATAAGGAAAAACAAAATGTGTGTTGATGAATACAAACATACAATGTAAAAACAGTTGTCACAGACTAATGTGTTTAGATGTGCTTAAAGCAAATGTGTTTAAAGCTGCAGTCTGTAAGTTTTGCCTCTTTGTCGCCATCTCTGTTCGAAACCCGCAGTTGCAGTTATATGTGGAATTATCATCTTTACGTGGGTTGTGCATCGGCACGGCTCCTCAGCGTGGATGAATCTAGTGTTTTGAGGAGAATGTGTGGCTGTCAGTCACCACATCGGTGGATACTGTACAGGTACTTCGAAATCACAGTTTGTAGTCTTGGAAGTATGACCAAAATAAGAATTTTCACCAGAAAATGTCATCTGAACAAGTAACAAATCTGCCACATTTGTTCTGACCAACTGAGAAAAAAAGCATTACAATAAAACGCGCTGCCAATGGTGATTTAATCTAACGATCGCTTGGCTCATATCACGTCAAACCGTGCAAATTATTATTATTATACATGCATTTAGTGTGTATTAGTGTTACCTGTAGATTTCAATTTCTGTACAGTCTAATCTCTAATTGTCCATTTGTCATACAATCCGCCATCAAAATGATACATTTAATTATTCCAGCTGCTGTGAGAAAAGGCTGTAAATAATCAGTCACCTGCAGCATCCTAACATGCCATATAGCCTACTAGCTGGGACTCCTTCCTTATGTAAACAGACGTGACGTAATGACACAAAGACAAATCCTGTGGAAACCTACCAGTACCATTCGAATTAGAAAACATTACAAACTTACCTTTGTGAATCGGGCTAAGGTAAGGAGATCATTTTGAACAGTGGCTGGTTATGTGCTTGCTCAAAAATGGATTTTGGATCATTTTTAACCCAAAAAAAGTTACGGACTGCAGCTTTAAAGAAGAACACTTTACCAGTTTCATATCATTTGAAACTGCTACGGCAGCGGGGAAGATGCATGGACATTAAAGGTGCCCTAGAATCAAAAATTGAATTTTCCTTGGCATAGTTGAATAACAAGAGTTCAGTACATGGAGACATACATTGAGTTTCAAACATTACATTGAGTTTCAAACATTGAGTTTCAAACTCCATTGCTTCCTCCTTCTTATGTAAATCTCATTTGTTTAAAAGACTCTCAACATAACACCGACTGTTACGCAACAGTTGGGATCATTAATATGTACGCCCCCAATATTTGCATATGCCAGCCCATGATCAAGGCATTAGACAAGCCAGTATTAACGTCTGGATCTGTGCACAGCTGAATCATCAGACTAGGTAAGCAAGCAAGGACAACAGTGAAAAATGGCAGATGGAGCAATAATAACTGACATGATGCATGATATCATGATATTTTTAGTGATATTTGTAAATTGTCTTTCTAAATGTTTCGTTAGCATGTTACTAATGTACTGTTAAAAGTGGTTAAAGTTACCATCGTTTATTACTGTATTCGCGGAGACAAGAGTAATGTTAGCTTTAGCCACGGAGCACTATCAAACTCATTCAGAATCAAATGTAAACATCCAAATAAATACTATACTCACATGATCCGATCCATGCATGCAGCATGCATGACGAACATCTTGTAAAGATCCATTTGAGGGTTATATTAGCTGTGTGAACTTTGTTTATGCACTGTATAACTGCACTTATAGTCGAGAGCTCGAGGGGCAGGGAGCGAGAGATTTAAAGGGGCCGCGCAGCCTGAATCGGTGCATAGTTAATGATGCCCCAAAATAGGCAGTTAAAAAAAATTAATTAAAAAAAATCTTCGGGGAATTTTGAGCTGAAACTTCACAGACACATTCAGAGGACACCTTAGACATATATTACATCTTTTGAAAAGACGTTCTACGGCACCTTTAATTTGTGTTGTTTTAATGTTATGTTTAGTTTTTACATAAAACCTACCTTTGCTGGTTGGAGGTTTTTCAGTCCAGAGGTCAATCTGTGAAACTTAGATCCTGTTTTTGTCAAATGTCTTTTGGTTATATAAGTTCCCATAAAATTTTAATTTTGATAAGCAGCAAAAGATAAAACTTCTATGTAAATGCTTGTGCATTTGCATTTATGTGAATTTAGCCATCGTAGTGAAACGGCAGTAACTTCATGTCAAGTGCATGTGACGCTCGCTATGCTTTGTTGTTAATGTTGCGTGATAGTTTGGTTGTTTGCAGTAAATAAACCGCCTGGTTGCTGTGGTCCAGTGGATGGGATTCAGTTTCTCTGATGAGCAGATACAAACCCTCGCCTGGCCCCAAAACGCACACACATCCAAGCTTTGTTAGATTTTTATGAGCATGATTTCAGAGACTCATAAAAATATTCCTGTCCCACGCGTGCCAGGGTGTTGCTATGGTAACAGGTGCTGACTTCATGTGCAGGGATAAGACGGATCTTTAGCTTCAGACACTCGGCGGCTATTTGGATATAATGCTACACAGCGCCACCTAAGACACATACTTTTGGAGGAGCAGCTTGTTTCAAAGCTTTTAAATGTTGTTGTTTGGGATTATTTGCTGATGCCTGTCCTGTAAGTGTGAGGGACATGTTTTAATGTCTTAAAAGTATTTGCTAAAGATGAAGAGAGGCTACAACCCATCAGCACAGACAATATTGTTTGTGTGTGTGTGTGTGTGTGTGGTAGTGTGTCTGGTAGTGTGTCTGTAGTAAATTAGAGTTATGCCAGACTATCACCCACAACCTGCTGTGACTAATTTTCCCCACATCTTCTAACTTATCAATAGTGGGTTCCACACACACAGTCTAAATCACATCAGTCTAAATCTAATCATCTAAAATCAATTGGCTTGCTACTTCCAGAACTTCTTCTCAATTACAGGCACACACACACAGGAAATCTTGCTCAGCTGTATGGTAGACCACTTCGGCCTGGTGTTGAAGCTTCTCTGTAGCCATACAGTATTTAAATTTCAGATTCATAACAGTTCTTTCAACAGCATCTCTAGCATGGTGTCGATTGCCACAGAAAATAATATTGACTAATCAAGACTAAGGGATAGTTGACACAAAATAAAAATTCTTTAAAAACAAACAAAACTAAACTGTCCCTTTAAACATTATACAATGCCCTCCTAAAGTTTGGAAACACCTTAAGCAAAGTGGAGTTTAAATAATTTTGTGCTAACTCTGTATTGATAAGGAACAACATAAACTATGAAAACATGTTGTATTAAATTTTATAAATTTATGTAATCAACATGAAAGTATATTAGTGTAATCGAAGAAAACAGAATAATCTTCAATGTTAATTTCGAGTTACGTTAATGCATTTATGCCAAGAAATAAGGATTTATGCTGATATTGTCCACTCTGAAACCTAGGTGTTTTCAAACTTTTGGAGGGTACTGTATGGGTGTTAAAGGGTTAGTTCACCCAAAAATGGAAATTCTGTCATTAATTACTCGCCCTCATGTCGTTCCACACCCGTAAGACCTTCGTTCATCTTTGGAACACAAATTAAGATATTTTTAATTAAATCTGAGAGGTTTCTCTCCCTCCATTGACAGCTACACAACTATCACTTTCAAGCCCCAGAACGGTAGTAAAGACATCATTAAAGGTGTCCTAGAATTAAAAATTGAATTTACCTTGGCATAGTTGAATAACAAGAGTTCAGTACATGGAAATGACATACAGTGAGTCTCAAACACCATTGTTTCCTCCTCTTGTGTAAATTTGATTTGTTTAAAAGACCTCAGAAGAACAGGCGAATCTCAACATAACACCGACTGTTACGTAACAGTCGGGATCATTAATATGTACACCCCCAAGATTTGCATATGCCAGCTCATGTTCAAGGCATTACACAAGGGCAGCCAGTATTAACGTCTGGATCTGTGCACAGCTGAATCATCACACTAGGTAAGCAAGCAAGGACAATAGCGAAAAATAGCAGATGGAGCAATAATAACTGACATGATCCATGATATCATGATATTTTTAGTGATATTTGTAAATTGTCTTTCTAAATGTTTCGTTAGCATGTTGCTAATGTACTGTTACCATCGTTTATTACTGTATTCACGGAGACAAGAGCCGTCGCTATTTTCATTTTTAAACATTTGCAGTCTGTATAATTCATAAACACAACTTCATTCTTTATAAATCTCTCCAACAGTGTGTAATGTTAGCTTTAGCCACGGAGCACTATCAAACTCATTCAGAATCAAATGTAAACATCCAAATAAATACCATACTTAAGCGATTAGACATGTTGCATGACGAACACTTTGTAAAGATCCATTTTGAGGGTTATATTAGCTGTGTGAACTTTGTTTATGCTGTTCAAGGCAAGCACAAGCTCTGTGGGCGGGGAGCACGAGAATTAAAGGGGCCACAGCCTAAATCGGCTCATATTTAATGATGCCCCAAAATAGGCAGTTAAAAAATTAATTAAAAAAAAAATCTATGGGGTATTTTGATCTGAAACTTCACAGACACATTCAGGGGACACTTTAGACTTATATTACATCTTTTGAAAAGACGTTCTACGGCACCTTTAAAGTAATCCATGTGACCCAAGTGGTTTAACCATACTATTATGAAGTGACGCGAGTGAAAAAAAAAAACATAATTTACCTCTTTATTTACAAAACATTAATCTCCAAGGCGTGTTTACGCAGCGTCTTCTCTCGCATCAACACAACACGCATGCGTCATGGTGCTCTCATGAACACCCGTTGGAGAAAGCTCTCAGATTTCATTAAAAATATCTTCATTTGTGTTCAAAAGATGAAACAACATGAGATTTGGAACAACATGAGAGTAATTAATGACAGAATTTTCATTTTTGGGTGAACTAACCCTTTAACATGAGACTAGTGTCATAAAAATCACATAAATAATCTTCTATGTGTAAAATTTGTGTTTTCCTACTCAATTCGCACAGTAGAACAAAGGCCATGTGACTACAGTAACCTTCGTCTTCTACTTTTCTTCTCTTCCTCCAATATTTATTTATTTTTTTGGTACAGTATACTTATATGGTAGTGTAGACAGAGAGAAGAGGAGGGGTTGGTTTGTAAGAGAGTGAGAGAGAGAGAGAGTAGGGGGCAGCTCAAGGCTTCAGGCGGGGCTCTTTTGCTTTACAAAACAGTTTTTCCTCATTAGGCCTTCTGTTTCTACACTGTGCTGTTTACTTACAGCCCACTGCATATGTGTGAGTGCGAGAGTGTTTGATTTACTTACTATAATCAGGTCTGGCTTGATAGCTCTTGCATAGTCCACTTATGTTCATGCATTCCTCTTGCAACATCTTTTGGGTTTATGAGTTTTGGGAGTTTGATCATGCAGCATAGTTAAACTGCTTCCTGAATGTTAGTTGCAGGAATCATAAGATATTTAATGATTCTGGTTACTTAACGGTTCTTTTTAGTCAAGCGGTTCTTTAATTTGGAGGAAGGAAAAATTAAGATTAAATTCAGACTTTGACCACTTAAATTCTCTCTTCTCCTCTAGAGACTGTGCTTATATTTGCCAAGATACCAAAGTTTGCATTTAAAAAGTCAGAGTCAGAACATACTCAAACATTTCTCATCAGACCAAAATATCTGAAAAATGCTGTATATGTTTACGTATACATTACATGTACATTTTATAGCTCTATACTTACTGTAAATCAAACATACACTACTCTTCAAAAGTTTGTGGTCGGATTTAGATTTTAGATTTTTTTAATGTATTTGAAAGAGTCTCTTATGCTCCACCAAGGCTGCCTTTATTTGATCCAAAATACAGTAATATTATTGCAATTTAAAATGTAAATCTATTTTAATATTTTTAAAATGTTATTTATTCCTCTGATTACAAAGCTGAATTTTCAGCATCATTACTCCAGTCTTCAGCGCCACATGTTCCTTCAGAAATCATTCTAATATACTGATTTATCTGGTGCTCAAGAAACATTTCTTTTTATCAGTGTTTAAAATAGTTGTGCCACCTAATATTTATGAAAACCTTTTTTCAGGATGAAATGCAAAGTTCAAAAGAACAGCATTTATTTGAAATAGAAATATTTTTGTAACATTATAAATATCACTTTTGATTTAATGCATGCTTGCTGAATAAAAGTATTAATAATAAAAGTATTCTTTAAAAAAAAATCTGAGCGCAAACTATTCAGGGGTCATATATCTGAGTTTATTTTTGTTTCTCCTAAGAATTTGATAAATAACATAAGATACTGTATAGTTGATACTTAAATGAGACATCCATTATCAGTTATCAAAGATCAACCCCTGAGCAATACAGATTTCCTCTGGGTGTGTTCCTGTGTTAGAGAGAGCAAATGAACTGCACACACACCACCTCCATCTCCATGTGGATTCACCAGAGCTGCTCCCACACACTCCCACATGCACACTGTCATCTCCACTGGTGCAGTGGGATAAAAATGTAATGAAATAATCTGTGTCCATATTAGTTAATTATTCCCCGCTCTCTGGGTGAAACCTGCATACATTTCATTTCCAGAACAGACACAGAAGCTCTGTTACACAACCTAGTGAGCTGCCTCACTGCCTACTGCCTATTGCCTACATTGGCAGCATTCTAACCATCATATAACCTCTTAGTTAAAGGGATAGTTCTTCAAAAGTTCTTTATTTTGTGTTCCACAGAGAAAATGAAAGTCATAATGTTTTGGAATGAAATGAGGGTGAGTATATGATAACAGAATTTCCATTTTTGGGTGAACTGTCCCTTTATCTGGTTTGTGATATTCTACATAGGCAGCAATTCTGTGTTCCACACACATACTATAGCACTCCTTACACTAAAAGCTCAATTTATTTTAAAGGTCCCGTTTTTCGTGGTTTTTTGAAGCTTTGATTGTGTTTATAGTGTGCAATATAACATGTGTTCATGTTTCGCGTGTAAAAAAACACAGTATTTTTCACATAATTTACTTATCTGTATACCGCTGTTTCCACTGTCATAAAAACGGGCTGATGACTTCCTTGTTCTATGAAGTCCCTCCTTCAGAAATACGTAACGAGTTCTGATTGTGCCAGCGGTTCCTGTGTTGTGATTCGACAGCAGCTTAGCGCTCCTTGCCCGGAAAGGTCACGCCTCTTACCATAACTTGGAGATGCACGCGCTCAGTGTTATTGTAAACATGTCTTTAATTTTACCCTATCAATTTGAGCCGGAATCAGACCTGGTGATTGGACTGCGGGATGAAAATAACAGCGTTTCGACAACATGGCGACAAACACACTCTACAAACGCAACTCTTGTGTATTCCTGTGGGCGGAGGTTAGTCAAAAAACTGTTTTAGTGACGTCATTAAAGAAGGAAGTAGAGGGATGTAGTCCAAACTGGCCGTTCGATGTAGGCGACTTCTGTTAAATAAAATATCTCGCTTGGCATTGAACTTTGAGCTTTAAAATTTTACAGATTTTATTTATACTCTAACAACAACATTACACACTAACTAAAGTTTGAAACATGGGATCACGAAGAACGGGACCTTTAATAGAGACTTGCGTTATCATGTTGCTAATCTAACAGCAGTCTACTCTATAAATAAATACAAAAAAATTGAATGAAAAAATACTTTATTACCCTAAACCATTTTATCAATTATTTTCAGTATTTATTTAACTTCCACTATCTTGGCTTTATTTTTCCACTGAGGGTGAACCAGTTGCTTTGCCAGTATTTGGGTCAATGACATGACGCTATTTTTTTGTGTCCATATGGTTCAGTTAAAATTAAAAAGGTAAAAATTTCTAAATAAATTTGCAAATTACTTGCATACATTCTCTTTTTGAGGACCAAGTCTTACATTTGGGGGATGATTGCAAAAATGTCAGTGTGGTGTAAGGAGCCATTTTGTTAAAATTGTGCAAGAAGACCATGGCTGCGTCCGAAAACCTAGGTAGCTGTCTTGCTGCCTCGCTGTCTTATAAGAGAATGACTTGTACGGCAGCGTTTGTGCATGAAGGCATCTCATGAAACTGATTTCGGACAGACTTCTGAGGCAGTGTAACAGTTTAATGATCTATAGCAATATAGCGCAGGCTTTGGTGAGAACTAAACAAATATTTAATTATTACAGTAGTAATTTCTCGATAGAAATTATATCAAAATTGAAATATGTTGGTCAAAATCATACATTTATACACAAACTGAGCAGCAAACGCAACTTTCGGACGCCATCTTTATTTTTCTAGCTCAACTGTCACATGGAAAGCACAGGATTGTGAGATATCAAAGGCAGCTAAGGATACATCTATGCTTCCTTCAAAAATCGATCTGAGGAAGGTATCTCATGAGACAGGAAGTAAAGCTAACATTGGATTCGGACGTGCCTTGATGCCTTACTACCTTGAAATGTGTCCTCAGAAGGCAGCATTTTCCAGTTTCCGGACACAGCCCATGTGACATGAGTATTTTTTTTTCTTAAATATTCCCACCAAGGCCATGTGCTTACATAGGTGTCCATGATATTGCCTGTCAAATTTGATTTTAAATTGAAATGTCAAATGGTGTAACCGGTTACACTAGGGGTCTCCTAGCGTCTGCTTCGGAAGTTTCTAGAATGCCTAATTAGATCTTGATTAGCTGGTTCAGGTGTGTTTAATTAGGGTTGGAGCTAAGCTCTGCAGGACAGTGGCCCTCCGTGATCAAGTCTGGAGACCCCTGGGTTACACCATTTGATTCTTATAACAAGCCTTTCTGTAGTTTATGATGCTGATTAAAGATGTAATATAAACGAACCTACTATTTGGAACTATTTTTAAAGTGTTTTTTTTTTTATTATTGAGAATTTCACCTTTTTTAAACAAGATCAGGTATTTGGTACGAAGTATTTATGGTTACACCACATTGACATTTTTGCAATCATCCTCCAAATATTCTTCATATTCATAATGAATTAAAAACATACATTTTTGACTTGGTCCTCAAAAAAGAGAATGTATGCAAGTAATTTGCAAATTTATTTTGAAATTTTATTTTTTATTTATTTATTTAATTAAACCATATGGACACAAAAAAATTAGTGTCATGTCATTAACCCGTTTGCCAAAAAAAGGACTGCATTATTAATTTAGCTTTTGAAATAGGAGCCTTAAAATGCTGCCTCAATAGGCAGTATGTTGGAACGGAGCAACACGCTGCCCTTGCTCTGTTGTTGATGTTTTCCAGTGCGTAATTTTGGACATTGCTTATTCTGGCAACATTCACACCTGCTGAGTGAGGCCTTTTAGCTTTCTGCTGTGTGGACCTTTAGTATTTCACCATATTATATCACGCACGCACTGCTCACAAATCTAGCAAAGAATAATGGCTTTATTTGCAGAATTCTCAGATGAGTTTGCTTACATTACATTTGCACTGTTCATCCTCCAGCCCCCTGATGTCAGGAGCCTTTATTCTGCCATTAGGAAGGTGTTGTGATGGGTGAAAGGTGAAGAACAGATTTCTTGTTCTCTGATTCACTCCCTGCTTTTCTTCTCTCTTAGGTGGCGTGTGGAACCAAAGACAGCCCAGTGCTGGATTCCCAAAGGACAGCTAGAGATCACAGACCCTTGAGGTGAAGGAGGGTGCATGGATCGCTTAAGGACAAAGACTTCTGCCTACTCTGGTTAGGTGTGGTCTGCGTGGCAACAACCTTCCTCTGCGCAGAGGCGCGAGTCACGCCAAGCCCGCCCCTCCCGAACAACACCGCATGCTTCGAGGAGACGGGTCGATGCCAACCTGGCATCATCTTACCCATCTGGTACCCCGAGGACCCTTCCATGGGTGACAAGATCGCAAGAGTCATTGTGTACTTCGTGGCAATGATCTACATGTTCCTGGGGGTGTCAATTATTGCAGATCGCTTCATGGCCGCCATTGAGGTCATCACCTCCCAAGAAAAGGAAATCATCATCAAGCGTCCGAATGGTGAGACTACAACCACGACAATCCGTGTGTGGAACGAGACCGTGTCCAACCTCACGCTCATGGCGTTGGGCTCCTCCGCCCCTGAGATCATGCTTTCCGTCATCGAGATTTGTGGACACGAGTTCCATGCTGGTGAACTCGGCCCATCCACCATTGTAGGCAGCGCCGCCTTCAACATGTTTGTGATCATCGGCCTGTGTGTGTCAGTGATCCCGGAGGGGGAGGTCCGGAAGGTGAAACACCTACGTGTGTTTTTCGTGACGGCAGCATGGAGCGTGTTTGCCTACATCTGGCTCTATATGATCCTGGCTGTGTTCTCGCCCAACGTAGTCCAAGTATGGGAAGGGCTTCTCACCTTGGCGTTCTTCCCCATCTGTGTCATTCTGGCTTGGGTTGCCGACCGTCGCCTGCTCTTCTACAAGTTCATGCACAAGAAATATCGCACGGACAAGCACAGAGGCGTCATTATCGAGACGGAGGGTGACCGCTCCAAAGGCATCGAAATGGATGGAAAGATGATGAATTCTCATTTCGTCGATGGTGGAGCTGCTAGTAACTTGATGGGCCTTATTGAGGGCAAGGAGGTGGACGAGTCTCGCAGAGATATGATCCGTATCTTGAAGGACCTGAAGCAGAAACACCCAGAGAAGGAGCTGGACCAGCTAGTGGAGATGGCCAACTATTATGCACTGTCACACCAACAGAAAAGCAGAGCGTTTTATCGTATCCAGGCCACGAGGATGATGACTGGCGCCGGAAACATCCTAAAGAAGCATGTGGCCGAGCAGGCCAAACGCAGCACTAGTGTTCAAGAAGTTCACGTAGAAGAACCTGAGGAGTTTGTGTCCCGAATTATGTTTGAACCTGCCATTTACCAGTGTCTGGAGAACTGCGGGGCTGTTCTGCTCACGATAGTGCGTAAAGGTGGCGACATTGCTAATACAATCTATGTGGATTATAAAACGGAAGACGGCTCGGCGAACGCCGGTGCGGACTATGAGTTCACGGAGGGCACGGTGGTGTTCAAACCTGGTGAGGTTGTCAAGGAAATCACCGTTGGCATCATCGATGATGACATCTTTGAGGAGGACGAGCATTTCTTTGTGCGGCTCAGTAATGTGCGTGTTCTGGAGACCGAGGATGAGGTGCTGTCGCCCAGTAGCCTGCCGTATCCAAAGGCCTTGTTAGGATTCCCTGCTGTTGCCACGATTACCATCCTCGATGATGACCACGCAGGCATTTTCACTTTTGAAAGCGAGTCCATGCACGTGAGTGAAAGTGTGGGCATCATGGAAGTGAAAGTGCTGAGGACGTCAGGAGCGAGAGGGACAGTCATCATTCCTTTCCGTACAATGGAGGGACTCGCTAAGGGCGGCGGAGAGGACTTTGAGGACGCCTACGGTGAGCTAGAGTTCAAAAACGACGAGACCTGGTAAATATGCTTTACTTTAATTCATATTTTTTCCTTTTTTTCAAGGCCAGAGGGTAAAGAGACTGGGATTTATAAAGCTCAAAGATATACAGTGGCCCCAAATAGTATTTGGATACGTTTTGCTGTACTGCAAAATGTCAAACCAAGTGTCATTTGCAAACAGATGCTGCTAAAGCGAACTAACTTCACCTTTCTGAGCAAATTTTCAATTACTATTGCACCAGCTTGTGTAAAAAATAGATGTATTAAGTTAATGGATGTATGAAGTCACAAAGGTGTTCTAGCAGAGAAACCACAGGCGTAGCTGATCACATGGACTTTTTTTTTTTTTTACCAAAATTTGACAACCAGAATGAATTCAAATACTTTTAGTCTTAATTTAAACAATACCTCTATTGTTTTATTATTTAAAACCTACGAATACTACTATTTTGTGAAATGCTTTGCTTGAAAAGTGTATTTGCACTATATTTCTTTCAAATAAATGAATGTCCTTGCAATACATAACAAAATAGCAAACCATGGAGGCATGGTTTGCTATTTTGTTATGTATTGCAAGGACATTTATTCATTTTTGTAAGTGTCCAGATAGTATTTGGGCCCACTGTAAGGATGCGTGCTCGCAGTTGAAAGTTGAGGTTTTATGTTTGAGACTTATGAATATTGAGTTGGTCATGCTGTGTTATAATAGCTGTACTAGAAGGGCACAAATGCCGGAAAACATTTTTTTCGTACTGTTTTCTGTCTGCTTTCTAAATCTTCTGTGACTTCCAATATAAGTGATATGCAATTTAATCACTTTTATATACATACATTTTCTCTGTTTTAGCATACTCACTCACTCCATTGAGGTTTAGGGAGGGTTTCTGAGATTTCTCTCAGGAATGTTGGTGTTTAATTAATTCAGTTCATTCATGTGAGATTTGAAAGAGATCCAGTAATACAGTAACACGCAGACCAGATAGAAACAGAGAGGAAGAGACGTGTGGAGTGCTGGTCCAGATATGCTGCTGGGTATTAATAGTTCAGTAAGAATATTCACAGCATATTCCACATGACACTTCAACCCACCCACGGTCTATATGTAAGGCTATGTGAGTAGTTGGCACATGGTATTGGACTTTTTTTTCTTTTAGATTAACATCTAAACATTAAAATTCATTTTTGGTTCAAATCAATATTTATATGTAAAGGAGTGTGTATATCTTAGAGGTCACTAACCCCCAGTTTCACAGACATGCATGTTTGAGCTGTTTTAACTGAAAGCAACTTGCACTGATAGATTTAAAATATGTCAGTGCCATTTGTTTTGTCTCAAGATTCACACCAGTAATGTTTTTTTTTTTTTCTAAGGCACGTTTATAAAAGCTACTTAAATGTCCTAACTGAACTAAGCCCTAATCCTGGCTTAACCTAAGCCCTGTCTGTGAAACCATAACCATGGTAAATGTTTCACGATTTTTAATCACGTTTTTGCCATTTTAAGTAGTCTTGTGGTGAGGCCAATGAATTTTTAAACTCCAAGTATTGCAAGTAGTCTCTGAATTAATCTGAGATCATAAAAGATGCATAATAATGGATAAAATAGTTTTAGATGGAGTATAGCATGTCAGATTGTAGGACATGTCAACTTTCCAGAAGTATTTCATGTCAACTACCCATGTGCTGTATGCATTACTCAGAGTGTTAATGGAAAAACTCAATTCATCCGCATTAAGTGACTGTTTAACAGTATTACAGTGTTTTAAAACTCACTTTCTGTTAAAGAACATTTTTGTCATTCACACGCTATAATATGAAATGTTTCTTGAGCACCAAATCAGCATAATGAAATAATGATAATGAAAGAGTTTTCAGTTTAAAACAAATGATCTGCAACTTGATTCGACTGACCAAATTTAGACATGAATTGTGTGATTTCTGCCACAGTGTTTTACCTACTCCTTAATAATTAAAGATACAAAAAAAATAATTGAAAGACCACTGGGCTGAAAAATCTGGGGACACACAGACAAATTGCTTGTCATTGCAGACTTGTGTAAGGAACAATGCATCCAAACACTGTAAGTGGTATCATGTCTAGAGAGTGACACTGGTGTCGTACCATAAAATGTGATGAAGGTATCATGACAACCCTAGTATATGAATAGCAGGCACCATTCCTCAGTCACGGTTGAGTCAATGGACTGCTTGCAGAGAGAAAGTTGAGTAAAGACATCTGCATTTATCATAACCAAGCACCTGCCGTTGCCACCAGCAGGGTTTAAATCACAGGCACTTTAACCAGTGCACTAACTAACTAGATTATATGGAGCTATCCTTCCCTCTGTTCTGCTATAATAAAGGTCAACAGTCAGCACACTGTAGATATACACAATCTGTCTCTCTCTCCTTTGTAATAGGTTTCTGGAGTTTTATGTCACAGTGACCCCTTTTCAATGACCTTTAACCCTTTGGAGATAGAGACAGAAGATAAGAGAAAACAAAGATATTTAGAGAAAAAATGTTACCTACTAAACCTCTCCATCTTTTTATATACATTTCTATTTTTTTTTTTACTGTGTACACTATCAGTAGCCACGTTTACATTACCCTTTAAATTGGGCAAATTGAAATTGCAAATTGAAAATTCGCCCAATGGAAACACGTTAATTTTGCAAAAACTCCCATATGTCGCAAAAAGGTTTATATGCTCACATGAGATTGTTTTTCAAGCAATTCGAAAAAGGAATATTTCGCAAAACTGCAGTGGAAACTGTTTTTTCGCATTTACAGGTCATCTGCCGTATGTTAAAGTCAATCATTCTTTAAAGAGGGCGCAGTATGTTTGAACAGAAGACGAGAGTTCTTCATTAAACTCATAAAAGACTAAAGTATTACGGGACTACTGGAGTCTAAACAACAAAGAAATGCCACAATTTGAATTTATCAAGACCTCGAAGCAGATAAGTGGGAGAAACACCCAGAAACACCTCATACGTGGCTGCTCCCAAGTATAAGGGCCTTTCCTTGCCATAAATGCTTGGATAACACGCCTACATCTACTTTGATTAAAAATAATGGCTAGTGCAGTGGCTGTGATATACTTAAACCTACTAACATCAGTTGTCATGATTTCTGAAATGACTTATCACGAGAGGAAAAAAAGACGTTTTAGTCATGTAACATTGGTTAATGGAAACGCTGTCATTTTGCAATAGTTTTTATCGATATTTAGAAAACATTGCAAAAGTTTTGCACAAATTTGTAATGGAAATGCGGCTATTGTGTTACACACAGTGTGTAAGTGTGAGTTTGAGAGAGCGTGTACATAGTGAGAGTGTATACATAGTATTTATGTGTGAATATGTAGTGAGTGTGAGTGTTTTATGAGTGTGTTTGTGTCCTGGTAAACCCTACATTGTGGGCAGGGCCGTATATACCTCATAGGCAAAAGAGATTTTTGGACCCCCCCCTCCCCCAAACACTGCAAATAAGACACTCTTCTCCACTCCCCGAATACGTAAAACATTAGACTTTATATATAGTGTTTTTTGAGTTAAAAAAACACTTTACTTATTCAAACAACCAGTTCTCTACTTGCATTTGCATCGCAAGCAAGCAGAGAAGGTCCAACATGTGCAGCACTTCATACAAGATTGAGGCAGAGTGGAATTATGAGGTTTTATTCACAGTTTGATTTATGAGAAAAAAGACAAAATATGGAGATATGAGATTTCTGCATGACAGCGATTGTTTTTTAAATTTTAAATGTAAAATTTACAACCCGAATTCTGGAAAAGTTGGGACAAATTTTTTAAATTTGAATAAAATAAAAACTAAAAGACTTTCAAATCACCTGAGCCAATATTTTAATCACAATAGAACATAGATAACGTAACATGTTTAAACTGAGAAATTTTACAATTTTATGCACAAAATGAGCTCTTTTTAAATTTGATGCCTGCTACAGGTCTCAGTTGGGACGGGGGCATGTTTACCATGGTGTGGCATCTCCTCTTCTTTTCAAAACCGTGTGAAGACGTCTGGGCATCGAGGTTATGAGTTTCTGGAGTTTTGGTGTTGGAATTTGGTCCCATTCTTGCCTGATATAGGTTTCCAGCTGCTGAAGAGTTTGTGGTCGTCTTTGACGTATTTTTCATTTTCATCGTCTAACCATAGAACACTTTTCACTTTGAAAACAGTCATTTTAAATGAGGCTTGGCTAGTGTTGTCAAAAGTACCGACTTCGGTACCTATCGGTACTGAAATTTTAAAAACGTGACGCTTTGAGCGCTGTTGAGCGGATTCGTAAACATCTCTGATTGGCCATTGTGTTGACGCGCTCATCGGATATGCCTGTGATTGGCTACAATGATCAACGCGTGGGAGCATTTGAAAGCACACGGAAGTGTTTGAATTTGAAAGTGGGAGCGCGAGCGATTGAAAGCAGGCGTCTAACAGTGGACCGATCCGCGATAGACGCCTGCTTTCAAACGCTCCCGTGTGTATCTGTGTAAGCGCTTAGTGAAGAGATTAATTGATGACTATTTACAACGTTTTTACAGCGTTGATCATTGAAGCCTATCACAGACATATCCGATGAGGCGTGAAAACAACGGCCAATCAGAGATGTTTACGAATCCACTCAACAGCGTTCAAAGCGTCACATTTTTAAATTTCAGTACCGACTAGGTACCGAAGTCGGTACTTTTGACAACACTAGCCTTGGCCCACAGGACACAACGACGCTTCTGGACCATGTTCACATATGGCTTGCTTTTTGCATTATAGAAATTTGGTTGGCATCTGCAGATGACACGGCGGATTGTGTTTACTGACAGTGGTTTCTGGAAGTATTCCTGGGCCCATATAGTAATGTCATTGACACAATCATGCCGATGAGTGATGCAGTGTCATCTGAGGGCCTGAAGACCACGGGCATCCAATAAAGGTCTTCAGCCTTGTCCCTTACAAACAGAGACTTCTCCAGTTTCTCTGAAACTTTTGATGATGTTATGCACTGTAGATGGTGAGATTTGCAAAGCCTTTGCAATTTGACATTGAGGAACATTGTTTTCCACAATCTTTTTACGCACTCTTTCACAGCTTTACTTCTGAGAGACTCTGCCTCTCTAAGACATCCCTTTTATAGCTAATCATGTTACAGACCTGATATCAATTAATTTAATTAATTGCTAGATGTTCTCCAAGCTGAATCGTTTTAAAATGTCTTGCTTTTTCAGCCATTCGTTGCCCCCCGTGCCAACTTTTTTGAGAACTGTAGCATGCATCAATTTTGAAATTAGCTAATTTTGTGCATAAAATTGTAAAATTTCTCAGTTTAAACATTTGTTATGTTATCTTTGTTCGCTTGTGAATAAAATATTGGCTCATGTGATTTGAAAGTCTTTTAGTTTTCATTTTATTTAAATTTAAAAAACGTCCCAAGTTCGGTTTGTATAAAGTAATTGTCTTACAGACTTTTTGCATTAGAGTGAAATAATAATAATAATTAAATTATATATATTCATTTCTCCTCATTGGATAAATGATATGCATAAATCTGGTCCTGGTTGTGGGGACCAAATGTCCAAATTAAAATAGACTAAATGAATAGTAATACCAGACATTTTTTACCTTGTGGGGACATTTCTCTGGTCCCCATGAGAAAAACAGCTTATAAATAATACTAAATGATGTTTTTGAAAATGTGAAAATGCAGAAAGTTGATGTGTAGGTTTAGGGGTAGGGGATAGTATATTCAGTTTGTACAGTATATAAAACATTATGTCTATGGAAAGTCCCCATAAAATGTGTGTGTGTGTCGGGGATCTCCTTCTCGGCTGGTGCTCGTTATATTCCCATGATGCTGCAGCACGATGCACCAGAATGCACCAGGAACCAATTCTCTCTTCTCTCTCTTTCTTGCTCTCTCAAGTTTTTCATTTCAGATCACCAGGATTGTCTTTCTGGCCCAATTTTATGGCTTTAATTTATTATACCACTTGGTAATAATGCTTTTTGTGAGTGGAAAGCTTTATTTGAGTTAATTAATAATTGGCTCTGATTTGAGCTGTTGTAGTTTCTGACTTCATGCAATTTGAGGCAACATAATTTAAGTAGATGAAATTCAAGTTTCTATTAGACTAAGTTTAGACACTGTTTATGAGCTAGTAGCTGTAGTTATAGTCTGGTTGAATTACTAGTTGTAATTTTAGACACTGTAGTTTATGAGGTTGCTGTAAATATAGTCACTAGGAGTCAAGTATTTTATTATTGGATATATACGTTTTAAATTCACATGCAATTTAGTTTGATTCATAATTCAGATTTTTGAAATAAAGAAATTAGGGTAACACTTTACTTGAAGGGGTGTGCATAAGACTGACATGACACCTTCATAATCATGACATGACACGTGTCATGAATATGAAGGAGGTTTTATGAATGTTTATGACAACTGTCATTTAATGTCATTCACTCAATTATGTTATTTTTAATGCAAAGATGACATTGTTTGAGATGTCCGAGTTATGACAACTTGACATAAACCAATACATCATAACCTGTCAGTGTCTTTGTCATGACAACTTGACATTAGCAAAACATCATAACCTGTCATAAACATGACATAGCAGATTAATTATCAAACTTAAAAAACTACTTAGCTTTATGGGTTAACATTACATTACATTATTTTGGTAACACTTCAGTATAGGGAACACATATATAAACGATTAACTATGACTTTTCCCTCAATAAACTCTGTTTTAATTTACTGCTTATTATAGTTAATTGTTAAGTTTAGGTATTGGGTAGGATTAAGAATGTAGAATAAGATCATGCAGAATAAGGCATTAATATGTGCTTTATAAGTACTAATAAACAGCCAATATTTTAGCCATATGAATGCTAATAGTAATAAGCAACTAGTTAAAAGACCCTAAAATAAAGTGTTACCATTATTTTATAACAGTGTAATCTTTTTTACGAAATTTGAAATTGTCTATTATCTGACCTTCTGTTGGAGGAAACTTAAAAAAACAAACAAACAAAAACATGAAATGAAAAATAGTCATGACGCTGTTATAAAATTATTTGTCAGAGTATTGTCACTTAATGACATTTTAATGACAAGTTCAATTTGTACCACTGTACTTGAGCTCAAGATACATATTTATGACACTATTATAATGCCCTCATGTCAAAACCAACTACATGACAGTTTAATGCAATGTTAACCCATAAAGCTAAATAATGTCAAGTTGTTATGACAAAGACACTGACAGGTTATGATGTATTGGTTTATGTCAAGTTGTCATAACTCGGACATCTCAAACAATGTCATCTTTGCATTAAAAATAACATAATTGAGTGAATGACATTAAATGACAGTTGTCATAAACATTCATAAAACCTCCTTCATATTCATGACACGTGTCATGTCATGATTATGAAGGTGTCATGTCAGTCTTATGCACACCCCTTCAAGTAAAGTGTTACCGAAATTAGTACATATATACCAGTGGAGTTAGTTGTTGTGACTATAGTCACTGGAGTTTGTGTGTTAGTAGCTTTAATTATTGTGCCTGTAGTTCAGTCAGCATTTGGTCGAATGATGAAAGGAAAGCAACAGTAGAAAGAGGATCTGTATCATTAGCCTTCTCATCTGATTCTTCTCTGCCCTGTTTTTCTGTCTCTCGCCTCCCTTTGGGCTTTCAAACATTTTTTTGTAAATCTGCAGTTATAGCAGAGCTCCACAGTGTAATGAATCATTTAGATAAAGTAAACATTATTAATTCTTTATGATGAAATAATAGGTGCTTCTTCTAGAGAATATGTTTTGGTTTCTTCACAGAACACAAACATGTTTAGGCCAACGTATCAGGAGTAGTTGTGTCATTATGAAGCATAATGAGCAGAGAGTCCTGTCATGAGGTCTTTGCAGGAGTGTGGCTTATTGGTAATTGTGTAAAGTTAAAATAGGTGTTTATCATGTTTAATGTACTGATTGTGTTTCCTACAGTACCTACATTGCCTAGTTATACTTAACAAAAATAAGTCAACACAGTTCATAAAAGCTGTACAGCCCAGTCATGAAGCATTCGACAGTTTTTTTATTTGACCATAATTCTGTGGTGTGGTCCAAGCCGTCTGACTCAGTTGAGAGAAATAAATGCAAAACATTGTATGGTCAAGGATCTAGTATCATATTAGAGAGGCTGTGCTTGTGTCTGTATGAATTTGAGTTCACTTCACTCTTGTTTTACTACATTCACTCCAGACATCAGCTCGAACATCTTAGTGACTCCTGTGAATGGAAAAATTCCTTGTGACAGAGAGTGAGAGAGCAGATGAGGAGAGCTGCTTGAATAATGGATTGAACAGCAAAGAGGGTGAATATATGATGTAAATCATAAATATATTTGGATTTCAAGGAATAGTTCATCCAAATGTGAAAATTCTGTCTTGATTTACACTCCCGTGTCGATCCAGACCCATATGACTTTCCTTTTTCAGTTTTGTGTGAGGAATAGACTGACATTTAAGTCTTTGAAGTATCAGTATTTTTTAACAGTATTGGCAATATTGACCTTTGATTGTACTTGTAAGTGGTATTGTCCACGCCTAATATTCTGCCCAGGAGGAGCTGCATGGTGGCAATGCTGTATGTGTAGTAGTGTTAATTCAGTTTGATCCAGCACACTTTGCTCATCTTTCTCTCTTGAGTCTTGTCAGACAGGACTAGTTTTCCCTGAGGAGGTTAGGTATATTTGTGTTGCAGACATACAATCCTGTCAAAACACATCTGTGTTTTTTTTCACACAACCCTTGGTAAAGAGTAAATTACCTACTGTTTTCAGGCTAACTTGGTGGTCCTCTGAGAAATCTAATTCCGTTTGGACAGGAATGTCACTGATTGAGGTTGATATTGAGATTCTTTCATTCACCACCCATCTCATTTATTTTGAGTTAGTTGAAGACTGTAAGTAACTAAAGCTAAATGTCTCAGATTATTATGGATTTAGAAGTACTTTTCTGGGGTGTAACATTAGGCTGTGGTTAAGTACTTCTCCAAGTTCCAAACTAAAATAGAAAATTAAATAAACTAAAAAAAGTAAATTAATCAAGGAGAGTCTGAGCATGGGCTGCTCAGAACAGAAACTCATTTATGATCCTCAACTTAATTAGGTCTTTCTCTTTATTATACACATACTGTAATGTTATGCAGACTGTTTTCTATTTGAATATATTTTAAAATGTATTTTATTTCTGTGTTAAATTATTCTATAATGATGATTTGGTGAAACATTTCTTGAAAACAGTTGTGCGGCTTAATATTTTTGTGGAAACAGTGATTCATTTTTTTCAAGATTTCATTGATGAATAGAAATCTTTTATAACAATATATTGCTGTCAATTTTGATGCATTTAATGCTGTATAAAAGTATTAATTTCTGAATCATACTAACCCCTAAAGTTTTGAACGGTAGTGTATAGATAGTGCTGTATATAGTTGTTGTTGATAGTTGAACTTAGGCCACAGTCAAGGCTGAAGTATGCAGCACACAATCATCAGCGAGTTTCATTGAGTTTGTGACCACTGAGCCGTTATTATTAACATACACAGGAAGAGACTGTGGAGCCCTTTGGAATCCCCTTTGGAATCTCAAGACAGTTCGACTGAACACTGGCAGTAACATTACAGACAGAGATCGATCAATGAAATGATTACAGCACTCTCCACTGTGAATCAGAATCCTATCCACGAGTCCCTCTACAGCCATTTTCCGCAGAGGAATTGCTGATTAATGACATGCTTAAATAACAAACACTGCGACCTACAGTATAAAGCATTGCATGGATCAAGTGGTGCACTGAGTCTAAAGATCCAGTCTCTGCAGCACGAAGCTCAATTCTGCTGTAATACTGATACTGATGTTATTAGACACGTGTCAGATATCACCATCTCCATCCCATAAGTAGTTCCCATGGTGATGGCCACCTGTAGGCAGGGTCCAAAATTAACTTTCTGTCATACCAGACAGTGTTAAGTGAATTAAGAAAATTAACAGTTCTGTCAGACCATAAATATTTTTTACCACCATGAAAACTGCAAACAAAGCAAATTATAACATTTAGAAAAATTATATATAAATAAATATGTGCTGTCAAAATGATTAATCTTGATTAATCGCATCTAAAATAAAAGTTTGTTCACGTAATATATGTGTGTGTATATGTATATGTATGTATATACACTATATTGCCAAAAGTATTGGGACACCCCTCCAAATCATTGAATTCAGGTGTTCCAATCACTTCCATGGCCACAGGTGTATAAAATCAAGCACGTAGGCATGCAGACTGCTTCTACAAACATTTGTGAAAGAATGGGTCGCTCTCAGGAGCTCAGTGAATTCAAGCGTGGTACCGTGATAGGTTGCCACCTAGTGAAATTTCCTCACTACTAAATATTCCAGGGCCTTCAGATTAGCTCTGTAGAGAGCTTCATGGAATGGGTTTCCATGGCCGAGCAGTTACATCACCAAGTACAATGCAAAGCGTCGGATGCAGTGGTGTACAGCACTGGACTCTATAGAGCAGTGGAGACATGCTCCCTGGAGTGACGAATCGCGCTTCTCTGTCTGGCAATCTGATTGGTTTGGTGGTTGCCAGGAGAACGGTACTTGCCTGACTGCATTGTGCCAAGTGTAAAGTTTGGTGGAGGGGGATTATGGTGTGGGGTTGTTTTTCAGGGGTTGGGCTTGGCCCCTTAGTTCCAGTGAAAGGAACTCTTAATGCTTCAGCATACCAAGACATTTTGAACAATTTCATGCTCCCAACTTTGTGGGAACAGTTTGGGGATGGCCCCTTCCTGTTCCAACATAACTGCGCACCAGTGCACAAAGCAAGGTCCATAAAGACATGGATGAGGGAGTTTGGTGTGGAGGAACTTGACAGAGTCCTGACCTCAACCCGATAGAACACCTTTGGGATGAATTAGAGCGGAGACTGTGAGCCAGGCCTTCTCGTCCAACATCACTGCCTGACCTCACAAATGAGCTTCTAGAAGAATGGTTCCTATAAACACTCCTAAACCTTGTGAAAAGCCTTCCCAGAAGAGTTGAGGCTGTTATAGCTATGCAAAGGGTGGGCCAACTACATATCAAACCCTACGGATTAAGAGTGGGATGTCATTAAAGTTCATGTGCATGTAAAGCAGGCGTCCCAAAACTTTTGACAATATAGTGTATGTATAAATATATGTGTGTATATGTATGATAGATGAGATTAATATCACGATTAATTGATATATATATATATATATATATATATATATATATTTATTTATTTATTAATAAATTGGGGTCTATAAGATTTTTTGTTTTTATAAGAAGACTCATATACTCATCAAGGCTGTATTTATTTGATCAAAAATACAGTACAAATCAGTAATATTGTGAAATATTATTACAATTTAAAATAACTGTTTTCCATTTTAATATATTTTAAAATGTAATTTATTCTGTGATCAAAGCTGAATTTTCAGCATTAGTACTCCAGTCTTCAGTGTCACATGATCCTTCAGAAATCTTTCTAATACACTGATTTGGTGCTCAAGAAACATCGGCCGTGTGTCCGCCAAAGCATTTTTTCCAGCGGCTAGTGTACTTTTACAATTGTTTTCAATGGGAGCGCCATGTTTTTTAAACGCCAGGAGCGCAACGAGGCGCTGAGCGTCTATTTCACGCTGAAGCGCCGAGCGCTCTGCATTTTTTACCTGTCGCCTCAAGTTGAAGAATATTAAGTTTGAGTAAATCGCTGTGCTCATCACTAGCTGGGTTTCTACCCAAATCTGAAGCGAATCTTTTCAAAGTTCGCAAAAAAAGAAAGAAAATTGAATGTGAATTAGGTGCGTTTCCATCAAGTTGTTTGAGTGGATGATATGGTAACCTGGTAACCTAGTAACCAACAGTAAATAAAACACTGTGACCGAGTGTTCGTGAAAGCTTCGCCTAAACACTTATAAATATGAAAACAATAAATGAATAAATTGAAAATGAACACATTTTATCATTTATATTTAAACTTTAGGCATCTATAGTTTTTGTTGGTGTCAACTATCTCATACTATATATTATCACTACAATCAATTTAAACAATGTATAACTCTGCAGTTCCAGCCGCTGGAGAGCAACCATTTTATTTGCTTGACAAAGCCAATTTTTACTTGCATTTGGCATTTAGCGAGTGTTAATTCGGACCCTGCCAGTAGGTTGCAGGTTAATCAAAGGGTAATAGCGCAGCCCCTCATAGTTGAGTACAGAAGTGGCCCCATCTGAGTCTCAGCGTCACGCTAGCAGCTAGCTAAGCATGTTATTAGCCCCACTAGCGCTGACCACCCTGGGGTACAAGGTTCCGGTCTATTGTTAATAGCCGCCAGTGGAGTGTTGCCTGAGGTTAGCTCCAGGAAACAACACTAACAAGAGTAAGTTATCTTGTATAGACATTTTCACACACAATTATATTGAGTGCGTTAGCATACCGAATCCAGAAAGTATCCGGAAAGGCTGGAGTGTGTGTGTGTGTGGAGCCAGAGCTTTGCTCCTTTTCAGCTGAAGGAAGCTGTGTCTCCTTGGCAACCACAGAGAGCACGAGCTCGCAGGCATGTGTGCACAGTGTGTGTTTGTGTTTGCGTTGAGTCAAATTAGTCTGAACGTGTATCCCTGGTTGTGTGTGTATTTGCCCATCAGTGCAGACATGCATGCACTCACACAAACGCACACACACACCCTTTTCACTGCAGGGTTTATTTTTAGCACGTGTCTCTTATATAATCAGGGTGACACTGGGGAGAACATAGACTCTCTCCCTCTCCTTCCTCCTCACTCTTGATTTGGATATCTGTGTGTGTTGTACGCAGATGAGGCAGAGGTTTTCTTAGTTGCATATTTCTGGTGCAGCAATGATGCTCGAGAGAGTCTCTGTGCCTGCAGGTCTGAATTACTGAATATAGACGAAAAGATGCTGCATAAATACAACCAATATGCACGGACACCTCACAGACACACAACACTACGCCATTCACACACAGAGTGCGTGGGAGGGAGTCTGTATGCAAGTTTATATTAGTTTCTAATTAAATTGGTGTCCGTCAATCGGTTCAGGCCAGGGCATAATCCACTTCATAGCAGTGTTGTTATTGTTAACTAAAACTATAATAATTGTGTTTAATTGAAATAAAGCTAACGTAAAATATAAATATTAGATAAAAATACGTCTCAGGTCACGCATGTAACTATGGTTCCCTGGAACAGGGAACAAGACGCTGCGTCGAAACGCTAGGGGAACGGCTACCGTTTTGACGCAGTGCAATTTCCCTTTCGAAAGGGAACTTTAATGTAAATTTTGTCCTGGCAACTAACTAAAATAAAGTTTAAACTAGTTTTACTAAAACTAAAGCTGAAAAAATATATATTTAAAGCTAAATAGAAATATAAAAAAGCACATAAGAAAATTACTAAAATGAAAACTGAAAATGTAAAAAAAAAAATTAAATTAAACTTATTCAATTAGTTTGAATAATATATGAATTATATATGAATATGAATAATATTGTGCATTCAAACACACTTTCCTAGGGTATGCTTACATGACAATGATGTACTATAAACGGAAAGGTTTTTCTTTCGCTTTTTCTTTTATTTTTTCGTGTACATATGACATTGTCAAAATGACCACATAGATCCGCGAAAACGTCTTAAAATGCTGTATTATGCTGCCAGGCCAGTAGATGGCGATGTCACTTTGTAAAGAAACACTACCACTAAAGAAACACGCCTATAGACTGAACACGTAATACGTGTTCACATAACATCACCATTTTCACAAATTCACGTTTTTTGTAGTTTACACAAATGTTACCGTTTTCGAAAACTTGCACTTTGGAACCTGCGTTTTCAGGCCTACAAAATGTCAATGTCGTGTAAATTTCTAGTTCAAAACGGTGTCGTGTAAACGGCCCCTTAGACTTGGTGACTTGACTGTAAATAAAAAAAAGAGAAAGCACTGGCATACTACTTTTATTTGGTTGTATACTGCACATTTTGTAGGTAGGCTAATCTGGGTATTTCATGCAAACAATCACATATCAAACACAGTACATTGCATGGAATACTGTATCCCAGAATGCCAAGCAATCAGCTTGACCTTTAATTTTTTCACTGTGACAGTTGAACTGGAAACGATAGTAAATGCCATTTAAACATGCTTTTTGACTCATCATTTCATTGGACCGGCAAAAGTTTACGTTTTTACATAAAATTAGGTTTTAAAAAAAATTTATGTGTAAACACTAGCCATAGTGTCATCTTTTTAAAACTTTTTCCCACTCTCCTTCATCCATACTGCTTTTGATCATTTTTTTTTTATTTTCTCCATTTGTTCCCATTTGTTCCCCCTTTCTACCTCTCTGCAGATATGCTTACCTGAGAAGTTTTTTTAAACAAAATTTTACATTTTTGTTGAATCCTTGATTAGCCAGTTCAGGTGTGTTTGATTAGTGACGGCATTAAACTCTGCTGCGAAGGATCTCTGTGTGTGCTGATTTGTCTGAGATTATGATTTGTACAAATAAATTAATTAGGAAATTTGAACTCAAAAGTTGTCTTGAACTTGAAATTGCCCCCTATATTCCCCTATAGCCGGAAGGGGAATATAGGGAGCTGTTTAATAATCATTTGAAGCTTAGCAAACTGGCAGCTCCAGTAGTAATGAAAAGATTTATCTTGAACTGAAATCTTTGGCAGTTTGATACACGCCAAACTACTGATTCGAAACAAATGATTCGTAAAGCTTCGAAGCTTCATGAAGCAGTGTTTTGAAATCGCCCATCAGTAGATATTGTTGAATAAAGTCGTTATTTGTTTTTTTTGGCGCACAAAAGTATTCTCGCCGCTTTATAATATTAAGGTTGAACCGCTGTAGTCACATGGACTGTTTTAAATACGTCTTTAGTAGCTTTCTGGACATCTGAAAGTGTTGATTATCTTGCTGGCAATGGAGGCCTCATCCTAATCAAAACTAAAAAAAAAATTTTTTGATTATGATGAGGCCTCCATTGCCAGCAAGATAATTAACACTTGAAGATGGAGTAGAGATTGATGGATATCATTTCTAAAAGCTTTTAAAACCATCTTGCTTTCTTTACTTAAAGGGATAGTACATACACTTAAGGCTTATTGTTTTAAATTCATAAAATAATTTTTAAACAACATTGGAACCATTTAAGTTTAAGTTCCACATGTAACATTCTAGTGCTTGTACTTTGTAGGATGCCAGGGAGCAGCAGAAGCAGCAGCAAGTGCCTGGAGTTGTTATGGCAACCTGATACATTTCAAGCAGATTTGCTGATAGATGTTCTAGAATGAAGGTATTGGCAAATCAGCTTGCAGTGGCAATGAAACAGTTCTGCAGTGATTCTACTGAGATTCGCAAACAAAGCCAGAGACTGTTGACAGCTGAAACTTGGAAGCAGTTATTGCTTTTTAGAGAATTATCGGAACACTGGGACACACCTTGTGAAGCTGGGTTTATCTCTGGTTAACGGGACGTCTGGTCATCCTAGATCACATTTCAGAACGCAGTGGTGCGTGAAAGTGTGTTTCGGCTTAAGATTGCATTTAATTCCCAGAGTGGAAAAAGAATAGAGGAGGAATGTTGTCTTTTCTGATTTTGAGCACATGTGCAATGTTTAGATTCATTTGCAATCTGCCGAGTCACTGGAGCTTGGAACGGGTGTAGAGGCCATTGTGAGGATTTTTTTCACTAGACACTAGACAGGAATAAATCTTGTTTATTGTATATCCTTTACTTCTAGCATGTGAACTCAAACACACACACACACACACACACACACACACACACACACACACACACACACACACACACACACACACACACACACACACACAAAATAGGGTTTCCATGTTTCTATGGGTACTGTATATTCTATCCCCTACCCCTGAACACAACCCTCATATAAAACTTTCTGCATTTTTACATTTTCAAAAAAACAATTTAATATGATTTATAAGCTGTTTTCCTCATAGGGATGAAAAAATGTCCCCACAACATAGGGTTTACCAGGACCACACACACACACACACACACACACACACACGCACGTCTTGGTTTTTGGCAATGGCAATAAAACAGAATAGGAAAAAAAAGAGCTAGTGAAGGTTTAATACACATGAGAATGTCAATTTGAACTTAATTTTAATATTTTTAGTCATTATACATAATACCAATTTCTGTAATTTTATAAAAAATAAAATAAAAAAAATGTAATGTTCTAGAGGACAACCAGCCAACTAATGCCACAAAACAAAGTCCACATTTTGATGGTTGTTTTTCCACCAAAAATTATGTCACTTTCTGCAGTATGATGTCATTACCAGACAGGTTTTTGTTAAGAATATTACATTGTGGCTGTTTTGGAAGGATTTTGAAAGCTATATTAATAGAAAACTTGGTGTATGATAGAAATCTGTGTATTTGATGTGCTTTTTTAATTTTTAGAATGGCATTTTGGAATGTAAAAAAATACATTTATTAGGAAAATTCTGTATACACAAGAAGTAGGTACTTCAGAAACCAAATTTCTTATATTTTATAAATGTCATAAACCTTTTAGACCAAACTAAAAACAAAAAGTGGTGAA
This sequence comes from Megalobrama amblycephala, assembly GCF_018812025.1. Lineage (NCBI taxonomy): Eukaryota > Metazoa > Chordata > Actinopteri > Cypriniformes > Xenocyprididae > Megalobrama > Megalobrama amblycephala. The sequence continues at coordinate 28,683,476 of NC_063053.1, read as the reverse complement.
AATGTAAAGTATATATATATACAGTACAGTCCAAAAGTTTGGAACCACTAAGATATTTAATGTTTTTAAAAGAAGTTTCGTCTGCTCACCAAGGCTACATTTATTATTATTACTGTAATTAAAAATACAGTAAAAAACAGTAATATTGTGAAATATTGTTACAATTTAAAATAACTGTTTTCTATTTGAATATATTTCACAAAGTAATTTATTCCTGTGATGCAAAGCTGAATTTTCAGCATCATTACTCCAGTCTTCGGTGTCACATGATCCTTCAGAAATCATTCTAATATGCTGATCTGCTGCTCAAGAAACATTTAATGTGTACAATTGTACAAAATATTTGTGTACAATATTTTTTTTCAGGATTATTTGATGAATAGAAAGTTCAAAAGAACAGTGTTTATCTGAAATCTAATCTTTTGTAACATTATAAATGTCTTTACTGCCACTTTTGATTGATTTAATGCATCCTTACTGAATAAAAGTATTCATTTCTTTAATTTCTTTTCAAAAAAATAAAAATAAAAATTCTTACTGACCCCAAACTTTTGAACGGTAGTGTATAATGCTACAGAAGCTTTGTATTTCAGATAAATGCTGTTCTTTTGAACTTTCTATTCATCAAGGAATCCTGAAAAAAAGTACACAACTGTTTTCAACATTGAAAATAATCATAAATGTTTATTGAGCAGCAAATCAGCATATTAGAATGATTTCTGAAGGATCATGTGACACTGAAGACTGGAGTAACGATGCTGAAAATTCAGCTTTGCATCACAGGAATAAATTACTTTGTCAAATATATTTAAATAGTACACAGTTATTTTAAATTGTAATAATATTTCACAATATTACTGTTTTTACTGTATTTTTAATTAAATAAATGTAGCCTTGGTGAGCAGACGAAACTTCTTTTAAAAACATTAAAAATCTTAGTGGTTCCAAACTTTTGGACTGTACTGTAAATATATTGAAGTAGTGAAAATGTAAAGTATATATATATATATATATATATATATATATATATACACAGTAGACATCTTTTATTATACTTTTATGGCTTTTTTGGGGATCAGTAAGATTTTTTAAAAAATAAATGAAAGGATGAATTAAATTGTTAGTGATATTTCTCCTGTTAAGTGATAGTCTTTACTGTCACTTTTCAACAGCTTAAATTCATCCTTGAATTCATAATATTACAAAATATTTCTATTTTAAATAAATGCTGTTCTTGAACTTTTTATTCATCAAAGAATCCAGGAAAAAAAAAAAAATTATCATGGTTTCCACAAAATATTACGCAGTACAACTGTTTTCAACATTGATAATAATAATAACTGTTTCTTGGGCATCAAATCGGCATTTAGAGGATCATGTGGCACTGGCTATGTTTACATGGACACCTTTTGTTTCCGAATAAATCCGAATGTAGTGTTTACATTAATGCTAAATGAAGTGATCGGTTGATGTGCGCGTTTATATGTCACAAGCTTCACATCGGGATTGATTTTTTGACGTGCACACTGCACGAATATACAGTTTCCTGCTGTTTGCGCATACTAACCATTTTCCTCCGTTGCTTCTTTTCTTTGTTTTAAAGAGCTGACTTAACAAAAGGACCGATGGGACGTTGTCCTGCTCCACTTCACAGATGATGAGTGGAAGGAGAATTTTAGAATGGCATGACAGTCATTTATGACACTTCATTCACCAACAACAGATAGCGTCATAACTTCAATACGCCATTTCTACGTCTACTTTCCACTTTCGGTTTTCAGTCCAATCAAGTGTTTACATGTGCTCTCGATCGAATCAGAAAAGGTTTAAACCACCCCTTACAATCTGTATGAATAGGGTTCATGTAAATGCAGCTACTTAATACTGGAGTAATGACTGCTCAAAATTCAGCTAATTTTACTGTTCCTTTAAGACATATATGGTGGAGACGTGAAAATGTACCGCACAGTAGGAATGACCTACATCAGATCACAGACCAAACTTGCAGCCCTGTCACAGTCTGTCTTTGTGTGTGTGTGTGTGTGTGTGTGTGTGTGTGTTGTCTCTCTCTTCACTGTGTGAGAGTGAGTGAGAGAGGCTGAGAGGACGTTTGAGTATAATGTGTCCGCTAATGGAGGGGAAACAGGGCAGAGCAGAAGGGAATGAGAACATGAGTATGTTAGACTGAAAGACATATTAGAGAGAGATGAAGAGGTGTGGGTCTGCAGACAGCTGTACTGTGAGTAACTGATCCGAATGGAGGGAGGGGGATGTTCACAGGTCAAACATGCACACACACAGAAACTCTCATTGAAACACAGCTGAAACAGGTGTTACTCACAGTCACAGAGAAACCAGGTCAACATCAATCACATGCTGAGTTATAAATACACACACACATGCTGAGAATTTAGCAATGAAAGAGTGACAGAGGGAGAGAGAGAGAGAGAAATGGATGTTACAAATAAGAGGTGTTAAGAGACTGATTCCTTAAATAAACAGTCATGTAGGCCGATCAACAATTTGACAGTGTTGGGCTACAGCTATGTAGCTAGCTAAGATACCAACTACTCTACAGAAAGAAAAAAAAAAAGCTAAGGTGAGAGCTAGCCTTTGGAGAATTAGCTTGCAACATTGGGATGCTTTTATAATTCTTCATATCATTTGTTCGGTAACACTTTACAATAAGGTTTCATTAGTTAACTACTTTAGTTAACATGAACTAAGGATGAACAATACTTTAACAGCATTTATTAATCTTAGTTAATGTTAATTTCAACATACTAATACATTATTAAAATCAGAAGTTGTATTTGTTAACATTAGTTAATGCACTGTGAACTAACATGAAAAATGAACGACTGTATTTTTATTAACTAACATTAACAAAGATTAATAAATACTGTAACAAATGTATTGCTCATTGTTAGTTCATGTTAGTTAATACATTAATTAATGTTAACAAATGATCCTTATTGTAAAGTCTTACCATTTCTTCTAATACATGTTTATTGAAGAACCAAAAACATCTACAAAGACAGCATAACATGATATTGCCTTTTGATTATTCAGAATGTTTTGGGTTTGCAAAATTTCTCTTCTGCTCACCAAGGCTGCATTTACTTGATCAAAATACAGTAAAAACAGTAATATTGTGAAATATTATTACAATCTAAAATAACTTTTCTATTGAAATATATTTTATAAAATGTAATTTATTTTTATGATGGCAAAGCTGAATTTTCAGCATCATTACTCCAGTCTTCAGTGTCACATGATCCTTCAGAAATCATTCTAATATGATGATTTGATGTTCAAGAAACATTTATTATCAATGTGGAAAACAGTTGTGCTGCTTTAATATTTTTGTAAAGTGCCGTCACACTGTGTCCTAACCAGACGCGATGCGATAAGATTCCAGCGACGAGCAATTTGACTGTCCACACTAGACGCGACGCGAAAATGAGAAGCGATAAAATCTATCAAAAACCACAGCCAATCAGAAGAGAGTGTGGGCGGGCTCTCTCGGCAAGAGCACAGGAGACACAATGAAATTCCCAGCGATCTTCGAATATTATTTTTGCTTTAAATGCCCATCCCTACGGAAGAGGATTAGGGCCAAGCAATAATAAAAAAATAAAACCATCTCGAGATTAAAGTTGTTAAATTTCGAGAAAAAAGTCGAGATAAAATGTTGAGAATAAACTAGTTAAATTATGAGAAAAAATCTCGTTAAATTTCAAGAAAAAAGTTCGAGATAAAATGTTGAGAACAAATTCGTTAAATTATGAGAAAAATGTCGTTAAATTTCGAGAAAAAAGTTGAGATAAAATGTTGAGAATAAAGTCATTAAATTATGAGAAAAAAGTAGTTAAATTGCGAGAACGAAATTACGAATTTGTTCTCATAATTTAACGACTTTTTTCTCGTAATTTAATGACTTTATTCTCATAATTTAATGACTTTTTTCTCGTAATTTAACGAGTTTATTCTCAACATTTTATCTCGACTTTTTTCTTGAAATTTAACAACTTTTTTCTCGTAATTTAATGATTTTATTCTCAACATTTTATTTCGACTTTTTTCTCGAAATTTATCTATCAAAAACCACAGCCAATCAGAAGAGAGTGTGGGCGGGCTCTCTCTGCAAGAGCACAGGAGACACAATGAAATGGGCAAGTACATAGTAAAATTCATAAATATTACACCATTTAAACATTATTTAAAGTATATATGGACATTACAGAGCGACTGAACCAATAATTGTCATAGAAATACGCTTGTTTGTTCGCACTGAGTTGACAATTTGAACGTTCTTGTGCTCATTTATTTATTTTCAAGATCTGAGGTGAATTAGCCAGTGTTGTTTTCATTACAGCTAAAAAGCTGGGATTGGGAACACAGAACGATATTCAAACTCGCACTGCAATTCACAGAAACAACTGGATTCCAGGCAGAGAAATGTGGATTTGCAGTTATCATTTTGTCAATATGTTGAATTTTGGGGTAAAATCATACTCTGTATATTGTATTGTTATATATTGTACTGACAACTCATTAATTATATATTTTACCATCTTATATTCTGCATAATTGGGTGTTTTTAAATAAATGCTGACAAAAACTATACAAGTTTTAGGACTGGATGATATATAACATGGATATAAGTGATCACCCAGATTTAGACCTACCTGTATAGTATTTATATAAAGAGTTCACAGGCAAATTTGCTTTATGTATTTCTCCGGCTTCGAAATCAGGCACATATAAATGTCTGGAAACACGATTCCTGGCTGCATGTTAATATCCATGGATTACTGGATCTTTGGAAAGTTGTAACAAGAACACTTTCGTGTCCAACCTTTAATTTAATCGTTTGTTTTGCTCATGTTTTTTACTCGCGTTTTCGCAGTATCCCCTATTAAATCCAGTCATGCAGCAGCTGTTCTGCCACTCATACCCTCTAATCTGATCTCTTTTTTTTTTTTTTTCAAAATAAAAAAATCTTACTGTCTTACTTTACTGTCACAAAAATGTCATTCACAAGCTTCACATGCAGTTGTTGAACTTTCTTCAAAGCTGTACAATGATTGAATGCATTTGCAGGTTTGGTTTCCGTTGAATGTCGCTAATTATGATTCTAAAGACACAAGACTTGATTGCTGAAATATTGTCAGGGAAAATGCAATATGTTTGTTAATATCTCAGCTACCTATAGTTTAATCAGTAAAATAACTTTGCTACTGAAAAGCTACTTGATTTCTAATATCGATATTACAACCTTGCTAATGAGAAATCTACGGAGCCCCGGACATGACATGCAGGAAAAAAAAATAGTAGGCTAATTTGTGCGCACAATTTACTATTTCGTTCCCTCAATTTATAAATCATGCACATGATTTATAAATCGAGGGAACAAAATAGTAAATCTTGTGCACGATTTAATTTATTTTCTTGCATGTCATGTGCAGGACTCCGTAGAAATGTAATTAAAGTACTAACATTATTATTTTTAGTGATGGCACAAACAACAGGGTGTAGAGTTTAACTAAAACCCATCTTGCAGATAACCTTTTTGTCAGCAAACATGATTGATGGTACATGACAGCTTGAAGAATGAATCACAGAAAGATGATACAGTGTGTTTGACCTCTGACCTCAGGACAGTCCACTGACCCCTCACTTGATCTCTGACCCCTGATGTTGTGTTTCTCTCTCTCTGTTTTTCTCTCAGTAAAACCATACAGGTTAAGATCATCGATGATGAGGAGTATGAAAAAAACAAAAACTTCTACCTGGAGCTAGCTGAACCACGCATGGTGGACATGAGCCTCCAGAAAGGTAAAACACACACAATGTACTCATAGAAAGACCACATCCTGTTTTTCTTCTGTTCATCTATTCATTTCTAAATTCATTTTGATTCATCCAGTGGGTCTTTATCAGGTCATGAGAGCATAAAACCATCACCATGCTGTCTTCATGATGTTTTCATTGATAGCAGCAAGCGTCTGAGATTTATGATGATTAGTACTCAAGTGTTCGGGGGGGGGGGGGACTTCTTAATAGTCTTCTTAGACTTCTTAAAAAATCTTACCATCTCTGATCTTTTGAACTGTAGTCTATATAATTAGCTTTCACTGGATTTTGACTAGGGATGTGTCACGATTTTCGAATATTCGATTAGTTGATTTAATTATAGAATATCGAATAGGTTGTGTGATTGTTCGTCTTAAAAAAATCCTTTAAATTCGTTAAATTATGAGAAAAATGTCGTTAAATTTCGAGAAAAAAGTCGAGATAAAATGTTGAGAATAAAGTCATTAAATTATGAGAAAAAAGTTGTTAAATTACAAGAACAAATTTGTTAAATTACGAATTTGTTCTCATAATTTAACAACTTTTTTCTCGTAATTTAATTACTTTATTCTCATAATTTAACAACTTTTTTCTCGTTATTTAATGACTTTATTCTCAACATTTTATCTCGACTTTTTTCTCGAAATTTAACGAGTTTTTTCTCGTAATTTAATGTTTATTCTCAACATTTTATTTCGACTTTTTTCTTGAAATTTAACACGTTTTTTCTCGTAATTTAACGAGTTTATTCTCAACATTTTATTTCGACTTTTTTCTTGAAATTTAATGAGTTTTTTCTCGTAATTTAACGAATTTATTCTCAACATTTTATTTCGACTTTTTCTCGAAATGTAATGAGTTTTTTCTTGAAATTTAACAACTTTAATCTCAAGATGGATTTATTTTTTTTATTATTGCTTGGCCCTAATCCTCTTCCGTACATCCCTAATTTTGACTACAACCGTGAAAAAAATTTTTGACGGTATGAATGAATGCTACCAGTAGAGGGCACCCAGGATGACCCCGCAGATTCAAATAGAGTCAGTATAAGGAGGAGATGGACCACTCATTGAAAATAAATGAGAAAAATGTTGGAGCCTTGGTGCAGAATGTAACTCACTTGCTAACATATAAAAAGCTTTTATAGAAATTAAGACCCTAACTGCCTTAATGGAAAAATAACTTTCTTTGTCTTTTGCTCTAGAACGTGTATGTCTTTTAGGGACCAGCATTAGCTTTTTCTACTTTGAGTTGAAGAAGCAATCTTTGTCAGATTTGATTTGTTATACATTATTGAAACTTAAGGTTAGCCAACAGTTTCTGAGATACAGTGGGTACGGAAAGTATTCAGACCCCCTTAAATTTTTCACTCTTTGTTATATTGCAGTCATTTGCTAAAATCATTTAAGTTCATTTTTTTTCCTCATTAATGTACACACAGCACCCCATATTGACAGAAAAACACAGAATTGTTGACATTTTTGCAGATTTATTTAAAAAGGAAAACTAAATTATCATATGGTCCTAAGTATTCAGACCCTTTGCTCAGTATTTAGTAGAAGCACCCTTTTGATCTAATACAGCCATGAGTCTTTTTGGGAAAGATGCAACAAGTTTTTCACACCAGGATTTGGGGATCCTCTGCCATTCCTCCTTGCAGATCCTCTCCAGTTCTGTCAGGTTGGATGGTAAACGTTGGTGGACAGCCATTTTTAGGTCTCTCCAGAGATGCTCAATTGGGTTTAAGTCAGGGCTCTGGCTGGGCCATTCAAGAACAGTCACAGAGTTGTTATGAAGCCACTCCTTCGTTATTTTAGCTGTGTGCTTAGGGTCATTGTCTTGTTGGAAGGTAAACCTTCGGCCCAGTCTGAGGTCCTGAGCACTCGTCCAGGATATCCCTGTACTTGGCCACATTCATCTTTCCCTCGATTACAACCAATCGTCCTGTCCCTGCAGCTGAAAAACACCCCCACAGCATGATGCTGCCACCACCATGCTTCACTGTTGGGACTGTATTGGACAGGTGATGAGCAGTGCCTGGTTTTCTCCACACATACCGCTTAGAATTAAGGCCAAAAGGTTCTATCTTGGTCTCATCAGACCAGAGAATCTTATTTCTCACCATCTTGGCAAACTCCATGCGGGCTTTCATGTGTCTTGCACTGAGGAGAGGCTTTCGTCGGGCCACTCTGCCATAAAGCCAGACTGGTGGAGGGCTGCAGTGATGGTTGACTTTCTACAACTTTCTCCCATCTCCCGACTGCATCTCAGGAGCTCAGCCACAGTGATCTTTGGGTTCTTCTTTACCTCTCTCACCAAGGCTCTTCTCCCCCGATAGCTCAGTTTGGCCAGACGGCCAGCTCTAGGAAGGGTTCTGGTCGTCCTAAACATCTTCTATTTAAGGATTATGGAGGCCACTGTGCTCAGAAATTTTTTTGTAACCTTGGCCAGATCTGTGCCTTGCCACAATTCTGTCTCTGAGCTCTTTAGGCAGTTCCTTTGACCTCATGATTCTCATTTGCTCTGACATGCACTGTGAGCTGTAAGGTCTTATATAGACAGGTGTGTGACTTTCCTAATCAAGTCCAATCAGTATAATCAAACACAGCTGGACTCAAACGAAGGTGCAGACCATCTCAAGGATGATCAGAAGAAATGGACAGCGCCTGAGTTAAATATATGAGTGTCACAGCAAAGGGTCTGAATACTTAGGACCATGTGATATTTCAGTTTTTCCTTTTTAATAAATCTGCAAAAATGTCAACAATTCTGTGTTTTTTGTCAATTTCTGTCAATAAGGGGTGCTGTGTGTACATTAATGAGGAAAAAAATGAACTTAAATGATTTTAGCAAATGGCTGCAATATAACAAAGAGTGAAAAATTTAAGAGGGTCTGAATACTTTACGTACCCACTGTCTCCCAGTTCAAGTAGATAAGATGCCTATTGCCTAGATAAAAAATCCTGTAGCTACCCAGGGGCATGGCCAAGATGGCCGCCAAGTGGCCTGACTTGCCTTAAAGGGGATTTTACTCAAAGCATGCGAATCCAGTGAAGACCCACGGGTCGCGACTCTCCAACTGACTCATCTGCGTCTCACACGAGAAATGCTGTGATGATGTTTTTGTAATGCTTTAGAAATGGCAACGTTCCTGTCTTTGTCTTCCAGTTTTTATATAGTTTCCAAAATGCCTTGAGACTGTTGTTTAGGAAACTATATGAAGGATTAGCTAGCAGTGTTGCTTTTTTTAATCCTTTGGAGTTTCAGTAAACATTGACCTTAAATGTTACTGTCTGCCAGTGCAGGATCTCAAAGAGTGTGAGAAATGAATGCAAACACACACACACACACACACACCAAGTAGTCAAGTGTGTGTGTCTCAATATCTCTCCATAAATCAGGCAGACGTGGTCAATGGTACCAACACCCACACCGCAGCACTGCGGTACAGTGTGTGTTTGCATGTATGCATGTGTCCTTGTCCCAGTATTATACCCTTCAGAAAGAATGAGAGATGAAGAACAGCTGGTCCTCTCTGTTTGAGCTCTCATCTCGCCTGGACAACATTAAACAACCTACTTATTAACTTACCTAAGCCCACAAAACAACATGTTGGCTTGTCTCCTCACTTGTGTGCTTGTAAACAAGCAGTTTATTAATTATTCATTAGTATTTCTTTATTTTCATGCCAGCATGGACTTGGATCCAGAAGATTTAATTTTGATGTACAGAGAAACCCAAGGAAAAAGTTCCTAAAAACAGATATATATACGCATTCATGACTATAATTTGTTTTTACAACTAATAAGGAGGATTTTTTTTAACATTCTTGTTTCTATGGGAAACTGCATTCTGTTAATTGTAGGAATATTATATTTATATTGTGCTGTTTGTAATTTAGTGATTGTGGTTCTGATTCTGATTCCTCCTAATGATTCTGGTTCCTTGATGATTCAGTGAACAGTTCTAATACTTCAGTGAGTGAGTCAGATTGATGGAATTGTTCAGCGGAAAACAAAATTCTGTCTTTAATTATTCACCTTCATGCCTTTCCAATTACGTATAATTTTCGCTGTGTAGATTCAGTAACGCATGTTGTTTTTTTAATAGTCTTCTATGCAGACAAAAGATTGTGTCAAATGGATTGGTATTGAAACTGAACCTGTAATAGGAGACAGATCACTTGTCCTGCATCAAAACATGACTTTAGAACTGCTGATCCTGTGCTGTCGCTGCAAAATATGTTGAGGGATGTAAAGAAACATTCTCAGCTTTATACATCTTTGGCATTGAACCCTCTTGTACACCAACTGGATATGTATAAAAATATGGAGGTGCAAAATTAGTGCAAAACATTTAGTACATTTAAAGGGTTAGTTCACCCAAAAATGAAAATTATGTCATTTATTACTCACCCTCATGTCGTTCTACACCTGTAAGACCTTCGTTCATCTTCAGAACACAAATTAAGATATTTTTGATAAAATCTGATGGCTCAGTGAGGCCTCCATTGCCAGCAAGATAATTAACACTTTCAGATGTCAAAAAAGCTACTAAAAACATATATAAAACAGTACATGTGACTACAGTGGTCCAAGCTTAGTATTATAAAGCGACAAGAATACTTTTGTGCGCCAAAAAAACAAAATAGCGACTTTATTCAACAATATCTAGTGATGGGCGATTTCAAAACACTGCTTCATGAAGCTTCGAAGATTTACAAATCATTTGTTTCGAATCAGTGGTTCAGAGTACCAAAATCCCATGATTTCAGTAAACAAGGCTTTGTTACATCATAAGTGTTTTGAAACTTCAATAGTTCACGTGACTTTGGCAGTTTGATACGCACTCCGAACCACTGATTCGAAACAAAAGATTCGTAAAGCTGCGAAGCTTCATGAAGCAGTGTTTTGAAATCGCCCATCACTAGATATTGTTGATATTGCTATTATACACTAGATATTGCTATTTTGTTATTTTTGGCGCACAAAAAGTATTCTAGTCGCTTTGTAATATTAAGGTTGAACCTCTGTAGTCACATGAACTGTTTTAAATATGTTTTTAGTAGCTTTCTGGGCATTGAAAAAGAGAGTGTTATTGCTAGCGATGCAGGCCTCACTGAGCCATCGGATTTCATCAAAAATATTTCAATTTGTGTTCCGAAGATAAAAAAGGTCTTACGGGTGTGGAACGACTTGAGGGTGAGTAATTAATGACAGAATTTTTTTAATTTTTGGGTGAACTAACCTTTAACAAAAACATGTAAATTCTATGAATTTATAAGCAGATCACATTGTTGACTATATACACACACATAATTATTAGACAAGTCGATATTCTGATCATATTTTTTCCCAAGCACATTTTACCAATACCGAACTACATCAATTTTAAAGGTGCCCTAGAATTAAAAATTGAATTTATCTTGGCATAGTTGAATAACAAAGAGTTCAGTACATGGAAATGACATACAGTGAGTCTCAAACACCATTGTTTCCTCCTTCTTATATAAATCTCATTTGTTTAAAAGACCTCTGAAGAACAGGCGAATCTCAACATAACACTGACTGTTACGTAACAGTCGGGATCATTAATATGTACGAACACTTTGTAAAGAATAATTTTGAGGGTTATATTAGCTGTGTGAACTTTGTTTATGCTGTTAAAGGCAAGCGCGAGCTCCGTGGGCGGGGAGCGTGAGCATTTAAAGGGGCCGCAGCCTAAATCGGCTCATATTTAATGATACCCCAAAATAGGCAGTTAAAAAAATGAAGAAAAAAAAAATCTATGGGGTATTTTGAGCTGAAACTTCACAGACACATTCAGGGGACACCTTAGACTTATATTACATCTTTTAAAAAGACGTTCTACGGCACCTTTAATAACTACTATTGATTTTGTATATAATCATTTAGAAGTAATATATAAAAGTTAACAATCGCCTTATATTCAGATGTGCATAATTATTAACCAGGTTTTCTTTTATAGATAATATGGACCAAAAAAAGAGATTTAACTCCGAAATGGCAAAAATTGTTAAATGCCCATGAGAAGGATGCAATTCTATGGAAATTGCAAAATTAAAGTGTGACCAATGGATTGCAAAATGCTCATTGGGTCAGCAGGGTCAGAAAAACAGGTCGAGAAAAAAAGACTCATGTTAACTGCAAAAGACTTTAAAGAGTTTATGGTTTCACACTTAATTCTTCGCCTTAATTCTTAAGTCTCATTAACACCAAGGATGATAACTATAATGATAACGATAAAGATATAGCTCTAAAAATCATTCTTAATATAAAAGAATAGCAGAGTCCACACCACAACTATTACAATAGTGGCATAGATAAACAATATTGTTAGAATCACTTTCAAGATCAAAAAACATGAAAGATCTGCACACGAGAATAAAGTCAATAAAGCTCACAAAAAAAAAAAATTCCCAGAGGCCACAAAAAGTGCAAAGTGCAAAACGTTATAAAAAAATATAATGTTTTTTAGCTTTTTTGACTTTATTCTCATGTGCGGATCTTTCATGTTTTTTTGATCTTGATGTTATCTTTGGATATACGCACCACCAGAAGCTGCATGTATAAGTATTTGTTTGGACTGAGATCTGGCGCTACGCTTTTCTGGTTTCCCTATGCATGGAATCACTTTCAGAAAGATTTTTTTCTGCTGATGAATGATAAAAACAGATGAAAAAACTGAAATGCGCTTAGAATAAACAGAACAGTATTGTGTGATAATTATACACGCACTATATATATATAGTGAAAGAAATAGAGTTTTCTTGTATGTCTCCTCATATTTTTGTCAAAATGTTGTAATTAAACTTGTTTAATTCTCATCATAATTGCCATTTTTCGTCTCGTCTTTGTTGACAATACAAACATACACACCAAGGACGAAACAACAAATAACCTTTTGTTAACTAATTTTTTGCTAGTCATTCATACAACATTAACACCAGGGCTTTGACAGGTGATAGGTGAAAGACAGACAAGAGACGGTGAGAAAAGTGAGGAGAAAAGGACAGACAGAAGAGGTGTGAGACAAGTGAGACAGGCAAAGAGAGATAGACAGTAAAGGGTTGAGCCTGGTGAGGAGGGAATGACAGACACATGATGAAAGAGAAATGGGGTGATACAACAGAGGAGAGAGAGAGGTGAGACCAGCAGACTATCTATTGTGCTGCATCTGTGTGCGATTAATATCCTGTGGCCCCAAACCTGCAACACCCCTACCACATGTCCCGTATGAGTATGTTTAAAGAGAAGATCATCAGAATCATTTTATCACAGAATTGCCTACAGCTCACTAAAATATCACCTCACTCCGTGTTCGTGAGTGTGTGTTGCGATCTCTACATTCACGTGTGTGATGGGGAAATAGCTGTGAACGAGCCGACGACAGGGGAGTTTTCGCCTGAATATCGACACCTACATCCCACGATCCCATTACCTCACAGAATGTAGGGAGGAGAGAGCCTGGAGTCTGGTGTCTGTTGCCAGGGTACCATCAGCTGTTGCTAGCAGTGATGTGCAATAGATTTGCACTGAACTGTTGAATCGAAGCTTCCAAGAAAGAACAGTGAGAGAGAGAGAGAAAGTGATGAATAGATTAAATGAATTCCTTTGTGTGTTTGACACCTCTGTGTGTGCTGTCATGAAACAGACGTGTTGAAAAGCCTAGAGCTGGCGATGCTACACAAATTACAGGTTAATAATGTGCATCAAGACACCCCCCCCACTCCTTCTCCCAGACACATTTGAGCATAAATTATGGGCTTATTTACACATCCAGCTTCTCATTATGGGTCGATATTTTCATCTCGACACACACACACACACACACACACACACACACACACACACACACACACACACACACACACACACACACACACACACAAACAGTTAATCAAAGCTTGTTTGTTCGCCATCTCATTCATCCTCAGCAACAGAAAATTACAGCACTGATTACAGAACTATTAAAGTCATTATACACACACAGAAAGAAAAAAAGAGTAATGAAGAGACAAAGAAATTGATTCCTTTAGTTGGTGCTCATATTTGTGTAAATGTGTGTGGGTCAGAGTACTATAGATTAATAAATGTTGTAAAAAATCTTTGGTGTTAATTCAGGATACCTAACGCATTAAAGGGTTAGTTCACCCAAAAATGAAAATATGTCATTTATTACTCACCCTCATGCCGTTCCACACCCGTAAGACCTTATCTTATAAGACCGATCTTCAGAACACAAATTAAGATATTTTTGTTGAAATCCGATGGCTCCGTGAGGCCTCCATAGGGAGCAATGACATTTCCTCTCTCAAGATCCATAACGGTACTAAAAACATATTTAAATCAGTTCATGTGAGTACAGTGGTTCAATATTAATATTATAAAGCGACGAGAATATTTTTGGTGCACCAATAAAACTAAATAACGACTTATTTAGTGATGGCCGTTTTCAAAACACTGCTTCAGGAAGCTTTGGAGCGTTATGAATCTTTTGTGTCGAATCAGCGTTTCGGAGCGCCGAAGTCAATATTATTCTCGTCGCTTTATAATATTAATATTGAACCACTGTACTCACATGAACTGATTTAAATATGTTTTTAGTACATTAATGGATCTTGGGAGAGGAAATGTCATTGCTGGCAATGCAGGCCACACTGAGCCATCGGATTTCAACAAAAATATCTTAATTTGTGTTCCGAAAATTAAAGCAGAACTAAGTAACTTTTTTTACCTTCATAAATAGTTTTCTAAGTCCTTACGATGGTTAATTGACTTGTAGTGGTGTGTTTGAGGCGAGCACTAACCTCCTCTGGCACGTCTACGCCAAAAAACAGCACTTGCAAGTTGAGCTGCGCCGACCCGACACAATCTTGCCTCATGTTCACGTTCACGCGAGAGTGACAAAATGCTTTACGGTAATTCAAAAACAATGTATATATTATGACTTTATAAGACAATTTAGAAAATTACCCACCTCCTCTTTCTTGTACTGTATTTGCAAAACTACTGCGCTGGTGAGCGTTGTAGTCGCTGTAGTCCAGAGCTCCGCTTGGAGTATTTACGGTAGTGTGATTCACTGAAGGAACCTGTAGGGGGAGCTTCGCAAATCTTACTGAGTTCCACTTTAACGAAGGTCTTATGGGTATGGAACAGCATTAGGGTGAGTAATTAATGATTTTATTTTTTAATTTTTGGGTGAACGAACCCTTTAACAAATAGAACATTTTTGTTTTAAAAAAACAAATCCAAAAAATGAAAATTCTGTCATAATTTAGTCCTGTGATCCCTTGGCAAACTTCCAAAGAAGCTTCAATGACTTAAAGGGTTAGTTCACCCAAAAATGAAAATTCTGTAATTAACTCTTTCCCGGCCAGCATTTTTGAAAAAAGTTGGCAGCCACCACCAGCATTTTTGGTAATTTTCACAAATTTTTCATGGCACCCAGAATATTTTGTTGTATGAATATCTTAACATGCTAATACATCAAAATAAAGAACAGAGCCTCTACTTTTAAACAAACAAAATTCATTTTATTCTAGCTTCAAGCATTTTTTTTTTTTTTTAAATGAACACTTGAATGTAGGTAAGATTCATTAAAAAAGCAACATTTTGAGCAAAAAGCTGAGAAAATCAAATTTTTTATGAAACACTACATCTGGATCATATTCAGTACGATTATCAGAGCACAGATGCAGTAGATCGCTTCCATCAACACCCCCAAAGCTCTATACCACTTCCTGGATTAGCATTTCCCCCGGTAACATTAGGCAGTTTTCATTTATATGCTGTTTATTGTTGATGATCGCATTATTTTTCATATGCATCTGCTTACATATGAGATCGCTCGTTTCTGTGTCTCCCTCGTCTGTGTTTTCGTTCAGGAGATTTTGTACTCGTTCAGAAGATGTGTAATAGTGCCCCTGAGTGTATAACAGTGAAAACATGGAAACCCAGATAATTCCGTGTTTGGCAGGGAAACGTTTTCTCGTAAATAACGGAAAATTCCGTGTTTGGGGGAAAAGAGTTAATTACTCACCCTCATATCATTCTAAACCCATAAGACCTTCGTTCATCTTCAGAAAACAAATGAAGATTTAATGAAATCCGAGAGTTCTCTATCCCTCCATAGAGATCCAGTGCAACTACCACTTTCAAGCCCCAGAAAGGTAGTAAAGACATCATTAAAGTAATCCATGTGACTCCAGTGGTTTAACCTTAATTTTATGAAGCGACGCAAATGCTTTGTTTGCGCAAAAAAAAAAAAACAGTTTATCATTTTATTTACAAAATATTAATCTCTGACGCTCGTTCACGCAGAGTCTGCTTTTGCATCAACACAACACGCATGTATCGTGGTTCTCTCGTGAATGTGCATTGTAGATTAATATTTTGTAAAGAAAGTGGTAAATTAAGTTTTTTTTGAGCAAACAAAGCACTTGCGTCGCTTCATAAAACTGAGGTTAAACCACTGCCGTTACATGGATTACTTTAATGATGTTGTTACTACCTTTCAGGGGCTTGAAAGTGGTAGTTGCGTAGCTGTCATGGAGAGACAGAAATCTCTCAGATTTCATTAAAAATATCTTAATTTGTGTTCTGAAGATGAAATTAAAGTCTTACAGGTTTGGAACGACATGAGGGTGAGTAATTAATGACAGAATTTTCATTTTGGGTGAACTAACCCTTTAAAATAATTTAAAATAAAATAAAACAATCAATATATTTATTATTTTAATTCACCTGCTAAGGTACCTGCTATCGTGAAAAACCTCAATATATAAAGCATCCTTTTTCTAAAAGTGTGACTTCTAGACCTGGAAATATCAAGTAAATTAATCAAATCTTAAATTGGGCATTTTTAGAATGAATATACATTCTGCTAGTTATACCAAATATTGAGTAAAACATATATTTAAAATCATTATCCATTTTTATCTATTAAATCACAAACATCTGGAAAAGTCATGGAGCCTCTAATTATTGTTGGACCTTATTGACTTTCATGGTATAAAAAAAAAACCCAGACATTTTTCCCCCATAATATCTTCTTTTATATTCCACAGAAAAAAAAAGAAAGTAATACAAGTTTGGAACGACATGAGGGTAAATAAATGATGACATAATTTTCAGTTTTTTGGGTGCACTAACCCTTTAAGTGTTACCAAATAATATTTAAATTTAAATATAAAAATGCAAAAAGATTTTTCTGAGGGTTAGAGGACAGACAATATCATAAACTATCATTGAGACCAATGGAAAATCCGCATCACGATAGGAAAGCAAATGTGTGTGAATAATCAGCGTAGCTTTAGCACCTCTTTGTTCTGTCGCTACATCTCAAATGCTACTACGACACTCCTGTTGCCAGGGGCAACCACCTGCTCCGGCGCTCTGGATCGGCCCACACTATCACATCTGATCACATCTGCTCGGTCACACCTGTCGCACCTGTCCGGCTAGGAGATTCCGGGCAGGGTGATGAAACGCCAGAGGCTGCGAATATTTTTATTCATGTTTATCGGAGTAAATAAATCCTGTCCAACATCTCACTGCATTTCCCTCCACCATTATCTGTCTAATTTGTTCTTCATGTCATTCCACCCCTCCCTTTCTCTTTTTTCCACACACAGCTCTGTTATTAGCTGATGGTAAGTTTGAGTTTTGTATGTGTGTGTGTGTGTGTGTGTGTGTGAGAGTGTGAGGCAAGATGAGGCCATCTGCAGTAATTGTGGTTTCGTCTGCCTCACTCTGTGGATATACACACACGTGTGTCTCCAGGTTTGTGTGTGTTGTAACACGTGCACGAGAAGATAAGCTTTGGGTTGCAGGGGGTTTTGAAAGTTCATCTCAACTTTCAGGCTTTTTTGTGGTGTGCGTGTTGATGTTGTGCTGTTGTCCTTCTGAATCACTCAATTTAACAGCACAACTCACACTTGTTTCGGTCAAAGTTTGGCTGTTAATCTGTTGCGTGTGTTTGCATGTGTAGTCTTTCTAATAAGAGAAACTATAGTGACAGTCGGCCTCATTCATAAAACAAAAGCAGAACCAATTTCTGTATAAATTGTTCGTAAAAGCGGTGTTACGTAAGTAGTCACATTCGATTTAGTGCGACAAGTTATGTAAGAATGACTTTATGAACGTTTTACACAAATTCGCTGTGCTTGTGTTTCCTGAATGAGCCCGTTGACTCTAAATACGCACATGAATTTAGTGCAGTTTAAATGTGCAATGAATATTCAGGAGTATTAATGAATAGTCTATGAATACTCAAAAGCTTATTACGGAGTGCATGTGATTTATTTTTTCTGCACACTCTTACTGAAATGATGTGAAAGTCTGTGTGTGTGTTGATGTACTAATATGACACAATCCAACACAAAAGTTTCTCTCTGTCTCTTGATATCTTGTAGATATTCCAGACAGGAAGTTATCATCAGAGGAAGAGGAAGCGAGAAGAATAGCAGAGATGGGGAAGCCTGTATTGGGCGAGCATGCAAAAATAGAGATCATCATTGAGGAGTCGTATGAGTTTAAGGTACACACCAGCAGTCTTTTACACAATGGAAGAATCTTTATTATTTATATTCTTATAATACATGTGTTTTGTGGTTGTTGTGTGTTTTTGCTGTAGAGTACAGTAGATAAGCTGATTAAGAAGACTAACCTGGCTCTGGTCGTGGGCACAAATTCCTGGAGAGAACAATTCATGGAGGCCATAACTGTCAGTGCAGGTGATTATCAACACTAAAACAAAACAATCTGCATCTGTCTTCCACCATATACACCAAACAGGCATAACATTATGACCACTGACAGGTGAAGTGAATAACACTGATTATATGTTAGTGGGTGGGGTATATTAGGAAGCAGGAAAGCAGGAAAAATGGGCAAGCGTAGGGATTTGTGTGATTTTCAGCCAAATTGTGATGGCTAGATGACTGGGTCAGAGCATCTCCAAAACTGCAGCTCTTGTGGGGTGTTCCTGGTCTGCAATGGTCAGTATCTATTAAAAGTGGTCCAAGGAAGTAACAGTGGTGAACCGGCAACAGGGTCATGCAAGGTCACATTGCTCAAGAAGTTAATGCTGGTTCTGATAGAAAGGTGTCAGAATGCACAGTGACAGTTGGGTACCCATGCTGACCCCTGTCCATCGCCGAAAGCACCAACAGTGAGCATCAGAACTGGACCATGGAGCAATGGAAGAAGGTGGCCTGGTCTGATGAATCACACAGTCATTTTATTTCATGTTGAAAACGTCACGGAATCACGGAAGTATGAAGTGAATGAAGGAAAGTCCATTAGCCACTCTGAAGATCAAGGTATTTGTGTGCATTACGACCCGCAGGGACACTATGTGAGATCCACCAATCAGAGAGATTCTTGAATCTCATTAGATTTTTTTGATTGGTTAAAGTTAATGGAGAATATAGTGGGTGCTTAGTACGGAAGAGGATTAGGGCCAAGCAATAATAAAAAAAATAAAACCATCTCGAGATTAAAGTTGTTAAATTTCAAGAAAAAACTCGTTAAATTTCGAGAAAAAAGTCGAGATAAAATGTTGAGAATAAACTCATTAAAATACGAGAAAAAAACTCGTTAAATTTCGAGAAAAAAGTCGAGATAAAATGTTGAGAATAAAGTCATTAAAATACGAGAAAAAAAAACTCGTTAAATTTCGAGAAAAAAGTCGAGATAAAATGTTGAGAATAAAGTCATTAAATTCCGAGAAAAAAGTCGAGATAAAATGTTGAGAATAAAGTCATTAAATTACGAGAAAAAAGTCGTTAAATTTATTCTCGTAATTTAACGACTTTTTTCTCGTAATTTAATGAGTTTATTCTCGTAATTTAATGACTTTATTCTCGTAATTTAATGACTTTATTCTCGTAATGACTTTATTCTCAACATTTTATCTCGACTTTTTTCTCGAAATTTAACGAGTTTGTTCTCATAATTTAACGACTTTTTTCTCAATTTAACAAGTTTTTTCTCGTAATTTAATGACTTTATTCTCAACATTTTATCTCGACTTTTTTCTTGTAATTTAACAAGTTTTTTTCTCGGAATTTAACTAGTTTATTCTCAACATTTTATTTCGACTTTTTTCTCGAAATGTAACGAGTTTTTTCTCGGAATTTAACAACTTTAATCTCGAGATGGTTTTATTTTTTATTATTGCTTGGCCCTAATCCTCTTCCGTAGCTTAGCCACGAGGATCGGTGCCTATGTATACATACAATTGTTGGGGGTCAGTAAGATTTTTTTAAAGAAATTAGTACTTTAATTTTCAACTTTTATAATCATAAGAAATGTTTCTTGAGCATCAAATCAGCATATTAAAATGATTTCTGAAGGATCATGTGACACTGAAGACTGGAGTAATGATCCTGAAAATTCAGCTTTGCCATCACAGGAATAAATTGCATTTTAAAATATATGAAAATAGAAAACAGTTATTTTAAATAGTAATAATATTACACAATATTACAGTTTTTGTGCGTGAACTCGCCGTCTGAGAAAAAAGAGAGAGAGAAAGCGCTGCCGGTAACGGTGTATGGATGCTGCAGAAAAGCGACATTGAACTGTTTAACATATTTTAATAGAGAAATATGTTTAGAAAAAAATACATTTTGACAGCATTGTTAAGAAACCTCAAACCTGAACAATTCTGGGCTTTTGGAAAATTATTCAGGGCTCCAGCCCCCTTAGCCCACCCCTAGCGCCGCCCCTGATTATCAATTTTCATCCGGGGGGTCATGTCCCCGGACCCCCCAGAGGAGGTACACCCAACATAGTTTTACAAATTCCTATGGGAAATAAAAAAACACATTTTTGTCATCACAGTAGTGAAGACGATCTGAAAGATATGTACTAAAAGCAACAAAACTCTAATTTTGTGTGGGTTTTCAAAATTTTTACATCTCAGTTATTATATAAACATAATCATGCTGCATATTGCACACACTCAGAATTTTTTTTATCTCTTTTGTGACATATTACCCAGCCCACATGAAAACTGTGCCCTCAGTACTCCTACACGGTTCTTGTTTATTTACTAAACATTTTAGCTAATTTAATAATGATTTCAGCTACCAATAAAAGTGTCGCATTATCAGCTCTGTTTGATATGTTTTACCATGTTTAGATTAATCCCCACAGATTTCCTCCAAAATTAGTCTTTTATGACCCTGTGTTGAAATAAAATCACTGCTGTCACAGTATACAGCCTTGTGACTATCAAACATTCTGTGTTACCAAGGCAACAGGAGCCTTAAATCACCATGATGTCAAAGAGATAGCTTTGGTCAGGTATGGAAGTTGTGTAATGTCGGTGACTTAACAATACTAACATTTTTCATTTTCTTATTTTTTCCTACCTCCATTCTGCTTTCCTTTCTTTTTCTTTCTTTCTTTTTGTCGTTCTGTCTTTATCTCAGGAGATGAGGATGAGGATGAGGGGGGAGAAGAACGTCTGCCATCTTGTTTTGACTATGTCATGCACTTCCTGACTGTGTTCTGGAAGGTTCTGTTTGCCTGCGTCCCGCCCACGGAATACTGGAACGGGTGGGCGTGTTTCATTGTTTCCATAGTGATCATCGGTCTTTTGACTGCTGTGATTGGTGACCTGGCCAGTCACTTTGGCTGCACCATTGGCCTGAAGGACTCAGTCACCGCTGTGGTGTTTGTAGCCCTGGGAACATCCGTCCCTGGTGAGTTTGTGTTTGCTTTTAATTGCCCACATGATACATTGTTATAAATACAGTTTTAAAAGGGTCTATCATAGACACTACCTTTTGAGAAGTGTGAGTTCAGTAAAATAGTTATTTTTTAAAGCTGCAGTCTGTAACTTATTTTGGTTAAAAATGATCCAAAATCAATTTTTGAGCAAGTACATAACCAGCCAGTGTTCAAAACTATCTCCTTACCTTAGCCCAATTCACAACGGTAAGCTTGTAATAATAATGTTTTATAATAAAATCGGTACTGGTGGGTTTTTGCGGGAAATTCGAGCATGCAGCAGTTCGTCTTTGCATCATTACGTCACGTCTGTTTACATAAAGAAGGAGTCCCAGCTAGTAGGCTATATGGCATGTGAGGTGGATCATTTATAGCCTTTTCTCACAGCAGCTGCAATAATTAAACTTATCATTTTGATGGCGGATTGTATTGTATGATAAATTAACGTTAGAGATTAGACTGTACAGAAACTGAAATCTACAGGTAACCCTAATACACACTAAATTCACATAGTTACGCAATGCTTATGGTGTTAAAGGGATAGTTCACCAAAAAATGAAAATTACCCCATGATTTACTCACCCTCAAGCCATCCTAGGTGTATATGACATTCTTCTTTCAGATAATCAGAGTTATATTAAATAATGTCCAGGCTAATCCATGCTTTATAATGGGAGTGGATGATTTGGGTAAAGTTGGTTTTATATTCGCACATTTGGACTTCTGATAAATTAAGACTTTCCAATAAATGTGCAATAAATTAATATTTGCGAATTTTAAGCAGCGACATGATATTGACAACCAACGATTTTCAACTTACAACATTTTTCACACTCGATCAAAATAGGTAAGTATTGTTTTAATGGCATATTTACTTGTGAATGTCCACTGAATGTCCAATGTAGTGTGATTAACAAGGCTATTGAATACGGATGTCCGAATGTGCGAATATAAAACACCAACTTTACCCAAGTGAGTGTATGGTGCCCCAAATTCTAAAGACAGAATAAATGCATTATAATTTTCTCATCCATTATAAAAGAAGTCCACACGGCTCTGGGGGGTTAATAAAGGCCTTCTGAAGTGAAGCAATGCGTTTGTGTAAGAAAAATATCCATATTTCAAACTTTATAAACGGTAATCTCTAGCTTCTGCTAACTGTCATACGCGCGTTCACGAGAGAGTGGCGTCCCAGCTGATGACGTAGGACGCATGCACAGCGTGAGCTCCGGTGACGAACACGGAAGCACAGAGAAGAGAGCAAAACAAAACACCGGTCACGAATTAAAAGTACAAAACTAGGATTTGTTAAGAAAAATGTTGGAAGATTTCGATATAAGCCAAGAGAAGACTTTGTTATTTGCCCAGCCATATTTGTTTGAACCGGAGTATACCGACCAGGAAATCCGGGAGATGGAGGAAGCTGCAAAACAAACTGAAAAACTGTTAGCCGAGGCATGTTTATATTGTCGGAGTAAATGCCAATCACTAGCGAAAACCACGTTAGCCAAACCCCGTAAGTCACATCACCAAAAACAGCAGGCAAAGGGGGAGACAACACACCCAGATAGCAAGCGGTAAACAAACCGCGCAACTGATAGAGAGAGCGGTAACTCGCCCATCTGATGAGCCGAAAGTGGTGGAAGACGCAACAGGGTAGTGAGCTCGCAGCAGCCCGATGGCAAAACTTGCAGGCAGTAAAAATTGCATTCAACAATCAAGTCCAAAGCACCAACAGTTAGAACTGGAGTAATCTGAAAAGCACAGTAATCCGATGGTGATATAGAAATACAAATAAAGCAGCAATCCATAATCAGTAATCAGTCACGCACAGCATCTCCCTTTGATGTCGGCGCACGTAATCTCAAGACTTTAGCTTTTTTGAAGCAACCCGGATATTCACAAGAAATCAGCATTTTAACACTAATAAAATGTAGAGTATATCTCAAATAATTCACTTCTTCACGTGGATTTCCTTTGCTGTACACAACTTGGTTTTCGGGAGACTAGCATATTCTCACCGGAGCTCTAGCTGCACGTGTCTTACGTCACAACCTGGAACGCCACTCTCTCATAAACGCGCGTATGACAGCTAGTGGAAGTTCGAGATTACAGTTTATAAAGGTTTAAATATGGATATTTTTCTTACACAAATGCATCGCTTCGCTTCAGAAGGCCTTTATTAACCCCCCGGAGCCGTGTGGACTTCTTTTATAATGGATGAGTGCATTTTTTCTGTCTTTGGAATTTGGGGCACCATCCACTCCCATTATAAAGCATGGATTAGCCTGGACATTATTTAATATAAGAATGTCATATACACCTAGGATGGCTGGAGGGTGATTAAATCATGGAGTAATTTTCATTTTTGGGTGAACTAACCCTTTAACATTAACAATTTGAGAACAAAGAATAATAATAATAATTTGCACGGTTTTAAGTGATTTGAGCTAAGTGATCGTTAGATTTAATCACCATTGGCAGCGTGATTTATTGTAATACTTTTTTTCTCAGTTGGTCAGAAAAAAAGTGGCAGACATGTTACTTACTTGTTCAGATGATTTTTTCCCCCTGTGAAAATTCTTATTTTGGTCATCTGTGATTCCGAAATACAGTATCCACACTAGGGGTGTCCTCGACTACGGATTTACATAGTCGAATCCGATTCGAATCAGATTGCCTATATTCGACTGATAGTCGAATCATATATGTTGGGGTTGGGGTTGGGGGGGGTGATTTGAGCTTGAAAAACAGCAGTCCACTAGAGAGTGCGCACGGACTTTGAAAGGGTCGCGCGCTGAACTGTGCACGAGATGGAGCGGGACACGGAAAATGAAGGCCTATAGTCTACCCGCGGCTTAAGTCAACTTCAGCGCGGCTTAAGTCAACTTTTATTTTCTTTCACACACAGCACAGAGAAACATCTTTCTAATAAACCGACCAAACTGCCTGTCAAGTGATAGACGAAACTGACAATGATTTTATCTTTTTTAAACAAATGAAAGGCAATGTGGATAAAGTGCAGGGGAACATATTCAAAACACAAGTCAGAAATAGTTAAATTAGATAACCCAGAGTGATCAATAAATAAATTAAAATGAAATAAATTATTAAAATAATGAAAGTAAAGCTAGAATTGTCAACTTGTTTTTTTAACTGCAGAGACAATAAACTGGAGTGGCAGTCTTTTTAGCTAAACATTCACAGCATCCAAAAATCAAAGTACATCCGTCTAAAATAGTTTGAAATCATTTGTAGCTACCCTACCTGACTGAGAGACAAAAATCCAGTCTTTCACGCCATCTGCCTGTGTCCGTTTGAGTCTTTTCAAATAGCGCGCTATAGTCAGCTCGTTGGCCGGCAGAAGCGCGCCGCAGTGTTGTCGTTGTTGAGTTCTAGGTCGTGAGCTGTTGGCACAACTTGCATCATACGTTTTTTTGATCATCTTTTACCATTTCAAAGTGCATTCAATTGTACACTTTATTCCAGACACACTTGAAGATTTAATCCCTGCCGCAAAGATGCTCCTCTGCCGGTCACGGATGATGGAAGTGAAACTTAAATCGGTCACAGGGGTGGTTGGATTTATTCACGCACATTAAAAATATTTATTAAAAGCATCTTTCTTTTCACAATTTTATTTATAGTATTAACATAATAGGCTGTATATTAACCTATTGGGAGAGAACCGGTATGTCTATGTAAAATCAATCAGATATTGAGCGCTCCCATATCTCTTCTCATAACACCTCTGCGACGATTTGACTGCGAGATTGGTAGTCGAATCAGGCTCCTCCTATCGAAGATTCGAATCGTCGACTATTCAGGGTCACCCCTAATCCACACCGATGCGGTGACTGACAGCAAAAATTTGATTCATCTGCGCTGAGGAGCCGTGCCAATGCACAACCCACGTAAAGATGATAATTCCACAAATAACTGCAATTGCAGGTTTCAAACAGAGATGGTGACAAAGAAAACTTACAGACTGCAGCTTTAATTAACACTTTTATTCAGCTAGGGCTCAAAAATGTGAAAGTAAAGACATTTATAATGTTACAAAAGAGGTAATCAAAGAAGCCTGAAACAAAAATATTAAGCAGCAAAACTGTTTTCAATATTAATAATAGTAAGAAATGTTTCTTGAGCACAAAATCATCTTATTAGAATGATTTCTAAAGGATCATGTCAGGGTTATTATAGTCAAATAAAACTTAAACTGAAACTAAAACCATAAAAAAAAAACATTTTTGTTGCTTGAAATAAAATAAATGTAAACTAAAATAAAACTAAATATATGAAACTTTATTTCAGCTTGTTGCCAAGGCAACATTTCTCATATTAATTTAATTTAACATACTAAAATAACTCAAACTGAAATAAAAATGAATAAAAAAAACTATCAATAAAACATTAACTGATTCAAAATAATAATAAAAACTATATAACAGTATTTATCTATCCCAGTGATATTAAAATATAAAAATAGAAAACAATTATTTTAAATTGTAGCAATTTCACAATATTACTGTTTTTATTGTATTCTTCATCAACTAAACGCAACCTTGGTGAGCAAAAGAGACTTCTTTAAAAAACATTAAAAAATCTTACCATCCCCAAACTTTTGAACTGAGTGTATATTGTTATTATTTCATGGTTTTTCCTGAGGTCCACTTTTTGTGCCAAAATCAGACTGATTTGCTTTTAAATTACCAGTTTCTCTCTCTGACCCTTGCATTTAATGAGGCGAACTGTCTGACGTCAGAAAAGTACATTTGCTGCTTAATTATGTTTTTAAAGTTCAGTTAACTATTTTATTTCATCAAATCAGTACAAATCTGATTCCTCCTGAATTGACTCATTTTAATACATGTTAATCCTAGATTATTATACTATTCTATGAAAGCATCTACTTCAGCATCTCTCTTTTCTCCTCAGATACCTTTGCCAGTAAAGTGTCAGCGGTGCAGGACAGTTACGCAGACGCGTCTATCGGTAACGTGACCGGTAGCAACGCCGTGAACGTTTTCCTGGGAATCGGTTTGGCGTGGTCAGTGGCCGCCATCTACTGGCACATGCAGGGTCGTGCGTTCGAGGTGCCAGCAGGTTCCCTGGCATTTTCTGTCACTCTCTTCACCATCTTTGCCTTCCTGGCGGTGGGCGTCCTGCTGTACCGGCGCAGGCCTCACATCGGTGGAGAGCTGGGCGGCCCGCGCAGACAGCGCATCTTCACGACACTCTTTTTCTTCAGTCTCTGGTTTCTCTACATCCTTTTCTCCAGTCTTGAGGCTTACTGTCATATACAAGGCTTCTGAAGAGAAAAGATAGGGGTGGGGTGGGGGTCGGAGACGAGGAGAGATAGATGCGAGGAAACTTCTGCTAGGAGGAAATGACAGAGTAAGAGCTAAGGATTGATTCGAAAAGGTCACTAAGGTTTTAAGCAGGCGTGGATTCAAAGAGGACATTCATTCTTCAGATACCTTTGTGCTGAAGATGAAGAGTATGAAGCATCTCTCTTATAAAGGGTGGGACAGTCTTAACCTGGAGTCTGAGCTTTTCACAGTCTATATTTTTCTCAACACCTGCTGAGAACGACTTTTTTCTAATGAAGTATTTTGGGAAAAAAAGACAAAAAAATAACAAAAAGAATTAAAGGATTCAAAGGACTATTTTCAAATCTGCTTCCAGGATTAGAAGTAATATTTCAACAGAAAAATGAAAATATATAACTACATGAAATCTGTTATTGAGTGACATGTGAAGGACCCATAAAGTTTTATTTATTTTTTCCTTGTTTAGTTTGGTAAGAACTCACAGAGCTTACAGATTTTACCGTCAGGCCAAAGTCCAAATATGAGAGACAAATATGAACAATGGCTGAACACTGCATTTTCTCCCTGTATGGATATAATCTGCTTCCATATATTTTCTGTACTTTTGTGTATTTCCTTGCCAAGTGTTGTTTATTTTTTTTTGAGCATTACAGAGGCCTCAGAGGAGAAAAAAAATCGTGTTAAAGAAAGAAAATGAGGCCTTTTTGCATTTGAACCCACTACATTTTCATCAAAACGAATCACTAGTGTATTTTCTGATAACACCGTGAAGGAAAGCGCACTGCATCTGCTATTACAGTTGTTGTTGTTTTTTTATCTGTTTGTATTTTAGTCTCTCAGTGTCGTTGAACAAATATTAAGCACCCCAAAGAGATCTCCCACCCCCACTTCACCCCAGAGAGACCCTCTATATAGAATCACATGACCATTTAAGTGTGCATCTAAACAGTGTCTGAAGTGATATCGGTGGGGAATTCTGAGTGTTTCATTGGGGCCTTTAATGTGGTTCGTAATGTTTACAGGCCTTCGGTCCAGAAGAGGGCGAGAATGGAGAGATACAAACAGCTCTAGACAGACTGTGATTTTGTTTAACCTGGTGAGGAGGGTTTTTTGAGTTCCAGCAAGCCGTAGAGAGATTGTAGGCAGAGCTGCATCAGTTTAAAGAGCGGTCATCAATTCACCTGACGGACTAAAGTGTTTTTCGTGCCTATTTTTGCTGTAGTGAGCTGAAAAAGGAGGATGCGGGTGGGGGTTCTGTATTATCTGGGGGAAGTGATGTCATAAAGAGTTGTTAAGGATGGCCAATAAGAGCCCAGAACCAAAGAACAGAACCTTAGACTGCCACTCAGAAGCTGCAATGGTTCACTGGGCCACAGGGGGGCCACAGCCCTGTTCCTCCTCTGTATGTTCATCGCACAACCCATGCATTTTGTGTGCGTGAGTGTGTGTATGTTGATGTGTGTTTCATATTTTTTTCTAGCCTCATTGCAAATACAGGCCAAATCAGTTGTATCCTGGACACCAGTGTTTGGATTACAGCACCTGCAGCAGACATGTTCCATTTTTATTGTTTACATTCATATACAGCTGTTTATGTGAGAGAGCGCAGTTGAAAATGGGTTTCTTCTCTGAAACTCTCCGTCCAAATTGCAAATGTACTTGCTGGCATTGCTTCAGCCTGCTCTGTGCTTCCTACTTGGTTCATAATCTATGTGCTTTAAAGGAAAAGCAGAAATCACAACAAATCGCACTGAACATTCACCCATGCTCTTTATGACTCATGTAGGCTCATGCTTATGAGTTTTTAGCGTTTAAACTTTTGTTTTTGTACAGAAAGGCAGGAGTGTGTTAGCTACACAATAGACACTTTCTTTATTCACACACACTGACTTTGTGAGCATGTACACTGCCTACATAGACAGCATCATATACATCTAATATATGCAACTAATTATGCAGCCTTCTAAGATGCCTCATTTTGGGCAGATTTTTGACAGAATTGCTTGTGTTTTTCTAGGAGAAACTCTTAAAGTGTTGCAATGAGCACAGTGCAGTGAAAACATCCATCTACAATGGGAAAAAAGTGTTGTTTAAAGTATTTAAAATGTATATTTCTTTCGTTGGGCATGGGTAATTGTTTTACCTGTTATGTACACTACCATTCACCAGTTTGAAGTTAGTAAGATTTTTTTTCTAAAGAAATGAATACTTTTATTCAGCAAGGATGCATTAAATTGATCAAAAGTGACAATAAAGATAATTATAATCAAAGACTAAAAACTATAGATATAGAAAGACTGTTCACTCGTTACTTATGAATGGGAGAAACTGCAACACGCAATATGGCGGAAAGCGTTCCACCTTCTAAGCAAAAGAGCCAATCGCTGATCGTAAAAGTAATTGCGTCACGGAAGCTGCCGTTAGAAATTGGGACTGCGCATGCGCGTTGTCGCGTCTAGCCTGAAAATAAGCCTTTTTAAACACAGTTTGAGCATAAGAAACCACATTTATGAGACAATTCATGTCAGATTTTGTTGCTGTTTTGTATTATGTAATTTAATTTTGAGTTCGTCAAGCAGTTTTTGAGAAGTCAGGATTCCTTCATTCAAGTAGATAGGATTTGGGTTTTGATGCCCGAAATAGCCCAATATGGCCGCCGAGTAAACACTTTCCTTGAAAGGGACTTTGTTATAATGTTACAAAAAATTTCAATTTCAAATAAATGCCGTTTTACATTTGCTATTCATCAAAGAATCCTGATAAAATTGTATTATGGTTTTTACAAAAAAAAAAAAAAGATAAAAGATAATATTAATTAAATGTTTCTTGAGCACCAAATCATCATATTAGAATGATTTCTGAAGGATCATGTGACACTGCAGACTGAAGATCTTTTTGCTTAAACTCAGCCTTGCTATTTATTTTTATGCGATCACATTGCTAGCTTATCAATATGATAACTCCTTTGAATTAACTGTAAGTTGAGTCTTTTGATGTTCCCTGTGTAGGCAGTAGACAGCAAGGCAGCTCACTTGATTTTGGAACACAACCACTCACGCACCTCATAAACTGCTCTGTTTACCAGTATTAGGCATGATAAAGAATATGCTCATGAAGAGAAATATCAGTACATTTACACAGTATTCAGCTTGAACACTCAGTGAGCCTCTTGTTTTCTGCCAGCATGTGTTGTTGAATGTGTCCTGTCTGAGACAGAGGGCAGCTAAACTACAGTAGATCTTCACCATATCTGTGCACATGTGAGCATGTGTATCTTTGAGATGGTTTGTGGTAAAGGTAGCAGTCTCGTAAACCTTATTATCCAGTTCGGCTGAATCAGCCAACGGTCACTCTCAGTGTTGGGCTCGAGTGTTTCAGACTTTGCATTGCTCTTCCTGCCTCTGCCTGGATCAAATCACACACACTTAGACGTATAGTATGCACTCACACATGCACACTTGAGTTAACTTTACACTGCTGGTGATGCCTGTTATGAAAAGGTGCAGGTGGGCCTCCGTGTAGGATGATGGTTGAGCATGAAAGTCAGCTGAAACCACCAGCTTTGAACTTTTCTACTGCCAACTAACACTTCCAGCTGTTTAGATGCAGGTGAACTGGTTTAAACGAGATTTCAGATGATGTCACTTATAACCTTGAAGTCACACAAGTCTTACAAATGTATCAGGGGTCCGACTCTCTCACACACACAAACACACTCCTCTTCAGCCTGGTGATGAAGCAGATGGTGGTTATGTTCTTTTACTGCTGTTTTTTTTTTTTTTCCTTTATTTTTTGTTTTGTTTTTTACTCTTCTCTCACAAAAAAACATGTTTTATTTTCAGGGAATTATGCATGAAATTTACCTTAATTTAATTAATTTATGTCCGCTGAGTTATTTATTTTGAATTCTTTTGGTCAACAGAAAAATAAAAAAGCATTTGAAAAAAATCAGTTGTGATAAATTTGATCTGGTCTTTATCTGTATTTCTGTCAGATTGTGTCACGTAATCACCTACAGTCACAAATTTGAATATCATATTTTTGCTATCTGTAAGGTATCACAATAAAACCAGACTAACATTTATTCAGTTGAGAGTTGGCTTAATAATAAATGTAGATATTAACCGAATGCTTTAGCTGTGTTCATAAGTATTTTTAAAAAAATGTCAGGTGAGGGTTTTAATATTATTCATTTTTATTGATATTGAAACACATTTCTTAATTAGAACATTTGTTTGCCAAAACAGTGATGTGACATCTTTGAACATTAATGTTTACATTTTTGCTGTTTCATAAAATATTTTGAAATAGGCTGTTTAATGGCATAACCTACAGTACTGTGCAAAAGTCTCAGACACGTCTGTATTTTCACCCCCCGAAAAAGGTTGTAAACCAGTTATTTATATCTTTTGCTGTAGTGTGTCAATAGGAAATATCCGTTCACATTTCCAAACATTCATTTTGCCATTAATTGTAATAATCCAGTGCGTTTTTTTCAATGCACAAGGAGTCTGATAACAGCCGGTGCTCCACACAGTGATCTGATCTCACCATCATCAAATCCGTCTGTGATACATGAAGAAACAGATGAAACTGAGACAAACTAAATCCAGGAGAACTGTGGCCGTGTCTCTAAGATGCTTGAAGAAACCGGCATGCAAAGCTGTGAAGAGTTTTAGGCATTTGTGTAAAAATGCTGTAAAGTGAGGATGTTTTTAAAAAATACTGTTATAAATAGATTTTATTGATCAATTAACTTATATTAACTAAACCAAAAAAATATTTTGTGTGACCAACCTTTGCATTTAAAACAGCTCTTGTCCAGGTACACTTGGGCATCATTTTTCAGGTAGCTTTGGAGGCAGGTTTCTTAAAATCTCTTGGAGACACGGCCACAGTTCTTCTGGATTTGGTTTGTCTCAGTTTCATCTTGTTTCTTCATGTAATCACAGACGGATTCGATGATGGTGAGATCAGATCTCCATGTGGAGCACCAGCTCTTGTCAGTCTTACTGTGTATTCAAAAATCTCACTGGATTATTACAATCAATGGCAAAATGAATGTTTGGAAATGTGAACGGATATATCCTATTGACACACTACAGCAAAAGATATAAATAACTGGCTTAAAACCTTTTTTGGGGGGTTGAAAATACTGACGTGCCTAAGACTTTTGCACAGTACTGTTCCCCATAAAGTGTGACAAGATGTCCGCGATTGGGGCATTTTGTCACAAAAGGTCAATGTGACCTAAACCTATGAGCTATATCATTTTTTCCAAGGCAACAACAGTTTAAATGCTTTACACACGTCTATGTGTAACATATTCACTGATGTAAACGTGTTACAACTAATCCCATTCTCGCCCTGTAAGCTGTTCTCTTTGTCCCCTTCGAATAATATGCGCTAACTGTGGTCATTTTGACTATATTTGCAGTGTTGAATCGAAATGTATTGATTTTTCTGCTTAACTCTACCTTTTTCTGGTGTAGTGCGCTCGCGCGCTGTCCAACCCCGTGGTGCTGAAATGATTCTCCCGCATTTGCTGTGATAGAGATTTAGTGGGCGGGGCCTATAAAGAGGCGAGATGTGATTGATGCGCCATTTCGCCAATCAAAACGCAGGAATCGGGGATTCGTTAACACGTTAAACCACTGGAATCATGTGCTGGGAAGGGGGCGAGTGCTGGATCAGGAGCGGCTGAGGGGTGCGGGACAATGTTGTAGCCTGTTAAAGCAAAAAGTGCCTTATGTTTGGGACCGAAAGATCATTTAATGAGCCCGAGCGGTCCCGAATGAAGCGGGCGGCAGGTCTGGAGCTCGTTGAGGCGAGAAGCTGCTCGGATTAATAGCTACTTATGCTGCGGCTTTGCGCCTGGTCTTGAGCTCTGCGGCAGGTGATGAGCTGAACCGGGCCGGGTCGCCCTTATGGATCGGCAGAATGGATGCTTTCAGTTTCCCTTTTAACAGTAGCGGCCCGGACTGCAAAAACGGTGATGAAGCTGCAGAGCGCCGGCCGGGGGCTCGTCTCCTCGGATTTGGTCCTGCGGCGGCGGCATCCCCGTCCGGAGCCGGATACTGGACCGCCGTGTTCGATTACGAAGCTACCGCCGAGGATGAGCTCAGCCTGCGGAAGGGGGATCGGGTAGAGGTGTTGTCCAAGGACTCGCTGGTGTCCGGGGATGAGGGGTGGTGGACAGGTATGATCGAGGACCGGGTTGGTATTTTCCCAAGTAACTACGTGAGCAGTAACGGTATCTCGGAGAAGATCCGGGACACGCCGGAAGACTACGGTGATTATTCGGTGCCTCAGTTACACTGTGAGTAAACAAATGTATCTACACAAAACATCTACACATCCACCTTCACTATAGCAGATAACATGTCTTATGTTTTGTGTTTAGGCCCTAGTTGTTTTCTCACACACTGATCAATACACATGATGCTGTACATATTAAGGAAAAAAAAAAAACTTAAACCAGTCTAAGATGGTTTACTGGTTTTCCATTATAGCCAAACTGAAGCTCAGCTGGTTTACTGGTCTGCTACTGGTCTGCTGGTCTTCCAATCTGGCTAACTGAGAAGTCCCCAAAAACCCTCCAAATCCAGCCAACTGACCAGGCTGGAGACTAACTAAGACCAGCAAACAAGCTTAGACATGGTAGCAGGTTTCAACTTGTTCCCTTTAGCTGGTTGTCCAGCTACCATTTTCAAAAAAAACATCTGCTTGCTAGTCAATGATGGTCTACCAGCAAGAACCCAGTTTGGACCAGCCAACAGCTGTCATTTTCCAAAAGACAACTACAATCTTTAAGGAATAGTTAATCTAAAAATGAAAATTCTGTCATCGTTTACTCACCCTCATTTACTCCAAATCTAAATGACCATTTTTTTCTTCTGTGGAAGACAAAAGAAGATCATTTGAAAGACAGTGGGGTCCAAACCACATTGTGTGGCCAAAAAAAATAAATTTTTCAAAAAATTTCTCATTTTAGGTGAACTTTCCCTTAATGTGGATTTTCCAGCAGGCTCCTCACAGAGCCTTAAACATGTTAAGATTTGCACCCATTCAGGCACAATTGATTCTTGAGTTTTAAGTAGACCAGTCAAGTTCTTCAACACCAGACTCAAAATTGTATTGGCGGCAAGGGATTGTCCTCATACCTTAAAGTGTTAGTTCACCCAAAAATGAAATTTTTGTCATTAATTACTCACCCTCGTGTTGTGCCAAACCTGTAAGACATTCGTTCATCTTCAGAACACAAATTAAGATATTTTTGATGGAACCAAAAGCTATCTGACATATATGTGGATATGGGTTTTTTCATTATTTTTATGTGAATTCAGTGTTGTTGTGTTTGAGCTTATGATGAGGAAGTGTACATATCTTCTATGTTTTGTATCTCTCATGCTTGCTGTTATGGCGTGTGTGTGTCCTTGTGTTGTCAGTCGCATGTTATGTGTTGCTGGTGGTCGTCTGCTTTTCCTGAATGGCTGCTGCCCTACTTTTTATCATGTGGTTCCTGCCAACTGCAATATTAATAAGAGACACAGTGGCCCAGACACACCGTCATCATGACGGCCAGGAGAGGAGGAGACGGTCTCACGCACATCTTTGTTTTACTGCTTTCCATTTTCTTCCACGTCAGCCTTCATTTTTAAAGCATGATTCCCACTGTCTGAATCTGCTATCTGCAAATTAATGCTGATCTTTCTCTGCCTCAATCTGTCACACATTTGAGCTTTTACTCATATGAATGGCACATGAATCACAAGTTCCTGTTTGCTTTCCTGTACAGCCTCTTTCTCTTAAATATCCTATTTGACCTGATGTATTTACTTGAAGTACCCCCAGAGATTTTAAGTTAGTAAGTGAGGCGATAATAAAATTAAGTTAGCAATAATGATAATAATGATAATATTAAGTTCACGGTTCTCTGATGTCGGTTAATGGTCACATGACATGCGGGTATACAAAATATTTTAAAAATTTTTTTAGTATGTGTTTTTTATTTTAAAGTTATTTATTTTAATTAAATAATAATTGTAATAATTCTTTATCAATTTTATTTTTTTGATTTAATTACTTTTCAAAAGCCCCTGCAGTTTCATCAGGAACCCCAGTCTGGAAAACCCTAGCGTAATGTAATATGTTGGAATATATTTTCTTTCTGGACTGAGATTTTTATATCAATATGGGATTTTATATTAGTTATCCTATTCAAATCAATGTGATAAATGAGTTAGGTCAAAAGTAATCTAAAAGTAATCAAAAAGTAGTAAGATTATATTACCTTAAATGTGTAATGTAATGGATCACTAACTACAATTTTTGGAATCAGTAATCAACTACAATTTGTAAGTTATCTACCCTGAACTGTATATATTCTCTTTTTCTCCTCAGTGCTCCAGATAGATTTCAATGAACTGGCCCTGGAGGAAATGATCGGTGTCGGAGGTTTTGGAAAAGTGTACCGTGCCATTTGGAAAGGGAATGAGGTGGCGGTGAAAGCCGCTCGACGGGACCCCGATGAGGACGTGTCACAGACGTTGGAGAGCGTCCGTCAGGAGGCCAAGCTCTTTGCCATGCTGACACACCCCAACATCATGGGCCTTCTGGGAGTGTGCCTGCAGGAGCCCAACCTCTGCCTGGTCATGGAGTACGCCCGTGGTGGGCCGCTCAACCGGGCCCTGGCTGGGAAACGCATCCCTCCGCATACGCTGGTGGATTGGGCGGTACAGATCGCACGTGCCATGCTCTACCTGCACTGCCAGGCCATCGTACCCGTCATCCACAGAGACCTGAAGTCCAGCAACAGTAAGAAATCATTCACCATTATTAGACCTAAGATATCAAACATTTTGATGCCAAGGACCCCAAAATACACTGCCTGGGCAAAAAAAAAAGTCACTACCTCAGTTTAACTAAGCAAATAGGTAAAAGTGGAAAATGACTTCAGTGATTAATGTTTCAGCCCGCAACAAGTTATTTAACCCTAACTGATGCAGTGAGTAGCTTCTCATTTCTTAAACAACCATGTCGGAAGACATATCCTGTGGTCATGGAAAAGATTACTCAGTTTCAGAAGGGTCATATTATTGGCCTGCATCTAGTCTCGCATAGTCAGACTTTCAGACTGACAGCAGAAGGTCTGGACTCCATAGCAGCTTTCATTGACCAAGGACCGTCCAAAGGCCGCCTGACTGACATTTAACACAACCAATCACTGTTCGTTTTGTTTTGTGTCATGTTTAGGGGCGTGAAAATGTAATGTCGATGTCTCCACAGCAGTGGTTCCCAAACGTTTTAGCTTGGAGTACCCCCTGAAGGGATTGCCACCCTTTTGCGTACCCCCTCTCTTCCACTTCGACTGCAGTCACACCTTTTTTAAAACACAATTGATTTTCCAGTGCATTTTTTTACCTTTATGAATAACTTTATGAAATAAATAATGTTTTAAATAAAAAAATGTTCAATAAAGAAATATGCAATGATGGTAAAACTAAGTAAAACTTTTAAATATTAAACTAAAACCGCCAGTAGGTGGCAGCAAGTCACTGTTTTTATGAGTGAATCATCGAGTCATTCATTCAGTAACGAAGCAAGTGGCTGTGAATGAATCATTGAATCACTGACTCTCACAATTCGTTCAAAGCCGCAGAATTGTTCGCAAAACAGACGTGTGTTGTAGTTCTGCTGTTTTCGTTAGAACTATTTTTTTATTGCAAAATAGAGTAAATACTGACAGTACTGTGTTTAAAATGTACGTTTTGTTTTTTGACCTGTTGTATAATAATGTCACGTTTGCAGTCATGTGGATATTTGGGAACAATTGCATTCTTACTCGTTATCATCATTAAATGCAAGAACTCACACAAGGTATGTTTTTGTATCGGAGAAAGTTTTAGTCTTAAATCGAAATTAATCCACTATCTGTGTCTGTATTTGTTCTGCATGCGAGTAAGTGCTAAATCCCCACTTTTATAAAGGTGCATTGTTGAGAACGACAGTAATTTATCGCGATTTAAAGCAGAAGATTCTGCACGAAATCTATCATATGCATGCTGCTTCTGTGGATACAGTCATTTTTGACTGCAAATGATGAGGTAATTTGATTAAACGTACTGGATTTATGACATTTTGGCAGTTAGAAATACATGCTCGATTTTAATATTTTAAGTTAGAATTAAATGAACTACTCAGCATTCGCGTACCCCCTTTTGTCACCTCACGTACCCCAGTTTGGGAACCACTGTTCTACAGTAACAGACTGGTGTGTAAAAATCTTGGACGAGTCTATACAGCAAACTTGACATACTTCACATACTTTTGAAAAAATACTTTTGATAAGCGCTCATTGTCACAGTTGTAAACACAAAGGCTTGCTTCTTCCATAAGGGGGTTTGGCATCACGGCATCTTTTTTTCCAGGCGGATCTTTAAAGAATGCATTAAAAAACGTCTCCCGGAAATCCTGTAGAATTAGATGACGTCTTTGAAGCTCCTGAAGTGTTTCCAACTTTGTGTGCCATTTGCATCAGACGTTCAGCCAACGACCTGTGGGCGTGATGTCTGAGACTAAAACTAACCTGCATCAAGCAATGAAAACTACTAATAATGCATTAAAACTGTCCAACACATTATTATAGGAAGGATAGTGGTGAACCATCATCTTTAAGGAAGAAATGTGGTGGAAGAATGTTTAATAGTGAAAGTAAGAGCATTTCCAAACTCACAATGTGTGATGAGAACTCAAGGGATTGGGACTATCTGTCTAAATCTGTGTAGTCTTAAGAAAACCTCTTATCAGTAAGGCTAATTAGAAAATAGGCTTCAATTTGCTAGTGAGCATAAAGATTGACCCTTTTCACTTTTTCTGGTTTGTCAGAACAGAAGTGGGAGTCATCATAGTTGAGTAAACTTTTAATTTGCTCCAATAGCAAAAGAAATCCACAATAGTGTTTACACAACTTTCAAAAAGAGGGAAAAAAATGGAGAGAGATTGAAAACGGCAGTCAGAAGAGAGAAAGATATCAATTTTACTGTCACTCCCCTAGCCGCCCTCACAGCAGCGTTAGCAACTAGTTTTTTGTAATTTGATGCAAAGGTAATTTAATACAAAGTGTAGTGTTATAAATGTATATATACTTTTTTTTTTTTTTTTATGAAAATGTAAAAAAATTTGCAGGATTTACGATGCTGATGACCATTAAAACGTGTCATTACAGTCTGTGAAAATCACATTGGACTCTGGAGCAACGGAGAAAGGTCATGTAGTCTGATGAGTCCAGATTTACCCTGTTCCAGAGTGATGGGTGCATCAGGGTAAGAAGAGAGGCAGAAGTGATACACCCATCATGTCTGCCTAGTGCCTCCCGTACCAGCCTGTGGAGGCCAGTGTTATGATCTGGGGTTGTTTCAGTCGTTCAGATCTAGGTTCAGCAAAATTATGTGCCCAAAAAATGAGGTCAGCTGACTACCTGAATATACTGAATGACTAGGTTTTTCCATCAATTAATTTTTTTCTTCCCTGATGGCACAGGCATATTCCAAGATGACAATGTCAGGATTCTTCAGGCTCAAATTGTGAAAGATTTTCAGGGAGCATGAATTTTCAGACATGAATTGGCCACCACACAGTCCAGACCTTAACCCCATTGAAAATCATTGGGATGTGCTGGAGAAGACTTTACGCAGCGGTCCGACTCTCCCATCATCAATACAAGATCTTGGCGAGAAATTAATGTGACTCTGTATGGATAAGCTTCTCAAAATGATGCCATGGTGAATGCGTGCCATAATCAAAGCAAAGTGCAGTCCAAAGAAATATTAGAATGTGTGACTTTTTTTCTTTTTCTTTTTTTTTTTTTGGGCCAGGAAGTATCCCTAGGGACCTAAAACGTCTAGAATGATCCATTTATATTATGTCAGGAAAAAATAATTAATTATTAAAAATAAAGTATTAAATTATAAAGACAACATTATGTTGTGTTTCCAAAATTAAATAATTGACTGTTATATTTTAATGTATTAAAATTATTAATACATTATTAGTTTTTTTTTTCTTAATCTAGCGTTAGCGTATCTTTTTCTGCTCGCCATTAGAGTAATGTTATATGCATGAAGTTTTGAATAAAGGGCCTTTCACACTATAAAGATAACTATAACGATAACTATATTAGTGTTCCCACCAAAGAACGACAATGTTCTGTTTATCATAAGCACGCACTACAGTTGTCATCTACTACTTTAAAAGCTCAAGCTCTTTAAAATCTGATTGGTTGTCAATGATTTTATCATTCTGAAAGTGATTCCAACAATATTGTTCCTCTGTGTCCTTGTCATTATAGTTGTGCAAGACTTCCCT
Organism: Megalobrama amblycephala; assembly: GCF_018812025.1. Classification (NCBI taxonomy): domain Eukaryota; kingdom Metazoa; phylum Chordata; class Actinopteri; order Cypriniformes; family Xenocyprididae; genus Megalobrama; species Megalobrama amblycephala. The sequence continues at coordinate 28,644,154 of NC_063053.1, read as the reverse complement.
ATTCTCACAGAATTAGAACAATTATTATAGGTGCCCAAGAACATGTTTTCAAAAGATGTAATATAAGTCTAAGGTGTCCCCTGAATGTGTCTGTGAAGTTTCAGCTCAAAATACCCCATAGATTTTTTTTAATAAATTTTTTTAACTGCCTATTTTGGGGCATCATTATAAACGCGCCGATTTATACAGCGCAGCCCCTTTAAATCTCGTGCTCTCCGCCCACAGAGCTCGTGCTTGCCTTAAACAGCTATAAACAAAGTTCACACAGCTAATATAACCCTCAAAATGGATCTTTACAAAGTGTTCATCATGCAGCATGTCTAATCGCGTAAGTATGGTATTTATTTGGATGTTTACATTTGATTCTGAATGAGTTTGATAGTGCTCTGTGGCTAACGGCTAATGCTACACTGTGGGAGAGATTTATAAAGAATGAAGTTGTGTTTATGAATTATACAGACTGCAAGTGTTTAAAAATGAAAATAGCGACGGCTCTTGTCTCCGTGAATACAGTAATAAACGATGGTAACTTTAACCACATTTAACAGTACATTAGCAACATGCTAACGAAACATTTAGAAAGACAATTTACAAATATCACTAAAAATATCATGATATCATGGATCATGTCAGTTATTATTGCTCCATCTGCCATTTTTCGCTATTGTCCTTGCTTGCTTACCTAGTCTGATGATTCAGCTGTGCACATCCAGACATTTATACTGGCTGCCCTTGTCTGCCTTTCATAATGTTGGGAACATGGGCTGGCATATGCAAATATTGGGGGCGTAGACCCCGACTGTTACGTAACAGTCGGTGTTATGTTGAGATTCGCCTGTTCTTCGGAGGTCTTTTAAACAAATGAGATTTATATAAGTAGGAGGAAACAATGGAGTTTGAGACTCACTGTATGTCATTTCCATGTACTGAACTCTTGTTATTCAACTATTCCGTGGTAAATTCAATTTTTGAATCTAGGGCACCTTTAACTTTATAGTTATCATTATCATTATAGTCATCATCCTTGGTGTGAAAGGCCCTTAACTCTTGGTTTTTATTTCATACTGTTTAATACGGCTGTCAGTAGAATAAAACATGATTTCTTACCAGTGTTTAGAAAGCAGAAAGAAACTGTAATTGTATCATATTTGTTAAATATGTTTAAAAATATCATGCTGAACATATTTAATTTATATTTGATATTAAAATTACAACTTCTACTCAAATTCTCCATGGACCCCTCAGCACCCCCTTTTGGCCTCCAGTTGTAAAATCCCTGCCTGATGCTACAATCATAGGCTGCTTTTCTTCTACAGGCATGTAGTTTTTCTTGTATTCAACTGTCAATGGTTTGTCTGGGACTCTTCATGTTGGTGCGTGTTTTTATAGTTGGAGGGCCTGACTCATGTATTGGCTCTCTGGGTGTGTAAGTTGGTCATAATCCTGTGTTTGGCAGTTGACTTGTCTGATTGGATCCTCTAAACCCAAAGCTTATTACAGAGGATTTGCACTCACCTTCACTCCCTGCTACTTGATTGGCTACTCAAAACATGTCCTGGGCTCTCATAGGCCACCCGGATATAATTAGCATAGGACCTTGCAGACAATTGGACACTGTAGTTCAAAGATAAGTCTCGTGGCTTTTCATTGGTTGTGTTGTAGAAAAACAAAGTCAGCTAATTTTAACAACACCAACTTACAGATAAACACACACACACACACACAATATTACAGCCAAGCTGTGTTCTACATCAAGAAGCATTTGAAACTCTAAATTTAATATTGAACTGCTACAAATTGCAACCATCCAACCATCAATGAATATTCATGATCTTTTCCATTAATGTAATACTGTGTGTTCCACTGTTGTTTAGAGCTTGTGAAGTAATGTTAGTGAAGGCATTGTCCAATTCAGCACTACTATGGTGGACAGCTCCTATACAAAGCTGCCTGTCAATCAGGCTTCTTTTTTTTTTTTGCTGTAGTCATAGTAGAGCTGCACGATTAATCGTTAAAAGATCGTGATCTCGATTCAAACACCCATGCAATCTTATTCCTTATGTCTCTTAAACCTTTGGCAAAATCAGCCTATCATGTTTAGGTATGAAACAGCTTCACAAACAGTCTTTTTAAACTCACGGTATCATTATTTCTGTCCTACAGTAATTCAAATTATCACAGAAGTACTGGGATAAAAGTATATAGCTCAGATATAAACACTGATGTCTACAGCAGTGATCAAAATAGAGCAAATCCCCTTTTGAAAGTAACATGGCGCTTCAAATAACGATTGTATTGATTACATTGTTACACCACTAGGTGGCAGTAAGTGACTGAAAATGTAATTGTCATTGAATCATTCATTCATGATTCGTTCAAAAATGCTTTATCATTCAGTAATGAAACAAGTGAGGTATTACTGTGTGTTCACACCGCCTGCGGCGAGAGCGTCAAAGTGACGCTAGTCATTCATTTTCAATGAGAGCCGGCGGCGAGCTCCGGCGAGAGCGGCGCGGCGCGTCTTGGACGGTGACTGTGTGTTCACACCGCCGGCGGCGAGAGCGTCAAAGTGACGCTAGTCATTCATTTTCAATGAGAGCCGGCGGCGAGCTCCGGCGAGAGCGGCGCGTCTTGGACGGTGAGAGCGTCGAGGAGAGTTGAAATCAGGTTAACTTTATGGTAATGAGCTATGACGCGGTTCGGCGGCAACCAATTGGAATGTAGAGGTCCTCGCTTGAGAGGCTTCCGATTGGTTGACACGACTTGTCATTTACTTTGACCCTCCCGTCGGCGGCGGTTTGAACGAACAGTACTATGGAAGGCCAAAAGGGCCAAAACGTGTGAAACCGACGTCTTAACACGTAATTACGTGTTAACGCGCAAATCACTTGTTAACGCGTAATTACGTGTTAACGCGCAAATGACGTGTTAACGCGTAATTACGTGTTAACACGTCATTTGCGAAATAAAAAACGTGGGACTTTACCACCACCTGGTGGTGTGGTGTACTTGCACAAGCAGATTAGGATTGCAAATGGCAGGATTTTGTCTAAAATAAATCTTTAAAAATGAACAGTGAGCATAAATAGGCTACAACTATGGCTACACATAATAATTATAGCATACATTTTTTATTTGTATTTATTTTAATCCTAACACATGTCTTCAAATGAATGAATGTTGTTGCTCTCAAAACAATTAACACAGCACAGTAAACACTCTTATGTTGATGAAATTTCATTATTCACTGCACTGCAGTTTATTCTAGTAATACGTTTATTAAAAACTAAATTATATCATCATAACTACAGGTGTGTTCACTATTGATTTTATAACATATTCATCTATAGACATACACTAATGAAAGTACATGCTTATTATTGTTTTTTAATGAGTGGTTTTGTTATAATCTTTTCCCACTTCCCCCAAAAATTACATAGCCTACACAAACATCCAGCAAATGTTGTACAGTACTGCAATCACTAATGTTTACTCACGAATTTAAATCTGCCTAGAGAATTTCATCTACATCATAGAACATTCTTATGCATTATGGAGGGAAAAATCATTACAGTACAGTAATCAGTACAGCGTTGTTGGCAGGGCGGCCAAGGCGACTGTTGACGCTCTCGCCGGCGGCGGTGTGAACGCACGGTGAGAGCGTCGAGGAGAGTTGAAATCAGGTTAACTTTATGGTAATGAGCTATGACGCGGTTCGGCGGCAACCATTTGGAATGTAGAGGTCCTCGCTTGAGAGACTTCTGATTGGTTGACGCGACTTGTCATTTACTTTGACCCTCCCGTCGGCGGCGGTTTGAACGAACAGTACAGCGTTGTTGGCAGGGCGGCCAAGGCGATTGTTGACGCTCTCGAAGCAAGTGGTGTGAAGGCTTATTCGAGATGCATCGGCGCTGCACAGACCAATTGGCTTATGACATCAAAGTATCGCGAGAACGATACTTCACGCCACTTTGATGTCTCGAACAAGCCTAATACCTCACTTGTTTCATTACTGGATGAATCAGAGTTTTTGAACAAATCTTTTGAATGAATGATTCAATGACTCACTCATATATTGGCTTGTTTGAAATGCATCTGCGCTGCACATACTGATCGGCTTATGACGTCAAAGTACCGTGAGAGCAATTCATGTTCTCTAGTCGCTCTCGCGGCACTTTGATGTCATACGCCAATCGGCCTGTGCAGCGCAGATGCATTTCGAACAAGCTTATATATGAGTGAGTCATTGAATCATTTATTCAAGAGATTTGTTCAAAAACGCTGATTTATCCAGTAGTGAAACAAGTCATATCTTTATGAGTGAGTCATTGAATCATTCAATCAAACCTATTTTTTTATATGTTCATTCTAGGTAATTAAACATTTAATACACTGCAGCAAATAATATTTTGTCAGAACCTCTGGTAAATTACACGTTATTTTTTAGTTGTCTTACAAAAACAAACAAACAAAAAAACAAAAAAAAAACAAACTGTGATTATCAATTTATCCAGGTTTGTGCAGCTTTAAGTCATAGTAACTAACCGCAGCATCTGCCCCTTTGTTTCATGTACTCAATCATCACTTTCTACTTTTTAACTCTACCCTACAGTTCTGATTCTGGAACGTGTTGAGAACGATGATCTGAGCAACAAGACTCTGAAGGTGACAGATTTCGGTTTGGCACGAGAGTGGCATCGGACCACAAAGATGAGCGCGGCGGGGACGTACGCTTGGATGGCCCCTGAGGTCATCCGCTCTTCGACCTTCTCCAAGGGCAGTGATGTTTGGAGGTGGGCACCAGGAAATGTGTGTGAGTGTTTCTGACCTAGCTGCACCAAAAGGCAAGTCAGTCTATGTAGCTGTCATGTAGGCAAGTCTTTACATTCTCATATTGTCCGTGTTTCCTTTTTAAAAATAATGTGAAAAAAAATCTCTAGAAATATGGTATATTTCTCTCTAGAATATTAGAACACTCAGGACTTCTTCAAAAAGATAAAATAAATGAATAAGGTTTAGATTGATCTGTTGTTGTAATCTGCTTAATTTAAGAATAATAGAAGTCGTTAACTTAAACTATTAAAAATCTCAATTGTAATAATGCTGAAATAAAACAAAAGTTAGAAATGAACTAGATATATATTATTATTATTATTATGTAATAATGTATACATAATGGGAGCAAATCAGACACTTATAGCACAAATTGTACAATATTTCAGTTTTGTTGGCCAAACTATAGGTCACAGATGGCAGTATCCAATGAAGGTTTTTGTTACCATGGTAACAAACAAATGGTGTCATTAGCCCAGTTTCTACGGCTGGTCTGTGTGATGTTTGGTGCTGTTCAGTGCTTAGCTATCAATGTCTGAATTTCGCTTCCCACCACAATTCCTGATTACAGAGTACAGAAGGGGAGGGATGAATAGTAAAGAGATAAAAATAGAAAACATTCAGTGCTATGGATCTTTGGATGCTTTGTTCTCTATCCACATTAACAAGGTGTTTGTTTGTGTGTATTTCTTTGAGTCACAGAAATCTACTGTAATATTTATCATTCATTTGTAGTAATCTTTTAGGTTTTTATACTTACCAAGCTGTCTTTTCTGTCAGTGTTGTCAACATTTTTTGCCCAGATGGCCACTGAAGCACATATTTTACATCTGAAAGAATATGACACTGCAAAGGCACACTTTGAAATGTTAATAGAGGGGTATTTTTGTTTACTATGGAACATAATACCTGTCATTCATTTTATAGTGTTACTGTATAGGATTCTGCTAGTCTTTGCACAAATAATGATGGTGACAGCTTGTTGTCAGTAGTCTTGTTTAACTCTCTGTCGGTCTGTCTCTTTCTCACAGTTATGGAGTTTTGTTGTGGGAGCTGCTGACAGGAGAGGTGCCGTTTCGTGGCATTGATGGTCTGGCGGTAGCTTACGGTGTGGCCATGAATAAACTGTCCCTGCCGATCCCCTCCACCTGTCCTGAGCCATTTGCTCGGCTGATGGAAGGCAAGAAAATCTCATATACTGCAGTGACTGTAACTTATTAAATTAAGCACTGTTCCCCAGCATATATGAAACTTCTGTCATCATTTACTTTCCTTCCACAAATGACACATCATAACATAACAAGTATCATAACAGTATGCTGTAAAAAACTGGCAGCTGTGGTTGCCAGAAATTCTAATGTTTTCTGGAAAAATAACTTATGTTATGTGATATAATGTTAACATACCCATCTACTGGAACTACCACCTTACCTTAAAATCTACTGATAACCACTATAATAATGTAGGTGGTAAAATAGAAAGCAACATGATAAATCTCCAATACATCTCAACATCTCCAAGAAAGTCATACAGTAAATGATGACAGAATTTTCAATTTCAGTTCAATTCGATGAACTGTTTTTTAATTGAATGAGTTTGAATTGGATATATAGAAATTGAAATAGATTCACTAACCAAAAGGCTCATTGTCCCAGCCTGAGTGATCTGTGACAGCTGACAGTCTGTGTGTGGTGTGTGTTTCTCTCACCTGCTCTAGACTGTTGGAATGTGGACCCTCATGCTCGACCCCCCTTCACCAGTATTCTAGACCAGCTGACAGCTATCGAGGAGTCGGGCTTCTTTGAAATGCCAGCAGAATCCTTTCAATCCCTTCAGGATGACTGGAAGCTGGAGGTTCAGGAGATGTTCGACCAGCTCAGAGCCAAAGAGAAGGTTTGCATGCTTTCAAAATGGTCAAAAACACATTTACTTATCTGTATAAATACCAACATGTAGACTTTTTTCAGCATCATTACAGAAATCATTCTAATATACTGATTTAGTGCTTAAGTATATTATGAAGTTCAAAAGAAAAGCATTTATTTGGCATAGAAATCTTTTGTAACATTATAAATGTGTTACACTTCTGATCAATACGGAAGAGGATTAGGGCCAAGCAATAATAAAAAAATAAAACCATCTCGAGATTAAAGTTGTTAAATTTTGAGAAAAAAGTCGAGATAAAATGTTGAGAATAAACTCGTTAAATTACGAGAAAAAACTCATTAAATTTCGCAAAAAAAGTCGAGATAAAATGTTGAGAATAAATTACGAATTTGTTCTCATAATTTAACAACTTTTTTCTCGTAATTTAATGACTTTATTCTCAACATTTTATCTCGACTTTTTTCTCGAAATTTAACGACATTTTTCTCATAATTTAACGAATTTGTTCTCGTAATTTAACAACTTTTTTCTCATAATTTAATGACTTTATTCTCAACATTTTATCTCGACTTTTTTCTCGAAATTTAATGAGTTTTTTCTCGTAATTTAACGAGTTTATTCTCAACATTTTATCTCGACTTTTTTCTTGAAATTTAACGAGTTTTTTCTCGTAATTTAATGAGTTTATTCTCAACATTTTATCTCGACTTTTTTTTTTGAAATTTAACAAGTTTTTTATCGTAATTTAACGAGTTTAATCTCAACATTTTATCTCGACTTTTTTCTTGAAATTTAACGAGTTTTTTCTCGTAATTTAATGAGTTTATTCTCAACATTTTATCTCGACTTTTTTCTTGAAATTTAACAAGTTTTTTCTCGTAATTTAATGAGTTTATTCTCAACATTTTATCTCGACTTTTTTCTCGAAATTTAACAACATTTTTCTCATAATTTAACGAATTTGTTCTCGTAATTTAACGAGTTTTTTTCTCGTAATTTAATGAGTTTATTCTCAACATTTTATCTCGACTTTTTTCTTGAAATTTAACAAGTTTTTTCTCGTAATTTAATGACTTTATTCTCAACATTTTATCTCGACTTTTTTCTCGAAATTTAACGACATTTTTCTCATAATTTAACAAATTTGTTCTCGTAATTTAGCAACTTTTTTCTCATAATTTAATGACTTTATTCTCAACATTTTATCTCGACTTTTTTCTCGAAATTTAATGAGTTTTTTCTCGTAATTTAATGAGTTTATTCTCAACATTTTATCTCGACTTTTTTTTTTAAATTTAACGAGTTTTTTCTCGCAATTTAATGACTTTATTCTCAACATTTTATCTCGACTTTTTTCTCGAAATTTAACGACATTTTTCTCATAATTTAACAAATTTGTTCTCGTAATTTAACAACTTTTTTCTCGTAATTTAATGACTTTATTCTCAACATTTTATTTCGACTTTTTTCTTGAAATTTAACAAGTTTTTTATCGTAATTTAACGAGTTTAATCTCGAGATGGTTTTATTTTTTTATTATTGCTTGGTCCTAATCCTCTTCCGTAGATCAATTTAATGCATCCTTACAGAATAAAAGTATTAATTTTCTTTAAAAAAAACTTTGAATGATATGTACATACAGTATATACATCCCGAATTACGAAAATGTTGGGATGTTTTTTAAATTTGAATAAAATAAAAATTAAAAGACTTTCAAATCACATGAGCTAATATTTTATTCACAAGCGAACATAGATAACATAACAAATGTTTACATGGAGAAATTTTACACTTTTATCCACTAAATGAGCTCATTTCAAATTTGATGCCTGCTACAGGTCTCAAATAAGTTGGCACGGGGGCAATAAATGGCTGAAAAAGCAAGAAAGTTTGAAAAGATTCAGCTTGGAGAACATCTAGCAACTAATTAAATTATTTGATATCAGGTCTGTAACATGATTAGCTATGAAAGGGATGTCTTAGAGAGGCAGAGTCTCTCAGAAGTCAAGATGGGCAGAGGCTCTCCAATCTATGAAAGAGTGCTTAAAAAGATTGTGGAATACTTGAAAAACAATGTTCCTCAACATCAAATTGCAAAGGCCTTGCAAATCTCATCATTTTCTTGTTGGAAATCATGGATGCCGTGTCCTCCAGGCTAAAGAGAAGGGAGACCTTCCAGCATGTCATCAGCATTCAGTTCAAAAGCCAGCATCTCTGATGATATGGGGGTGCATAAGTGCATACGGTATGGGCAGCTTGCATGTTTTGGAAGGCACTACGAATGCTGAAAGGTATATAAAGGTTTTAGAGCAACATGTGCTCCCCTCCAGACGACGTCTATTTCAGGGAAGGCCTTGTGTATTTCAGAAGGACAATGCAAAACCACATACTGCAGCTATTACAACAGCATGACCTCATCGTAGAAGAGTCTGGGTGCTGAATTGGCCTGTCTGCAGTCCTTTCACCTATAGAGAACATTTGGCCCATTACAAAAAATATGTCAAAGATGACCACAAACTCTTCAGCAGCTGGAAACCTATATCAGGCAAGAATGGGACCAAATTTCAACATCAAAACTCCAGAAACTCATAACCTCGATGCCCAGACGTCTTCAAACTGTTTCGAAAAGAAGAGGAGATGCTACACCATGGTAAACATGCCCCCGTCCCAACTATTTTGAGACCTGTAGCAGGCATCATTGACAATAAAATATTGGCTCAAGTGATTTGAAAGTCTTTTAGTTTTCATTTTATTCAAATTTAAAAAACGTCCCAACTAATATGTAGGAAGGGGGGACTCTCTCGCTTTGGTCTGTCAGTAAAAAAGACAAACCAATGGAAACAACAAAAAAACATTGTATCGACCCCAGTGTGCGTCGTCCCACTGAGAAAATGACCAGTATGCCAGATTACCAATCCAGCCCTGAATCCAGTCTCTGTTAAACTTACAGCTGTGATGGTGTCAAACTCCAGATGAATTGGTGTCTGTCAAGTATGGTGGTGTCAAGTGCAGCAGATGAATTTACCAGATTATACACACTACATAGACTAGAGTGATGAGTAAGTTGGATCTTTCTCATTGTTGCTGTAGGAGTTGAGATCCTGGGAGGAGGAACTGAGTCGTGCAGCTCTACAGCAGAAGTACCAGGAAGAGGCTTTGCGGCGGCGGGAGCAGGAACTGGCGGAAAGAGAAATTCACATCCTGGAGCGAGAGCTCAATGTCATCATTCACCAGCTGTACCAGGAGAAACCACGAGTGCAAAACCGTCATGGAAAGTTCCGGCGCAGCCGGCTTAAACTGCGTGACGGGAATCGCATCAGCCTGCCTTCTGGTTAGTATTTCAAAGTATTAAATGCATCCTTCAAATAGCACTCCTTATGTGCACACAAGATTCAACTCTCATTTGATTTCAATAGATTTGCATTGGGTAAAATAATACATTTTTAATTTAACTCTTTATTTTTTTTGCTGTTAAATAATATTTGTGTTTCAGATTTCCAGCATAAGATCACAGTCCAAGCGTCTCCTTCTTTGGACAGGAGGCGGAGTCTCCTGGGCAGTAACTCCACCCCTCCAAACAGCCCCCCTGTTTTGCCACGCCTCCGAGCGATCCAGTGTAAGTGTTTTTATGTATCTGATTGATTTTGTGTATATTATTGTGAATATTTGGATAGATATATGGTCAGTTTCCTAATTTAGAACATCCTTCATGCCGACAGTGACCCCTGGGGTCGGAAGTCAAGCCTGGGGTCGTAATGCTGCATTCCAGTACGATGAAGAGGAGGAGAGGAAGTCTTCACGCAAGAAAGGGAGAACGCAAAGAGAACACAGTGCTGATGAGAGGTGTGCGTGTATGTGTGTTTCTGTACAAAGCATAAATGTTAACCAAATATTTATACAGTCACAAACCTCTGTGTGCATGTGTTTATCACTCAGTTTGAGGACTCCTAAAGAGGGCAGTCGGCAGCGTTCCTGCAGCGCTCCAAACCTGCGCCGCTCCCCGAGACACAGTCCTGCTATACCTGGAGTGTGCAGCCTGGCTGAGACTGGTAACACTCACATTACACTTTGTTCGTCATCTTCACATCTTCTCTTTATCTTTTCATACACATAGCATAAGGGTTATTTCCAGAAACAGATGATATTAATAATGTTCAATCATTAAAGGTGCAATAGGTGATTCTCTACAGAAACATTTTTTGTTATACTGGTTGAAAGTCTCCGCATATCCTGAGCAATCACTGTTAAACAGTCTAAATGTATTTTTATAAATATAAATTATCTGTGGAAGGCATAAGACAATAAAATATTAATCCAATCATCATATTTGGTCCGAATAAAATAATTCGATGTTCTACCTGCCTAACAACGTATGTTTTTACATACCCTCACGCACCCTGTTCGCACAGACATCATACGTCATCAGCACGTTTCATGCTATGGAGAGTTTATGTAGACAGACGTCAGTCACAGAGCACCGCAAACAAACAGCAGCTAGCTTTTACAGTTCCTACCGAATCAAATCAATAAGTTTTTGCTGCATTCACACCATAACTACCATAATTAAGAGATTCTAGGAGTCAGACTCGGAATTAGGCATATCAATGTCAACAGTATCAACACCGAAATGAATCAGGTACAAGCTCTGTAAGTTGTTTACATTCATTATTATTGTAATGTTATGTACTTTGAGACATGAGGTAGCTTTTCTTGTGACACTTTGGTGTGCCCTCATGTGTTTTGGAGGAGGCGTGGCTTTGGACTGTGATTTTCAAGGAGGGTGGGATTGTATGCTTTGAATGCTAGCTGGCTAACATTAGCATTTCCCAGATCACCTACTGCACCTTTAACTATAATCTTCAATATCTTTATTTATTTGGGAAGTTTTTTGAAAACAACGTGGTGGACATTTTGCGATGTTATATGGAAAAAATAAAATCTTTTTTATTCTTTCACGGCTGTGTGAATTGATTTGACGGTATACTGACTTATTACTTGAGAAAATAAATTCTACCCATCAAAGAATAATTAGCCAAAATTAATCATCATTAAACTTGAGTTGGACTAATTAAATTCTTCTTTTGTCTGAATCTTAATTTTTTTTATTGTAATTCAGTAAATTCCTTTTCCTGTAATTCCAATTTCTGGATCCTGTGGAGCATAGCCACATTTTTAAGATTGAAACATTGAAAATGTGTCACACTGACATTGTGTTGGCATCATTGCATCAGGCTGATGTAATATTTTGATTATTTTGACATTTCTGTCATCTCACTGATAATAGACTGGTTTAAGCTCACCTAAGTAGGTCGAAATGTCACAGATTTTATTTACATTATAATATTAGAAACAAATGAGAATAAACAACCAGAAATCAAAAAAAGCTTCACCCTGCAACTGACAAGCTGTGAAGTCTGGTTATGGTGCAACATTGTGAAATCTTTCTCCCCCCACCCCTCTCTTTCTCTCTCTGTAGAAAATGAGGACTGCTGCTTCCCATCAGAGTCAGCTGACTCTCCTGGCCAATCATACCTCTGCATCCCGTTCCACAGGGATGGATCCGACAGTTACAGCATGGAGAGCAGCACGACTGGAATGGCTTCTGATGCTTCCCCCAGTTATACGCGGCGGAGCCCCAGTGGAAGCCGTAGATCAGAGCTGGTGTTGCTGGGCTGCGGGGCGGCTCTGGCTGCTATTGGTTTTGGTCATAACTTACTGGACCTGGTGCGTGTGGAAGAGAGTGTGCGTCCACGATGGGAAGGGCTGTTTCACCGCACCGGGGGTCAAAGTCGTGGCGCTAGCCCACCCACGCGCAAAATCTTCAAACGTGAAAGCCCCCGTCGCCCTCCCCCTCTGCCCACATCCCTCACACTCCTGTCTCTCTCATCTGTGTCTGATTGTAACTCAACCCGTTCTCTCCTGCGCTCTGATAGTGAAGAGCTGCTCGTGCTACGCCCACCAACGCCCCCCACCCTCCCAGGACACAACCCGCCTCCTCTGAACCCACTGGTCAACACCCACCTGGAGAGCTTTAAACGGCACCCTCGACAGTCTCTTACACCCACACATGTGCCCTCTGCACCCAGTGCAGCCTGCAGGCTTCGTCGCACACCTTCAGATGGCGCAATAAAGACAGGGTGCAGTCCCGCCCATAACAACCACAATCCCACCCCTACCACACCCTCCAAAGCAGGTGAGAACCTCATGCAAACCTCTGGGTCAGCGATGGGATGCAATCTAATTCCTACCTAATCCCTAACTCCTACCGTCACAAACATGTAACCAATCCCATCAACGTGGGATGGGGCTTTTCCTATCATTATTTATAGGGATGCTGCTGCCTGCTGATTTTTAGAAGACAGTTGTTTGACTCTGAGATGGCGAACAGGAACATGGTTTGTGTAATATTAGTAACACATTATTAGCTGTTTGATAACGTAGTCAAGCCAAAGGCTAATCATATCAGTAACCTTTATGCAGTGTTGCCAACTGCTTTCAATTGAAAGTAGCTAAAACTGGTAGCTAAATGTCACTACATGGCATCATGATGGCAAATTCATTGATCTATATAAATATGAATATAGATCAGTGGGCAAAATAAGAATCTAGATAAGATTTGTCCAAGAAGTTGTTAGATTTGTCTCTAAACATTTGAAAAAAGTCTCAAAAGGGGCGGGGAAGTCACTAAATCTAGTGACTAGGGGTGTGACGAGACAGGTATCTCACGAGACGAGACAAGATTTTTAGACACTATTTTTAAGAAATCCTTAATGGCGAAATACATGACTAGAAAAAATATTCTGCAGGTGTATTTGAGATGTTTTAACTAATCATCTCATTTCAGTTCTACTTTCTGAGTATGAATTATCATATGCAGTAAAAGACAACAATACTCAAATACTGTAAAAGGTTTTGCCACTAACTCAACTGACTGACTTCTCTTCTGTATGATTTCAGTCTCTTCAGACCTTACTGTAGATGATTTATGAGCTTCTACAACTTCAGACCTCCTAACTGAACTCCTTTCCACAAACTGATCATAGAAATAAAAACAGTATGAATAAAAATTGTAACACTTTACAATAAGGTCTCATTTATTAACATTAATGTATTAATAACCAACATCAACTAACAATGAGCAATATCTTTGCTACAGTATTTATTAATCTTTGTTAATGTTAGTTAATAAAAATAGTCATTCATTGTTAGTTCATGATAGTTCACAGTGCATTAACTAATGTTAACAAATGAAACCTTACTGTTTGTGCTTAATAAGATTAAGAGAAAACTCTTATTCATTTTTATGGTAACACTTTACAATAAGTACAACCATAATCACACTCTCTCAATATTCAAAGTGCAAATAAGACCAAATTTTTCTTTGATACAGAGCTAAGAGATGGTTACAACTACACTACCCAGCCTAAAATAGCTTTCATATTGAGAGATATCTGTATTCATCAGGGAGCCGCTTTCAAAATGCGGGTATTGAAATCGCGTTTGAATGCGCGCTCGCGTTTACTTTCACTTTCGTACGGTGACATCGCGCGTAACTCTGTAAATATGGAGCGGCGGCGACCATTATCCAACTGAATTAAATGTTTTTTATTTAAATACAAAGCAAAACGACAGTGGAGGCGTAATGTAAACGAAGCAGTGGCATATTCTTTCCTAATCATCCTAACACTCTGTCATGGCAACATCACGAGACTACTTTTCAGCTCAACGAGAAATCTCGTCACATATTAGTCTCGCGAGATCTCGTGCCACGAGATCTCGTCACACCCCTACTAGTGACAAAATCCCTAAATTGGCAACACTGCCTTTATGTGTCGACTTTTATTCAAATTATGAATGGATTTATATATATATCCTAGAAAGTGCGCAAAGACCGCTCCCTTTACAGTCACTCATCTCAGTTCACAATCTCACAAAGTTCTCTTATCAATAAAGTTGTCTACACTGCACAATGAATCTCTTATTTACTTTGTATCTACACTGTTAATGAGGGGGTTCGCGAGTGTGAACGTCAGTGCTGAACAAAAACTCTGGCGTTTTGAGCGGTGAGTGGATTCTGACCTAAATTAAACGCCCCTGATTGGCCACTGTGTTCAAGAGATCAACAAACATGTCTGTGATTGGCTACATTGCTCATTGCTGCAAAAACATGTTGTAAATAGAAACATTTGAAGTTCTCTAGAGCGCAAACACATGCACTGGAGCGTTACTAAATCTGTTTGGTCAATATATTATTACAGTATCAACTGAGGGTGCTCTTGCTTTTGTTTGAGGGTGCTTACCCCATAGAAACAGGCCTGCCTGTATAATTCTCTATTTCTCTACTTCTTCTGAATCAGTTTTTGTTTCAAACATATATGGATGAATTAAACCAATATTTCCACTTGCCACTGTGTAGCGTTTACTACAGTTGACCGAGTGGATCAAGTAGTCTGAGCTGGTGTGATTGAGTGAAGGCTGGGACTAATTTGCATGTTCATACATCCACTTCTACTAAATTAAGCAAGAACTCAAGGGTATAGACTTACATTTAAGCTATTTTAAAGCTATTTAAGGCATGAGGAAATTATTTTCACAGAAAAAAAAAATATTATAAATATGTCATTGTGATTATCAAACATGAGTTTTAAGGGATAAAATTATTGACTGCAGAGGGACTTTAAAAAAAAATAACTTCACTGTATTAATATTCAAATATTCTTTATACATATACATATGTATGTGTGTGTGTGTGTGTGTGTGTGTGTGTGTGTGTGTGTGTGTGTGTGTGTGTGTGTGTGAAATGAAATGATAACTAAAATGTGTACACTCATGGATTCAAAATATTATTTGATAATAAAAAAGGTGAACTTAAATGGTATAAAGGTTTTTAAAAAAAAAAACATTTGATATAAAAACCAACTTGAATACAGAGAGTACATTTAGAGAGATCTTGGTACATGTTTTTTAATTTAGATAAGATTCCTGTTCTTTATACATCATTGACCGTCTACTAACACAACAATTAATGATTTGAAATCCTTTCACAGAAATTGATTCAGTTCTTTGCTATAATTAGTTTAATTTGTGTGCCTTTTGTGATGCCGTATGTGCAGTGACTCCGTGGACCTTAAGTGAGGACCCCTCGGAGGTGCCCCGTCTTCCTGATCCGAATCTCATCTTCCCACCTACGCCACGACGCCGCTTCCAACCTGAGCGTCCCAAGACTCTGGACTTCCTGGCTAGGCCCCGCCCTTGTCCACGAGCACGGTGTGGATCCCAGTGGGGCGAATCTCCCGCCCACACATCCAGCACTGAAACCCCGTCCACTGTGGAGTTTGGAGGAGGTGTGGTCGTCTTGCCCACTCCAATGGAACCACCAACCCCCTGTTCCCCTTGGGTGAATGACAGCCTTTTGGACCAACAGGATGAAGGACAGTACAGGGACGGGACACGACCTCTTTCATCAGATCCCAGAGACTCACCTTACAGAGTGCGACCAGGGTTCTGCTCTTGATTTCATCCCTCCAAACTTATTAATGTCACTCACAAATTTAGACCCACTTGCTTTCAGATGTAGCACTTACACCGTCAGATTAATCAAGGGGGAAGTTCTGGATACCCTGATGAAGAAAACATGCTTAAACAAGCCTAAGATGCTTTGCTTAATTAAGCTGGTCTTAGCTGGTTAAAGATAGTCGCCCAGCCTGGTCAAGCTAGCTGGGTGGTCAGTTGGTTGCCCAAGTGCCCAAAACCCCTTATAAACTAGCCAACAGACCAACTTGACTCTATTGGAAGACCAGAAAACCATTTTAGGCTGGTTTGAATTTTTTTTCCCCTTTTTTTTTTCAGCAGGATATATAAATACTTACTATATTAAGAACTGATACCTTATTGATAAGGAATAATTACCCAGCATAAACCAAAGGTACTTGGTTTTTGCTTAATCCAGATGCTTGTCTGGTCTAAACCATCTTCAGTTCAATATTAGAAGTATTCAACAAATATATACAGTCCTACACTGCAAAAAATGAATTTCTTCCTCAATATTTTTGTCTCGTTTTACCAGTACAATAAGCATTATTAAATCAATATACATTTAATTGAGAAGCAGAATTATTTCAAATATTAAAGGATTAGTTCACTTCAGAATTAAAATTTTCTGATAATTTACTCACCCCCATGTCATCCAAGATGTTTGTGTCTTTCTTTCTTCAGTTGAAAAGAAATTAAGGTTTTTGAGGAAAACATTCCAGGATTTTTCTCCATATAGTGGACTTCAGCGGAGTTCAACGGGTTGAAGGTCCAAATTGCAGTTTCAATGCAGCTTCAAAGAGCTCTACACAATCCCAGTCGAGGAATAAGGGTCTTATCTAGCGAAACGGAAAAAAAAAAAAAGTATATACTTTTTAACCACAAATGCTAGTCTTGCACTAGCTCTGCGATGTGCCACGCATTACATAATCATGTTGAAAACGTCACGCGTGATGTTGGCAGAAGTACCAAGCAAGTGTTTCAAAAGAGTTAAACATCTAGGTTACACACATGAAAGAACAATTTTAAACATAAACTAACACAAAGACACATAAATATGTGTCATTCATCATACAACAACTTTTGAACGGTCCTCCTTCTCTACACTTGTAAACACTGGATCGGTATTTCCGCCTAAGTCACACGTGACCTTTCCATTAGAGCTAGTGCAAGACGAGCATTTGTGGTTAAAAAGTATATTAATTTTTAATTTTTTAGAAAATGAGCAATCATTTCGCTAGATAAGACCCTTATTCCTCATCTGGGGTCGTGTAGAGCCCTTTGAAGCTGCACTGAAACTGCAATTTGGACCTTCAACCAGCTGAACCACTGTTTAAGTCCACTATATGGAGAAAAATGTTTTCCTCAAAAACCTTAATTTCTTTTCGACTGAAGAAAGAAAGACATGAACATCTTGGATGACATGGGGGTGAGTAAATTATCAAGGAAATTTTAATTTTGAAGTGAACAAATGCTTTAAGCCTGAAAATTGCTCAAAACTAAGATATTTTTAGATATTTTTTCTTGTTTTAAGTGTAAAGTCGCTTAATTTTGATCAATTTTTTCAGAAAAACAAAACTTGTTATCTTATGTAATTTTGCTTCTCAAGTAATTGTATCTTGATTTAGAAATGCTTAGATATACTAGAAAACAAGACAAAAATCCAGATGCAGTTTGCGGTCCAATAGTGCGTCTTGATAAGCTAATCTTCAGTATACACTTCTATTCATCACCAGGCGTAATAAGCTATCGAATAATAACACGATCCAGATGCTTCATTAATGGCCAGACTGAATACTGAGTGCTTTAGAAAAGTACAGGGTCTGCAGCTGTGATCTTTAGAGACATTTATCAGGACAATTTTTTTATTTGCAAACTTGTTTTTTATTCATATTGAGTGTATTATCTCAGCTGTCCTGCTGCGCTGTATTGACTTCCTCTCTGTATACACACGTCTGCATGTTTATGGTAGATTTAGCTTTCTGAACATAGTAGCCTACTGGGTTAGATGGAGAACATTGGACAGTTTATTTCTACAACTCTGTGGAGTTTTCAGGTTTTATTTGTCATATATGAATGAGATTGTACACCTTTAGAAGTGCTTTTCCGGTCTCATGAATGTATAGTTCTTCTGTTATACTTCCATTCGAGATCACTGATTGTTCTGTGGTTTTCACTGTAGCATGAAACACATTGTCTTTCACAAATAATATGCTTGTTTAGTGACATCTTCACCATCCAAACTACCAGAATTAAACACGAGGGAACGTCTTTAAGAGGAAAGTTAGAATTTATTTATTGGCTCTAAATTTGCAGCTATACAATAGTCAGGTACATTACTGCAGTCTTCCGGTGTTTGTGCATGTGCAGTTTGTGTGGTGTGAGTGTGTGTGTGTGTGTGATTCAGTGTAACTGATGGATTCTAAAGTGAATGTGCATTGAATTTTGTTGGACATTTTTGAGAATGTTGAACTTGTTTTGCAGGTTTTTTTAGTAGCATTTTGTGCAATATTTTTTATGTTTACACATATTTATTTCTTTAAATTATTTTTATATTTTTCACATTTTTATTATTTTGTGATGAAATTTATTAGGAGCAACATTTCTGTCTGGATTTTTGGACATGTTCAGACGCGCAGAGGTGAACATTCTTTTGCACATGTTTACAGCATCGTTATCCTCTGTCTCTCATTCCAATCTTTCATCTCTATACCGGCAAAAACTTCCTCTAGAGACAAAACAACATTTAGAGCCAAAACACAGAAGGGCTTGTGTCTCTCTTCCCCCTTCTGTCACTTGAAACCAGATTTTGAACATTTGTCATGCATACAACAAAATTAACTAGCAGTGTAACATTCAGAGTCCTGAAATTTGGCAAGTTGGCTGAGGATCCAGGAACTCTCACTTCATTCCATCAGGATGTGGAATAGGGGTGTATTTTTTTCTGGCTCAAAGGAATGTGTAGCTATCATCAAGAGCATCTGTTGCCATTTATCAGCACAATCACTGTTGTCCTGGAGAGCAGGTGTTTTGGGTTCAGAAGCTGCTGCTATGAAACTTGTACTTGCACCTGAGCACATTAGACTTGTGTAAGAGCTCGATTAAAGCCCTGAAATGCTGAGATGTGGTGTTTCGTGACTGACTGTCTTAGTATAGAATACAAAGCTCAAGAAAATGATTTGCACATTTTATTATCATCATCATAACTGCAAATAAATGAGACTAGACTGGCATTTTCCAAATTCATTCTCTCTTTCACTTAACATAAACATTAAGGCAAGACATAAAACCATTGTTGTTGTTTCATGAGCTGGTCGATTTTGAGATGTTGGGCTATATTTTGCTTCGCAAGCATGTCTCCTTTCAGACTAGTGGAAAGAAAAAATCCAAAATACACATTTAAGTCTTTATTTTATTACACTTTATCTATTTGCATCTATAGATTTCAATTACAATACATATTTTAAAGGCTGTTTTCTCAAAATGATTGTTTCTCATGCACAGAAATCTCTTAAGTAACACTTTCCCCCAAACATTTTCAGTTTTATTCCTAGGCTATCTATATTCTGAAGGATTTTACAGAGGGGTTTGTTCATATATAATTCACCTGATATGTAACATTTTATTCTTAAGAAAATTATTTTTTGTCTGGCTGTTGACAGCATTTTCTGATTTATGGAGTGATAAAAACAGATATCCAAAATCCCCTAAAAAACCTCTAATATGTCAACAGGTTACTTTATTTCGATGGTCTACTTTAGACAATTTACTAACTACAAGTAACTTTGCAACTACATGTCAACTAACTCTCATTAGAGTATTAGTAGACTGTAGTAGACTGTTAGGTGTTAGTGTAACCAAAGTCCCTTTAAGACAAGTCATTTCACTCGGCGGCCATCTTTGAAACGCCTCTCGGGCATCCTGGGCATCATGTAATATATCTCTTTGAATGGGGAGGGGAAACATCAAATTCTCCAAAACTGTTCGCCAACCTTACGATTAAATTTCATATTTGAAATCACCAATGAAATCTAACAACAACATAAATTTAGTTTCTAAACGCTCGAATCATGACAAAAAAACTATTTTTCAGGCTGGATCAAGCTAATGCGCATGCGCAGACCTAAATGCGCGTCTCTTCGGAGGCGCGCGTCTGTTTCTATAGAAACCGGTGATTCTAACGGCTAATGCAGTGACGCGATGACTTTACCAGTCGGCGATTGGCTCTTGTTTAGAAGGTGGGACTTATTCCGCCATACTGCGCGTTACACTTTCTCCCATTCAAAACAATACGAGTGACACGTCTTGTGTTATTCTATAGTCTTTGGTGTAACAGAGGTAGGCTGACGCTAGAGACTGCAGTCTTTAGCCTCCTTCTTAGAGGGCCCGACTCCCATGTCAGTGGACCGGGGTTCGAGTCCCGGTTAGAGCCAGCAGTTCGAACAGGAGGGGTTACATTGGTGCCGTGACCCAGATGGGAGTGAGGTTTAGGGGGGGTGAGTGTAACAGACGTAGGCTAGTAAGAGCTGTGCGTGTAAACCTCACTCCCCTGATCCCAAGAGACGCTCTAGCGACTGATGCTAGAGACTGTGGTCTTTTGCCTCCTTGTTAGAGCGCCTGACTCCCAGAGCGGGCGGTTCAATCAGGAGTTGGTTTAGTTGAATAAGTTGACATACTTAAAGTTACTCAACTGTCTGTTTGGGAGCCATCAAAATAAAGTGTTAGCAGATATTAAGCAGACAGTCTACTATTAGTAATATACTAATGAGAGTTAGTTACTTATGGCGCTTTTCCACTGCATGGAACAACTCAGCTCGGTTTGGTTCGGCACAGCTTGGCTCGCTTACTTTCGGTTTGCTTTTGCAGTTTATTACCGCTTCAAAGTGGGTGGGATTATAGACTGATCATTAGGGTTGAACCGGCTCTACTGTTGTGGATCCGCTCCTCGCCTACCAACGAGTCTGCACCTCGTCTACTGACCACGATACAGCCATTTATTTTTTCAAGTTGCGTGCAGCAGTCATTTACAGCAAGTCGTTTAAAAAAAGTTGTGCGAACAAATGATACTGCGGTGGCTGTTACTGACTATTTAAATCTAGCGGGTTTGGTGTCTCATGTTTCAAATCCAATGACGCTTAATGACGATTCTCTCTGACCAATCAGTGATCTGCAGTGTTTACACGTCACATTTAATATCGGTACGGCTCACTTGGAACCTCAACCGAGGTGGTACTATTTAGGTGAGCCGTATGGAGCCGTACCATGCAGTGGAAAAGCGACATTATAGTCAGTAGAAAGTCTAAAATGGACCATCAAAATAAAGTGTTACCTATCAACAAAGAAATTTTGAACCTGGCTTCATCCAATGCTCAGATTTCTGTTCTGGAATTTAATGCAAAATAGTGCATGTTTAATTAGATGATGCCTAATTTGCATACAAAACAATTGTCTTAGTATAATAATCTTAATTTTACCCTATTGACCTTTGGTGTCTTGCCTTAATTTTGAGTGAGATTATTGTTCTGTAGTAATACAATCTCATTGGTTCACATTACTGCAAATTTAACATAATTACTTAATACTAAATCAGCAATTTAATGACATTTAGACAGACTGTTCAACCGTTTAATCTTACATTCTTCTGTTTTACACAGATTTGTCTAAGCGAGCATGTCTAGGACACCATCCCCATCTGTCTCAAAGGATGATTTCCATGCAACCTCACCATAGCAACCAGAATGGAGCAGTGAATTGGACTGTTTTGTGTACCTGCTGTTAAGCTGCATGTAAAACCCATAATAAACAGTTGAGTACAGTGGAAATATAGCTAGCTAAAGTCCCTTCTCTGTCAAAATTAAGATTAGCGTCAAATGAATGTCTTCACTTTTCACAGTCAGTAAGAATCAGATATAAATTACACAGCATGAACAAAAAACACACACTCCTAAATATAACAATGACCACAGTTTATTTTACTCCTACATGCTTTTGTATACGTGTCAGTCAGACTGTGCTTGATTCACATGCTTACACTCATGTCCACTGTGTGTGTGTGTGTGTACACTTAAGCCCACTCTGTGCGTGTGAGATCTTGTGAGATCACTGCGATTTGAATGTGGGTGTTAAGTGAAGAGTAGGTTGTATATGATTGGCATCGTTTTCACTAGTAGTGACACTTAATTGCACTTCAAATGAAGGAGCTTTATGTGTTTACAACAAAACCGATTCAGAATCTCTAATAAAAAACATTGTCATGATCTGGAAACAATATGCAAACAAAAAGCAGCAGGAATATGTAAACTATGTTTCACCAGCCACAAAATGATCTGAGGGTGTTCTGTGGAGCACAACTTCAGACCACAACCACCTCGAGAGACCCACATCCGTTCGTTTTTTACAACCAAGGATTAAAAGCAAACATTTTGACAGCACTACTGTACTTCAGAAAGTATAATAAATGCCAGTGAGATCCCTGGTGGTCTCCTTCCCGGGTCTCCCCGGTCTACTCCAGGGCACAGCACACCTGATTCAGCTCTTCAGTCTGAGCCAGAGACTGTTTCTGACAGGACTGAGACAGGTGTGTTGACCCGCACTGGAATAAAGTCTTCCATGAAATGCCGAACCTCGTCCACAGAGAGTGCGATGAGGGGATAGTGGGGTGTCCGCAGTGGAAAGCTATTCAAGCGGAAGCTGTTTTTTACGGGACTTCTGATTTCTCTCTCTGGGCATTTCGACGAATCTTCATTTCCGTCAGCTGGATGTAGCGGATGACATTAGTGTCTGTCCCACATAGACAGAAAAGGAGGAAACAGCTGTTTTAACACAGAAAATGTGGGCAGGAAGTGTAGTGAAAGATAAAAAAATTCAGTTTTGGGATTATTTATTATTCATTTATCAGCACAGTCACTGTTGTCCTGGAAAGCAGGTGTTTTGGGTTCAGAGGGTGCTGAGTATTATTTTGTTATTTTGATATCACTGCAAATTTAACATGATTACTAATCAGCTTTTTAATGACATCAGACTTTTTTAATCTTTCACTTTACACAATTTTGGATTATAGCATCTGATTGTCTCTAGTGCAAGGCCGTAACCATGTCTTGAACATTAGGTAATTTTTTAGCTAGTATTTTTATTTAAAGAAATTAAAGAATTAAAAGGGATTTAAGGGAATAAAGAAGAAATAAGAATGTAAAAGAAGTTCTAGGTCTAGTTATAGCCTATATAGTTGTGAAATAGTCCATTTAAACTCTTTCCAAACAATATTTTATACATGTTTGTATGTCTAATATGTCAAAAATGTAAAAAAAAGAAAAAAAAAGAAAAGTCACATTCAGTTATGAATGCCATCTTCATCTTCATGACATTTTCAATTCAAAATGGAGAAATTCCATCAAAATGTTGAGTAGTTTGCATCACTGTATGTTACTGTGGTCGGTCGTTAAACTTATCTATTGTAGAACAGTTGTCAAATATTAAATGTTTAGCTTGTTATCTTACCAAGCATGCACTCTTTCCCTGTAAGAACTAAAAGTGTGGAATTCACACTCATCGTCAGTGAATAGTAAGCCCCGCCTTCTTTGATCTGATTGGCCATTATTTTGACAACGTTAGACCGCTGAGGCAGACCAGCATAAAAATGTAAGCTTTTAAACTGTCTGACATCCTAACAACAAACAGAGTGGTGCATAATGGAGAGCAGCATTAAGAAATATCAAATATTAGGACAATTTGGCCATTTCGAATTATTGGGGGGGGGGACTTGTCTCCCTCAATGCCTATGGTGGTTACGGCCCTGGTGATCTAGTGGATGATTTGCCAAACTTTGTTAAACCAAGGACCATTTTCATATCCACAAATTGTTTGTAGACCGGATGACATAGTCGAATGTGTTTCCACACTCTTATTCAACATTGTAATCCCACATTCTCAACAATATATCATATTTATACAAAATAGTTTTGTATTGCCATTGCTGATCATGCAAATATGTACACGTTTTTATATGGTTGTTTTTTATTTCCAGACTTTTTATGCTTTGAATAAAATGTCGTGTTGAGATTCATTTCAGAGTGACTGGCTTTGTTCCAACAAGGCTTATATTTTTCCAAGGCCACTGGAAATGCTGTTGCACACTATAATACGGCTCGTCCCCAGTTTGAGAAATGCTGGTATAGTGTGTGAGAGTTTGATGTGACTGACCTGTGGGTTGTTGTTTGTGGGACTCCTTTAGGTAGTGCAGGGCTTTGTTGAAATCTCCCAGATGATAATACGCCACGCCGGAGCGATACAGGGCTTTAAAATTCTCGCCCTCCTTTCTCAAAACCTTCAGACAGTACTCTTTCACTCGTTCATAATTCACAAGCTCCATCTGCAACAGGCAAGCTACATGCAAACACAGACAAAATCAATTGCAATTTGAGGTTTTTTTTTGGTATGGATTATTTTAGACTTGTAATGATGGTTTGCAGTTTATAATCAAATTTAGGTATATAACCTGTAATCTAGACAAACCATGACGTCATTCTACAAGCAGAACTGAAGACATTCACTCAGATTACGTTTTTTTCAAGGCATATTTAGGATTGGAGGGGCCAAATCGAATAGTACTGATCTGAATATTATGGTGGCCCTGCTTTCGTTCAGTCTTAACAGGTGGAATGCATAAAACATATGTGTATCGATTGGTTTTAAAGTGGTGAAACATGATGTTTGTTCCCACCAGCCAGGCTGTTGTAGCACTCCAACTCCGCGTTCTCCACCGCGCCTTTCTGCTCGTCCGTCAGGCTGGACTTGCTGATGCTGGTCAGGACGGTGGACGGGGACTTGCTGGTGTCCGGGTCCCCAAGCACGCGACACAGACCCTTCATTTCCAGCAGCGCGCGGTGGTATTTGCCGATGGCCTCGCGGTATTTTTTATCCTTGTAGCACTGCGTGCCCTGCGTCTTGAAGTCCAGGGCTCGTTTCACCAGGTCCGCGGGCTCGTTTTGGGGTTTCACCACCGAACCGCTCTGATGGGGCGCGTGCTGCGGGTAGCGCGCGTCTCCGCGGCTCCGGCCACCGGGAGGCTGCATGATGGTGGAGTTCGCGCTGCCGCTCATGACGCTCATCGTGCCGTTTCCCTTGCGTATACTTCCTTCAAATCTGCCGTGCTCCACGCTCATCCCACCGATTCGACAATTCCCTGAAACTCGCGTTTTCGAGCTGCGTTCGTTGCCTCTTCACGCGTTTAGTCTACATGCCCGCGCAGGTCTTCGCGGTTCAGTTTTAAAGATGGATTCCTGGATGTTTCACACACATACACACACACAGTGCTGTGAATTTTTCCTATTTTTCTGCCCCTCTCTCTCTCTTTTCAACGGTCTGGCAGAACGGGATCGGCACGTCCTGCTCTCACCAGATGAGTCAAAGGAGAGTGAGCGTGCGCGTCAAGCCACAGCGCTCACGCTGCCCTTAAGAAATGCGGTCATCACGGATGGAGCGCGATAACCGGTCTGTCAGCCCCCCTGCTTCGACGTCCCGTTTCCATTGAAATCCAGCTGAGCGCAACTCAGGCGTTAACAAACGCATTTCTCTTGCTCAAACGATGATTTCGTATGACGTGATTTCTGCCCCCAGAACACAGAACAGAAAAACAGCTGCTGTCGGACACTGAACAGAGCTGTTTAAACACAGTCTAATCTCCTTCCTTTTGATCCTCCCTTGATTCAGAAGAACTGTTCTTCTCTCTTTCATTATGCCCACAGCAAAGTTATTGTTATCCCACATTCATTTAACTGAGAATATATCTCCGTAATGAGTTTCCCTTTGGGAAACGTCATGTTTGTGTCCCACAGGTGTGTGTATCTCTCTCTCTCTCTCTCTCTCTCTCTCTCTCTCTCTCTGTGTGTGTGTGTGTGTGTGTGTGTGTGTTGAGCGGTTAGCTGGTTCTTCTGTTGTGTCTGGGTGTGTCGTGATTGCGGTAAATCGTGCTGGATGGAAGGGGAGTTCTGCTTTGCTCAGTCTGTCATTTTCATACACACAAACACATGTGCATTTCAGACCATTTCTGCACATGCTTACATAAGCTTAGAGTTATATCTAGCTTACAGTTCTAGCTCTTTTTCTTCTACTGTATGAATTTAAGATTAGGCTACTATTTTATCTCTATAACAATTTTATCTTAACTTGTCTCTAGCATGTTGCTTGTTGAAAATGAATACAAATTACAGATGCTAACACTAACTTTGAGCTTCTTTACATGATTGTAGGCTATTATGACAGTTTTGATGTAATGTATTGTGAAAGTTCAATATTTAATGAAAAATAAACAACTGCTGAAGGCTGTTCTTTAATTAGTTGCTCATCTATCTTTAATAAATAGCAGTCTTTCTCAGTGTGGATTTGTAGTAGGGGAAATGTCAGAAATAAACACTTAATAACATATTAAAATAATATATTAATTTATCATTTATAACAATACATGTTTTTGAAAGAAACTGTAGCACTGCCTTTCCTCATTAGATCTATCTTTTTCTACCTGTCTGTGGCAAATCTATGCTTGTACAATGCTGACTTTGTACACTTTTCTTCTTTTAGGGTTGGTCAGAGTCACGTATTTGAAAGTTCTGTTTGGGAACAGATAAAACTCTGATTTTGTTGTAGTTTCAACAAAGAAACATGTTTTTCAGGTCAGCTGTGAAGCTACTTTATTCTTTCTCTTACATCTGTAATGAGAACATTACACTTGACTTGAGGGAATGCTATTGCCACCTCTAAAAGGATTTGTGGCATTTGAGCTTGACATTGGGGTTGAGTTTGAGTTGGATGCAGAATTTAATGGTTCTTTTCTGTTTATTGGTTTAATCCTGTGTTTGCTCTGCAGGCATTGTGTGGTGTTTTACGCTGCACTGCATTCATGTATGATATTCCTGCAGAATTCTGCCTGCAGGGACTCTGTCGGGTATTTGTCCCATCTGATGAATTCTTCCTGTAGTGATGATGTTTCAACCAATGTACTTTTAATTAGGTCCAAAGGCATCTTTCCTAATTCTAAAAATGCCTTTCATGGTCATGCTGACTATAGGCCTTTTTAAGAATATAAATATTTTTGTCCTAATTGACTGCTTTAAAATCTAAAATGTTGTATATTATTGTGTGTGTGTATGACTGAACACTTGTAAACATGGCACGACTGATCTTAGTGAGAGCCATATATTCACCTAAATGTCATATTTTTATATTTTCATAAATATAAAAGTAAATATTCTTTAAAATATAAAAAAAATATATATATAAACATAATATATGTGTACTGTGTATATTCACTATGTATATACACACACACACATGTATATATTTCTTAAATATATACGTGTGTGTGTATGTATTTATACATAATGAATAAATGAATGAATATATATATATATATATAATTTATATGATATATAAACATAAATATTTTATATATAAATATAATATATATTTGTTAAATATATACATGCATGTGTATGTATTTATATTACAAAATGAATAAACACAGTATTATGTAACCACAAAATTTTATTTTGGTTGTGATTAATTGCGATTAATCATTTGATAGCACTATTTCTTACAAACATTAAATCAGCCATCCTATGATGTAATGTTTTGCGCAATGCAGTTACAATAATAAAACAGAATGTAATAAATAATGAACAAATAAAAATGATTAAATAGGGCATACACCAGCACAAGTTAACAGCAAACTATTTAGGAGCAAATCAAACAAGGACCTTTGAAAATTGTTTTTTTTTTACAAACAAACAAACAAACAAACAAAAAACAATTGAAAGAACACTTTTGAATGCTTTAAAAAATATATATATATATTTTATTGAAATACATAATCTTCAAACATGCCAAATAGGGCCTCAGTTTTTTCATAATTAATTATTTTATAATTAATATTTCCATATGAATATGAATTAATTTTTTAAGAGTGGTGGTGATACGAAAAAAAAACCCCCCTACATTTATGGATGCAATATGTTGCCAAAAAAACATAATATTATTAACCAGATACTTAATTAAGAAAATATCATATTTATTTAAATATATTTTAATAATATTTTTAATATTCTTTTATGTATCCTCAGTATATGAATTTCATAAGGGGCAATGAGAATTTTCAACGGCGATTTTTAATAATAAAACCAATTAACTCTGAATTTGTATTGGTTTCTTCATGGAGCAATCGTAATAGAGCGTCGACGGTTGTTGTGTCATCAGCCTGCGCCTGAGTGCGAACTGCGAAGATGGCGTCGGTGGATTTAAGAGGTACTTTATCACATATTTCACGAATTGTTTTACAAAGATGTTTTATTCGTTGACAGTTTTATTCTTGTCAAATCCATTTTGCCATTACATTGAAATGTTGTATAAGAAATATAAAATATATTAACAGTACGTTTGCTTTGTCAAGCCAGAATAATCATACTCTTCTTTAGCATTGTCGCTATAGTTTGTTTCTGGAAGGGGGCGCGCAGTGTTATCTACTTTTTCTACGATATATTCTGTTGTTTTGTTTTTTCTTTTTCTTAGACGGAAATATTCTCATTCGAATATGATTTGGGTTTTGTGTGTGTGTGTTCATTCAGATAATCTGCTGGGCATCTCGTGGGTGGACAGTGGCTGGGTACCCATCCTGAACCCCAGCAATGTGCTGGAGTATTTCTCTGAGAGGAGCAACCCCTTCTATGATCGCACCTGCAACAACGAGGTGGTGAAAATGCAGAGATTAACCCTGGATCACCTCAAGTAAGCACTGCACGATGCAATTAAAAACTGGGTTATGTATGTAGTAGATGTATCACAATGTAACCTACATGTCTATGAGCTGGAAACACAAAAACAGACAACACATTTTCCTGTCACACTGCTGATTGTTTTATTTTCTAATCAATTAAAAAAATAGATTGAGCTGCAGTAGAGTGTGTTGTTTGCATGTTTACTTAGTGTTTTGTGTGTGTGTAGTCAGATGGTGGGTGTGGAATATATTTTGCTTCACGCTCAGGAGCCGATTCTGTACATCATCAGAAAGCAGCAGAGACAATCGCCAACACAAGGTGAGTTTCTGCTGACTGTGTGGCTTTATTTTGCTTTTAGTATTATCATTTATGAATATTTTTGATTTGGTGTCTGCATTGTATTTTCAGATGTAATATTGACACTTGACAGACTTGCAATCCATGTCAAGTTGAGATTGAAGTTGTTAAGATACTTAACAAAAAGGACAATGTTCTGTACAACTTCAAAGCAATTTGAACATAGAATGTTGTTGCCAGTGTTACAGATAATGATGATAATTATTATTATTATTATTATTATACTCAAAGTGTTTGGATTTCTAGAAACGCCAGTGTAAATGTAATTGTGGATTGAGACACTTTCACAACTAAATTGAGTCCAGGTACAATTAAGTGTACTTTTTTTTTTTTTTTATTCTAAAGGATTGAGATCTTAATTTTGCTCTTAAAGTGCACCAGATTTATGCATACTTCATATATGTGGTTTGATTGAAGAACATTTACCAGATTAAATGCTTTCATCACTAATACATAAAGTTTCTGCTGTCTGTGTGGCTGTTTTTGCTTATTTTTTTAGATCTTTGTCCCCCTAATTCTGCAATCTTCTAAACTGCAACAGAATTTTTAGATTACAAAAAGTTGTTTCAGAGGTTATTACTTTTTGATAAATTATTTCAATTCTGTTTTGAATTTTGAAATAGTCAAGTCGCCTTTATTTATATAGCGCTTCATACAATACAGATTGTTTCAAAGCAGCTTTACTGTAATAAATAGGAAAATAATGATCAATGATTGAAAACTTAATCAAATATTAAACTAATTCAAATTCTGCTGTAAAGCAGCTCTACATTAGACAATAGTATCAGAATATTATTCAGATCAGTTAAGTGTTGATTCATTTCAGTTTAATAACTGTAAAGTTCATCATTTATGAAATGAGCTCATTTCGCCTATATGCAGCTCTACAGGAGACAAAAGTGTCGTTATTAAGCTCAAATCAGTTCAGTGTTGATTCAATGCAGTTCAATACCAGTGTTGATGATTCGAAATTAGTTATGAATCGAAGATGAAATAATGTGCACTGATAAATTGTGCACAGTAATACCAGGAATTTTCTTTAAAACAATAAATTGGATCGTTTTGTTCACTTTATATTAAATAGGGTGACATTAAATTTCTGTGCAGAATAAACAAAACAAAACATTTAAATCTTTTTGTATGTTCTGTTTCCCTTGTTGCGCTGTCCTGCAGTGATCCCTCTTGCTGACTACTATATAATAGCCGGAGTGGTATATCAGGCTCCTGACCTGGGATCAGTCATCAATTCCAGAGTGGTGAGTATATCAACCTTAGATTAATTTAAT